>NC_132914.1:122525837-122854282 GCF_047675955.1 Chlorocebus sabaeus | reverse complement strand
CAGCAGTTCCTCCACTGCTGAAACAACAGACTACAAATACATGAGGCCCTACAGCTCTCGGTACATATGGAGGTTCTACAAGGAGTGGAAACTTAACCAGTTAAAGCCACGAGACCGCAAACTTCATGGGGACAAGGACTAGGTTTCTTTCTTCCCACTGACTCACATACTGCCCAGGGTGGAGTAGGATCTCAAACGTGGCTGAATGCAGGTAAAACCATCCAATAGTGACATACGGAGCATCTACTGGAAACCTTCCTTCCCTTCTCCGCCAACACTATTATAATGGTGGCAAGGCTCCATGTCGCTGCTTTATGCAAAATGGCCTCCCCATTCAAGTCACTGTGGATTGGTCCAGAAATGAGTAATGAACCATGCTGAACCAATGAGCCCTTTCTGTAAAGAATCTGGAATGAAAATTAAGAGATTCCAGCCTCTGATGCCTCTCCAGAAAGTAAGGAATATAAACTGAGAAGCAGTTGTTGGCCATTTTCTGCCAGGAAAGTGGCAAGCAGAAGAGGGGAGGGGGTGGGGTTGGTCAAGCTTCCTAAGGAGATCCCATGCTGGTTCCAGTTCATTCCTTGTGCCCCGCTCCTTCCCTGTCCTTGGATTCCAGGATGTGTCCTCATCATTATTCTCCTTTATGCTTTCATTAGCCCTAGTTGGTTTCTGTTACCACCAGAAGAGTCTTAACTGAGAGCTCTAAAAATATCCATGCCCCCTGCATCCCAAGTCCCATAGGGAAGGTAGGTGGGACACTGATAAAAGTAGCCCATGGTAACAAGGACATCCTCAGCTGCACAAACGTTTCACTTTATCAGCTGCAGTTGGACACCAGATCTTGAGCCCATCCCTCAAGGAACCTGCACCTACGTGCTAAGAGGGCATCCTAGGCCACTGTGATGGGCACTGAACTAAGAGTCAAAAGACCTGGATGCTGCCACCAACTTCCTAGGTGATCCTGGGCCAGCAATAGTCTTTTCTGTAAGGTGGGGCAATAATATCCAGCCTATCAGCTTCCTGGGGATAGGAAGATGCTTTGGGGAAGCAATGGTGATACTGCTGAGTGACTGGGGGAAATACCAGCTTGGGAACCCCCTGTAGAGCTGGGGCATAACACAAATGCCCACAAAGGCCAAGCAGGCAATGGACATGAGCAGAGCAGCCCAGATAGATACTGAGACCGAAAAAGCAATGCCCAGAACAGCTACTGTCATTACCCCACTTTACAGAAGAGGAAACCGAGGCTCTTGAGGTCATCCACCAAGTTAGTTGCTGAGTTGGGACTCGCCCAACTCCAAAACACGTGCTCTTGACCACTGCCCCAGAGAACTGGGTGGGAATCACACTGCAAAAGGATACAATTGCTGTGGTCATCAAGGTCAGAGGTAAAGTGTGATTGTTTTTACTCTGTTGGTACCAGAGTAGAATAGTACCATGTCATAGTAAATTTTGCATTTAGCAAGAAACCCACATAAAGGGCAAATAATTAATCAAAGTAAATGTGGTCACTCAAATCATGACCAGCTACATACCTGCTTCTTTAGGATATGCAGCAAATGGAAGCTATTGTGACCTACCAAGTGAGTGGTAAAGCTCTGACATTAGTATTCGATGTTTAAACAAGAACCATCAAAAGGGCCAAAGGGGGAAAAAAAAAGTGTGAGACACTTGAGGAAATTCTATCCATGGTTCAGTCTCTGTATCTGATAGAATATAAGAAGGAGGCAAAGTGAGGCTGTGATGATCTGTTAGCACTCAGCACCCCAGTCTCCATCTGACAAGGTTGATAAGGGCTGACCTTGAGAGCAGGGGTCTATTAGGCATTGCATGGGGGAAAACCTCTGGCTCTGGGTCAAAGGGGAGGGGCTGAAGATTCATGGACAGACCCCTCCTCACAGTGAGAGGGAGAAAAGGAAGAAGAAGTGCTGGAGGGGATGGATACCCCATTTGCCCTGATGTGATTATTATGCATTGCATGCCTGTATCAAAACATCTCATGTACCCCATAAATATATATGCCTATTATGTGCTCACAAAAATTAAAAGTAAAAAATTTTTTCAAAAAAAGGAAGATGGAAAATGAGACAGAGAGCTAGATACACAGACAAAAGCAGAGAGCCCACAGCTTATATGCAACACAGAAAAACAGATCGAGACGGAAGACAAAACACACCTTTAAACAAAGCCAGACAGAGAGCGAGAATGAGATGAGTTAGAAGGATGGTGTGCTGGGGCTTAGAGACACAGAAAGCTAGAGTCATGGAGACAATGAGAGGGTCAGGGAGAGAGACAGACGCACGCAAGGTAAGACCCTGGGCTGGCTCTGAGGTGTCCTTCCTCCCTTTGCCTCTACCAACCCAGGTGGGCCCTGTTCATTCATATGTCCCAGCTCCAGCTCTGAGTAATAATTACATGTGTATTCTCTAATTCCTTCCACCACCTATTATACTAGCACTCCTTCAATTAGAACTGTAACCTATTAAAAACATTTCTTCGTTGCCTGGGGAAAAAGTCTTCTCATCCAGCTTGAGCTACATTAAAATTTCACACCGCTTCTGGCTGTCACAGGTCTGGCAAGCAAATGGCACCTGTTCAGTTAAAACTTAACCCTGAGTGGATGGCATTATGGAGAGAAATGGTCGAGGAAGCACTTAGCACTATCAAAACCCAAGCCCGAACTCATAACTTTATTTAAATATGAATAAGCCTTCCTCTATCATTCCTGTGAGCTGACTGAAGACTTGGTGACTGCAGTGAGCAGGAAGAGCCTTGACTGGAGGCTCCGCTGGTCTCCAGTCCTTTGGTTAGGCTCCATGGACCAATGGATGAAGTGGGGAGGGAAAGAGATGGGTGGGACAGGGGTCAGAGCAAGAAGAAGATGAGGAAGGAGAAAGGAAGGGAGACAGGAAAAGGGAGAAAGGGGACACAGCATAGGGTCCTAAAGAGAAAGAAAGAGAGATATATAGACAGAGATATTAGACAGCTCTATAGACAGAGAATGACAGCAAGAGAGAGAGATAGAGAAAGACAGGTGGGGTGAGACAAATTGAGAAAAGGGCAGAGGGCCATGGACAAATGGAGGGAGACAAACAATGAGAACTAGCAAGTCAGCCAAGTGAAAGCAGGCTGTGGTTCTCAGCCAAAAAGACATCCGGGTGCAGTAGCTCACACCTGTAGTCCCAGCACTGTGGGAGGCTGAGGCGGGCACATCACCTGAGGTTAGTCATTCAAGACCAGCCTGGCCGACATGGTGAAACCCTATCTCTACTAAAAATACAAAAATTAGCCAGTGTGGTGGCGGGCACCTGTAATCCTAGCTATTCCGGAGGCTGAGGCAGGAGAATTGCATGAGCCCAGAAGATGGAGGTTGCAGTGAGCTGAGATTGCATCACTGCACTCTAGCATGGGTGACAGTGCAAGACTCCATCTGAAGAAGGAGAAGGAGAGGAGGAGGAGAAGACGACGAGGAGGAGGAGGAGGAGGAGGAAGAGGAAGGAGCCATCAAGAAAGAGAGAATGAAAAAAGACTTAGATCTCGCATGCCACAGAGATTTCCGCTAAAAACAAACCAAAGTGCCTCTCTGTGCCCACAGTGGGACCTGCCATTCCAATCCAGCCCTATCAACTGTGGCATCCGATGACTGCTCCTCTAAAACTGATCGAGCCAGCCGCTGCATGAAGCATCGCATTCGGTGCTGAACGCGGAACAGAACGCCCCTCAGAACACAGCCCCACAGGGAACTCTCAACCCCGCCACGTCCACTGAGGCTTCCTGGTGAGACTCAGTACGTCTAAGATTTTTCCAGCAAATGCTCGAAATGTTATTGGGTATACGAGTGAAAATCAACAAAAATCAGAAAACACTTAAGGTGTGTGAGCCCTATTTATGCCTTATGTATTTTTATTCATTCAATTCTCATAACAAATCTATGAGGAGGAACTCTTACTGTCTGCATTTTACACATAGGAAAACAGATGCATAAAAACCTCACCTAAAATTATATTACTAGCTGCTGGACCTAGTATCAAAGCCCAAAAAGTCCTACTCCAGAATCTGAGCCCTTAACCAATGCACTATCCTGTTTATTTGAAATAATAGAACATTAATACCTGAAAATCCACTCTGTGCCAAATATGATCCTGAGTACTTTACATGCACTCATTAGTCCTCAGAGGGAGGATTTTGCTTAACTAGTCTCTACTCTGAATTGTTTCTACATATTACCTTATTTTATTTCACAAAAAAAATCACCATAATTTGGAAATTATTCATTCGTTTTGTATCTGCCTCACCCATTAAAATTAATTCTTGGACTTCCACTTCCATCCGTGAACTGGAATTGATCGACCTGCCCCAACTGGAAAACCAGGCAAAACCCATGAAACAACTGTTTCAGACACTAGAAAATAGGTAGAGACTAAGAAAAACATAAGGTACCCTCCTATGATTGCTATGTAGAGAAGAGGCCAGTAAGAATCCCCAGTCATGCTGAGCTAAGGAGACAGAGAACAGAGTTCTGGGAAGTCAAGGCAACTGGAACTTGTGAGAGTGTGTTACAAGAGAGAAGCGTGCTGCAGGAAGAAAGAATCGCTACCATCTGCGGAGGGGTCTCCTGGAGGGAGCCTTCAGCTCAATACTTAACTGTGCACATAAAGCCAAGGGAAGGCTCACCAGAAAGAGTAGACTGAACAATTCTGGAACTTACTCAGAGCTAAAAATCGTCCATGCCCCCCTGGTCAGAGGGGAGTGACATTGGAATAGCGGGAGCATTGGGCAGAATCCTCAGAAGGGTTATGCCTTAATAGCAAGGATAAATGAGCCTGAGAAAAGGCTGCTCTGGACTTGGCTGGAAAGTATCAAATGGATCTACAAGCCAGAACGGAGTCAACACTAACGGAATGTGGCAAAGCCCAGCACTTAGCAACATAAAATTCACACTACACAGGAGGAGCCAATAAAAGTTTTATTATATAAACAGGAAGAAAGTCAATCAACAGAAACCAACTCAGAAATTATGGAGATAATAGAATGATATATAGCAGGAAAAAAATATGTATGGACAGAAAATATTCAAGCTAAAAGATAATGGAATGATTCCTGGGCTCATCCCCAAGATAAATGAAAACATGTATCCATAAAGAGACATAAAAGCTTTATTCATACTAGCCAAAAGTTGGAAACAACTCACATGTCCACTAACTGGTAAATGGATAAACAAATTACGGTATGTCCATGCAATGGACTGTTTCTCAACAATAAACTACTGATATGTGCAAAAATGTGATGAACCCCAAAACAATTCTGCCAAGTGAAAACAAGACAGAATACAACTGTATGGCTCTATTAACATTAGCTTCTAAAGAAGGAAAATTACAGTGATACAAGGTAGCTCAACAGTTGCCAGGGGCTGGCAGTGGATAAAGGACTGTCTTCAATGAGATAAGAAGGAATTTAGGGGATGATAGAGACATTCCTTACTTTAATTGTGTGGTTAGTGGTGATGTAACTATTCATACAACACACACTGAAAAATGGGTGAATTCTACTGTAGACTACAACTCAGGAAACAGAGTAAGAAACTAGACCTCATTTTCCAATTGTCCAGTACTATACTCCCCATATCTTCAATTCAATAAATATTTGTTCAGAGGCAACGAAAGGGAAGTGAAGGAGAAGGGAATCTGTGTAAGTTCATTTACCAATGTGTGGTCTACCACTAATCCTATTTCGTGAAGACACAGAGGTACTAAAGGTTTTGGTCATTTTCTCATGGTGCAGAACTGGTAAGTAGCATATATTATTTTGGGGTAGATAAAACTTACACAATTTCCCTAACTAGCCATGGGTTTCAAACCTTTCTCACAGCACTCCTGCTGCCTAGAAGGGCAACAATGTGGTGCAATGGCTCATGGCTGTGATACCAACAGGAACAGGAAACTGGGTAGAAGAGGGCAGTTCCCTGGCAAAGTGCACCCCCCTCCAAGCCTGGAAACCCATGGCCCTAAATAAGAAGAGGCATTCCTTTTTTCACAACCAAAAGTTGCCTTTTGGCCTTCCATGCCCTCCTGTACCCATGTAAACCCCAAACCCCTGGCTCCAGGAAGAGATGAACAGAAGAGGAGAATAGCAGAATGGTGCAGCAGAGAAAAGAAAAGGAGTGTCTGTGCGCCGAGAGGAGTTCAGCTAGGGGCAGTCGGAGAGGACATCGGCCACTGGACAGCCAAACTCCACGGGAAGATCATCTTCCCACTCCATCCCCCTTCCAGGTCCCCATCCATCCTGCTGAGAGCCACTTCCACCACTCAATAAAACCCTCACATGCATCCTTCAGGTTCCTGTGTGACCTGATTCTTCCTGGATGCTGGACAAGGACCTGGGTACCAAGAGGACACTGAGCTGGTTAACACTTAAGCCATCACAGACAGCAAGGCTAAAAGAGCTATAGCGCATGCACACTTGGGCTTCAGGAGTCTCAGGTCCCACCCCTGGATGCTATTGTGGGTCCGGAGCCCAGATGCACTGGCCCCAGCTCCTGCACCTGCCCGTCTGCGTGTTCCCCCTCCCATAAGGGGTTTGAGAATGCACAGCAGCTCAACAGACAAGCCACGATGCTGTCACACATCCTGCAAGTGGGGGTCAGGGAACCCTGCCATTTCAGCTGGACTTGGGGTGGGGGCAAAGGCACAGGTGCAAATCCTGCTCTGTCACTTCAGAAAGTCATTTAAGTTCCCTCTGACGCATTTTCCTTGTCTGTCAAAGGTGATCACAACTGTACCCATACCTCAAGAAGTCAGGAGTATTAATCAAGGCAATGCACTTAAAACACTTGGAACAATGCCTGGCCCCGCAGAACATGTATTCCTCCTCCTCCCACCTCAGTTTTTCATGGAAAACCCCTATTCATCCTTCACGCCTCCCACGCAACATTGTTTCACAGTCAGAATCAACCACTTCCTCAAATATGCCCCATAACACTCTGTAAACGCCCCCTCTTAGCATATGCTAGCAGGGTTTGCACGGCTGGCTCTCAGATATGTTTGCGTATGTGCTTTTGAATGCCTGGGTTCTAGCACAAGTCTGGGACTATGAAGAATGCTTGAACAAATTAGTAAAGACCAACATATTATAGAACCCACTGAGGAAAGTGGTAAGTGCTGGTGAATTGGGAGTAAGAAAAAACAAGAGGTCACATCCTTGAAAAGAAAAGATCCAAATAGTTTTAAGCCTTTCATTCCTATTGGCCTATCCTATTCCCCTTAAATACAAAACTTACCACAGAAGAGGTTGTCTAATTAAGAAGCTTTCGCGAACCATCTGTGTTATGGACAGAAGAGAAGGCTGCACGTCCTTCTGAGAAAACCGAACAGAAAACAACCCTTTTTCCACTCAGTGCATCTTATAATCTCTATCTCAAGAAAATGCTGAAAGGAGGAAGCAAGAAGCAGAACTCTGAAAATTACATCCTATTCTGTATTTTTGCACCTTGAATGCACCAAGAGCAAATGTGTTATGTCAGTATTGAAGCCATTCTTCCAATCTGTGTGATAAATTACTCAACATCTTTTCCTTAATATACGTAAGCATTGATTAATATGTAAAATAAGCAGTTTGCTATTTTATTGTCATTCAAAGTAACTACTGTGTCGCCCTCGCTCTCACGAATAGTGTTTCAGGACTCAAATTAATGAAGCTGTGGCTGCAAATCTATTTTTGTCTTCACAGCTGTATAATATCAAATCTAGCCATACCCTTTCTTTGCCTGAGTCTTTAAACATGTGAGTGGGCTTGTATTAGTTTCCCAGGGATGCCTTAACAAATGACTGCAAACTTGTGGCTTAAAACAACAGAAATTTATTCTCTCACAGTTTTGCAGGCCAGAAGTCTGAAATCAGGGTGTCAGCAGGGTCACACTGCCTCTGAAGGCTCTAGGGAAGAAACCTCTCTTGCCTCTTTCAGCTTCTGGTGGCTCCAGGAATTCCTTGGCTTCTGGTAGCACAACTTTCATCTCGAGGTGCCTGCATCTTTATATGGCCTTCTTCTCTGTATCGCTCCTTTGTCTGTGTGTCTTAAGCCCCTTCTCCTTTTTTCTGATAAGTACATCAATTATTGGATTTAGGTACCACCGTAAATGCAACATGACCTCTTCTCAGGATTCTTATTCACTTTTCAAAGGGACTATGGGAACCCCTCACTTGGCTTCACTTTATTGCACCTCACAGATACTGTGTTCCTTTTTTTTTTTTTTTTTTTTTTTTTTTAAAGCCAGAGTCTCGCTCTGACACCAGGCTGGAGTGCAGTGGTGCAATCTCAGCTCACGCAACCTCTGCCTCCCGGATTCAAGCAATTCTCCTGCCTCAGCCTCCTGAGTAGATGGGACTACAGGCGCCTGCCAGCATGCCCAGCTGATTTTTGTATTTTTAGCAGAGACGGGGTTTCACCGTGTTAGCCAGGATGGTCTTGATCTCTTGAGCTCGTGATCCGCCCACCTCGGCCTCCCAAAGTGCTGGGATTACAGGCTTGAGCCACCGCAGCCAGCCAGATACTGTGTTCTTTACAAATTGAAGGTTTGTGGCAACTCTTCATCGAGCAAGTCTATCAGCACCATTTTTCCAGCAGCATGTGCTCAGAGTCTCTGTCACATTTTGGTAATTCCCAAAATTATTTCAAACTTTTATTATTATTATTATATGTGTTATGGTAATCTGTGATCACTGATCTTTGATGTTCCTATTGTAATTGTTTTGAGGGTGCCACAAACGATGCCTATGTGAGATGCAAATTTAACAAACAGTGTGTGTGTTCTGACTGCTCCACTGACCGGTCATTCCCCTGTCTCTCTCCCTCTCCTTTGGCCTCCCTATTCCCTGAGACGAGACATGCAATACTGAAATTAAGTCTGTTAGTAACCCTAATATATTAGTCTGGCATCATGCTGCTGTAAAGACATACCCAAGACTGGGTAATTTATAAAGAAACTCACAATTCCATGTAGCTGGAGAGACCTCACAACCATGGCAGAGGTGAAAGGCATGTCTTACATGGCAGCAGGCAAAGAGGGAAAATGAGAACCAAGCGAAAGGGGTTTCCCCTTATAAAACCATCAGATCTCATGAGACTTATTCACTGCCATGAGAATAGTATGGGGTAGTCTTTCAATTATCTCCCACCAGATCTCTCCCACAGCATGTGGGAATTATGGGAGCTAGAGTTCAAGATGAGATTTGGGTGGGGACACGGCCAAACCATATCACCTACAATGGCCTGTAAGTGTTTAAGTGAAAGGAAGAGTCCCACATCTCTCACTTTGAATCAAAAGCTAGAAAGGATTAAGCTTCATGAGGAATGCATGTCAAAAGCAGAGAGGCCAAAAGAGAGGCCTTTGGCACCAAACAGCCAAGTTGTGAATGCCAAGGAAAAGTGTTTGACGGAAATCAGAAGTGTTAACTCCGGTGTACACACAAATGGTAAGAAAGCAAAACAGCCTTATTCCCCCATATTCTCTTATGTAGAGAAAATGTTAGTGGTCTGGATAGAAGTTTGAACCAGCCACAATATTCCCTTCAGCCAAAGCCTAATTCCAAGGCCCTATCTCTCTTCAATTCTATGACAGCTTAGAGATGCGATGAAGCTGCAGAAGAAAAGCTGGAGGCTATCGGAGGTTGGTTCATAAGGCTTAAGTCAAGAAACTGTCTTCATAACATAAAAGTACAAGGTGAAGCAGTGAGTGGTGATGGAGAAGCTGTAGCAAGTTATTCAGAAGATCTACTTAAGATCTTTGATGAAGATGGCTATACATAAATAACAGATCTTCTATGTAGATGAAACAGTTCCATCTTCTTATATTGGAAGAAGATACCATCTAGGACTTTCATCGCTAGAGAGAAGTCAATGCCTGGCTTCGAAGCTTCACAGGATAGGCTGACTCTCTTGTTTAATGCTGCTGGTGACTTCAAGTTGAAGCCAGTACTCATTTACCATTCCCCAAATCCTAGGGCCCTTAAGAATGATGCTAAATCTACTTTACCTGTACTCTATAAATGGAACAACAAAACCTGGATGATAGTACCTCTGTTTATAGCACGGTTTACTGAACATTTCAAGCACACAGTTGAGACCTACTGCTCAGAAAAAAAAAAAATTCCTTTAAAAATATTACTGCTTATTGATAACACACAGTCACTTAAGAGCTCAGATGGAGATATAAGGAGATTGTTTTCATGCCTGCTAACACAACATCCATTCAGCATCCCATTGACCAAAGAGTAATTTTGACTTTCAGGTCTTATTATTTAAGGAATATATTTCTTTTCTTAAAATTTTTTTTATTATACTTTAAGTACTGGGATACATGTGCAGAACGTGCAGGTTTGTTACAAAGGTATACATGTGCCATGGTGGTTTGCTGCAGCCATCAACCCATCATCTACATTAGGTATTTCTCCTAATGCTATCCCTCCCCTAGCCCCCCACCCCCTAATTGGCCCCGGTGTGTGATGTTCCCCTCCCTATGTCCATGTGTTCTCATTGTTCAACTCCCACTTATGAGTGAGAACATGCAGTGTTTGGTTTTCTGTTCCTGTGTTAGTTTGCTGAGAATGATGGTTTCCAGATTCATCCATGTCCCTGCAAAGCACATGAACTCATCCTTTTTTATGGGTGTGTATGTGCCATGGTGTATATGTGCCACATTTTCTTTATCCAGTCTATCATTTGTGGACATTTGGGTTGGTTCCAAGTCTTTGCTATTGTGAGTAGTGCCGCAATAAACATACGTGTGCATGTGTCTTTACAGTAGAATGATTTATAATCATTTGGGTATATACCCAGTAATGGGATCGCTGGGTCAATTTGTATTTCTAGTTCTAGATCCTTGAGGAATTGCCACACTGTCTTCCACAATGGTTGAACTAATTTACACTCCCAACAGTGTAAAAGCTTTCCTATTTCTCCACATCCTCTCCAGCACCTGTTGTTTCCTGACTTTTTAATGATCACCATTCTAACTGATGTGAGCTGCTATCTTATTGTAGTTTTTCTTTCCATTTCTTTAATGACCAGTGATGAAGAGCTTTTTTTTCCATATGTTTTTTGGCCATGCAAATGTCTTCTTTTGAGAACAGGCCAGAATGACTTATTATTTCAGGATGATATATACCAACTCTGCCCAGACACCTAAGGTCAGATAAACACTGGCCCCAGATCTGCTTTCTTTTGGGTCCAGGTCAGCCCTGACCTGACTGGGACCACTTCAGTCTGGAGTTGAGCCCACCCGGAGCTCCCAAGATGCTTCTGGTGACCCAGGCCAGCAGCCAATCAGCACGTGGCATTACTTGGGCCCCAGTTATTGGTTCGTGTTCCAGCACATGACTGCAGCTGGACCAATCAGATGGGGCTTTCTGTAGCTAGGAAAGCACAGCCTCCGTGACCCCAAGCCCTTGGTGGACACTGGGTCTGACGCTGGTAGCAGCCTCTGGCTTGGGAGTGACTTCCTTGCATCAAGAAGTGGGAGCCCAGAGAGGCTGGCAGCATTGAATTCAAACTTAGGGCCATGGGTTCCCAGTTCTTTCCAGTGGCTTCTTTCTCACACGTGGAGCCGCCCACACATTCCTGTCTCATCTCATTTCCAGGTGGATTTGTGAACAAGAACGGGCTGAATTCAGCCACCACCTCATTTAATGTGGAGCTGTCATTCAGGACATGTGTCTCCATCAGAGAAGAAGCCAGCCTTCCTGCGCATGGCAGAGCCGGAGCCCCAGTCTGCATAATTGACTCCAGCAATTTCCTCTCCTAACTACACCTGCCACTCTCCTCCCTACCCTGAAAGTAATGGAAACTCAGCTTCCACAGCCACCATGCCGTTCACACCACCTTCATGTCAAGAGGGTCATAGCATCTCCGGGAGGTCAGCAGGGAAGGTCCCAGCATCCCCATCACACAGAGGAGGAAGCTGAGGCCAGGAGGGCATCTGGCTGGCTCAAGATTACAAAATCTTCCCAGCGCAAGAACTTGCATCTTCTCTATTCTCAGTAAATATTTATCCTGGGCTATTTTTCTTATTACTTATCTCAGTAAGGGTTGTTTTCAGACCCTGTACCTGCAGTATGGTTTTGTGATAAAGGGAAGAACTTGGGTCTTTTTCTGTGGGGGAGGGGGAGACGAGGTCTCACTCCGTCACCCAGGCTGGAATGTAGTGGCACAAACATGGCTCATTGCAGCCTCGACTTCCTGGGTTCAAGCGACTGCTTGACTCACATCAGCTCCTGAGTGGTAGGACTACAGGTGTGAGCCACCACACCCGGCTAATTTTTAAATGTTTTGTAGAGAGGGGGGCTCACCATGTTGTCCAGGCTGGTCTTGAGCTCCTGGCCTCAAGCCATCCTCCTTCTTGGGCCAGTCTTTCTTGATCTGGAATCCTGGGCCTTCTACTAACTGAGTGGACTTGCATAAGGAACTGATTTTCTCAAAGACTCAACTTTATCATCTAAAAACAGGATTAATTTTACTTATATTCTTAGTACATTCTCCAAAAACCTGATACTGTAAGCCACATCACCCTGTTTTTCTTCCAATCATATACCATCATCTCAAATTAACCTACTAATATATTTGTTGTCTTAGCTCCTTCTATAGGGGAGGTTGGTGAGACAGGAACCTTGTTTGTCAAGTTCATTTGCCCTCTGCCTTAGAACATGGCTAAAAACAGTGGTTGCTGGAGAAAGGATTGGTGGATGAGTGGGTGGACCAATTGAAGCTTAATTAATACATCAATTGATTAGACTCATATTCTTGATCTATAATGCCTTGGAACTAACACTATTTGTTTCTAATGCTGATGTTTTCTGATACAAGAAAGTTCTGGCTCTCCTAAGTACTGTTTCTGTAAGTACTTCAGTCAATTTTTGAAGCCCTTTGTCAAATCAATGAATAAAGTCTACATTGTGAAGTGATATAAAGGTTTCCTAGTTATTTGGTATAAATATCTTGCATTTTCACTTCCACAAAAGTCTTAATTTAAGGAATTCACCTCTACCATGAATTCAGATTAGCCATAGATCATAGAGAATTCTCCAGACATTGAACGAAGATGCTCCTACCCATGTTTCTCCCCAAATCATTGTATTGATGATGTCAATGTGAATTCTGCCTTGGGTCAAATTTTTACAACTTTACAGAGTTCACCTAAGAAATCCTGCAAGTTCTCCAAAGTAGAACTGTCTATCCCTTCCCTAGGTGGGAGAAGAGAACACACTGGCCACTGAGTTACAGGGGGCAGGGCCGAGCAAACAGACATCAAAGACAATCTCCCAAGTCACCTAGCAGATTCACTCATCCTGTGATAACCTCTGATGCCAACTTCAGAGCACTAAGAAAGGCACCAAGAGGATACATTCAGCCTGTCTTCCTGTGCCTTTCCTCTTGAAAGGAAAGGAAGGATGGATGATTGGATCCTGATACCAGGTAAAATCAATGGTCTGAAAGCCACCCTGCTCATGAACAGTCCTGGTTATCTCACAAACCAGAGTCCACAGAATACATCTGCCCTTCAAGCTACTCACAGGAGAGCCTTTTATCAGTGACCCTTCCTCTTTCCAGTAATCCTCTAACTCTAACCATCTCCAGCCCTTCTTAAGCCAGGTGCCCCTCAGCATCTACTCAAACATCATCCCGGAAGAAAAGACTGTCTCCTTTGACCAACAACCTAAATTAGCCACTCAGACAGCCAGTCACTGTCTAAACCATCACCCTGTTTTCTCCGCTTAACACCACTAATCAGTCTCTGAGATTATCTTATTTACTTAGTTATTTGTTGATCTCTGCAGTATCCTTAGTTCCTGGCACATAATAGGAGCTCAGTAAATATCCATTGAATAAATGAATGAGTTTAAGCTATCCTGAAGCAAGGTGTCCAGTCCTTCCTTAAATGCATCCTACTAAACAAAAGCACAGTTGGATTGGCATCTTAATATAGACAGTAGATAGATAAGTGATGAGAGAGAGATAGATAAGATAGACTGATAAGATAGGTAAGATAATTGACCCAGATGATATGTAATAGATGCTATACATCCAACATCCATTCCCCTTTCCATGCTATCAGAACCCATTTGTTCAGATTGCAGGAAGCCCCTGATCTCAGGGAAGGCAGACCCCTATAGCAACCCCAAGAGGTGAATCATGATTGGGGTAAATTGGTCACGGAGACCCCAGTCTCCCAGGTAAAGGATACATCCAGGGGCCGGCATGTAGTTCAACTCTGGGTAATAAGTGCAAGGGAGGCTACTTAGAAAGTAGGTAAACGGTTGGAAACATAAAAAAAAACTATATATACATATATGTATATGAACATATGTATATATATTAGCATGCATATAAAGATAAACATGTCTAAATATGGGAGTAAGTGTGTATATGATAACAAAGTGCTTTGTGCCAGGCACCGTTCTAAGAACCTGCCACATACAAGGCACTTAAGTCAAATATTGTTAAAGAGAGCGCTCTTGTTCCTTCATCTTTCTTCCAGTCAAGAACAGAGATGTCCTGGCTAACATGGTGAAACTCCATCTCTACTAGAAATACAAAAAATTAGCTGGGCATGGTGGCGGGTGCCTGTAGTCCCAGCTACTCGGGAGGCTGAGGGAAGAGAATGGCATGAACCCAGGAGGCGGAGGTTGCAATGAGCCAAGATCGTGCCACTGCATTCCAGCCTGAGCAACAGAGCGAGACTCCGTCTCAAAAAAAAAGAAAAAAAGAAAAAAAAAAAAAAAAAAAAAAGAACAGAGATGTAATGTCTATAGTGACAATAGCTAATTTTTACCATGAGGCTACACATATGAGGCAAAGGCCAAAAAAATCTCGGGGAAGCTGGCCCTGATGCTATACAGCTGCTGAAACAATCTCCAGATATCTTGTCACATGGGAATATAAACTCCAACTAGTTTGAGCTCCTATTCATACAGAACTGGTTTTCTCAAAGACTCAACTTTATGATCTAAAAATGGGATAATTCTTATATTGTTAGCACACTCTTCAACTGGAAGACACTCTTCCACATCCCCCAGTTTTTTCTTCCAATCACATACCACCATCTGAAGTTGGTCTACTGATATATTTGTTCTCTTAGCTCTTCCCATGAACTATGTTTAGTTTGTTTGCCCTCTGTCTCAGAACAAGGGCAGAAACAGTGGGTTCTAATCATAGTCTTTCACGTGCAGCCAAAAGCCTTTATAAATGATATAGACTAGTTACAGGCTTTGTGAAGTTCCGGTCAGGATAAAAGAACTTGGGACCAATTGGACATTAGCATTCTGTGAAACTCAACAAAAGATAAAGAACATGAAAAATCAGTTAACTGAGGAGATGAGTGGCAAAAAGAAGGTACAGGAAAACACTGTAAGATATGAGCAACAACTGACACCAATTCTGACGGCTCGAACAGAATTTCTGAATTGGTAGCTTTTTATTCCAAGTTAAAATAGGATTTCTTTAATGAACTAGAATATGTGTTAGACCTCTTCTCCAAAGATACAGATGTGCATTTGACAGCAGCCACCCAAGACAGCAGGTTGCTGTTATTTTTGTAGATCTCTCTGATTTTCAGAGTTGCATGACAGTTTATCTTACCCTTGGGTTCCCCATCCATTTTAACACCTCCCCACCAAAATACACATACGTATTCTCAAAAGCATTCCTTGTTTTAAATATATAAACACCAAAGGAGAAACTGTCTTACTTTCTGTTTCTTATGCAAACTCCACATCTCAGTTGGGATAAGGGTCTGTGAAATGACTCTTATGCTTTATCTCAGCTGATATTATTCCTACACTTAACCTCTCCGAAAGACTGTACTGGGTACTTATTTTTGTTTTTCTTTCCTTTCTCTAAACCTGAAAGGAAACAGTTTCAATATTGTGCACTCTTTTTTTTTTTTCCAGACTGATTCTCGAGAATCTTATTATTGCTGATATCCTAGGCCACATTTTAACATCCTCCTGCCTTCAACCAAAATATTACCTCACTTGTTTTTATATTAACTTCAATGAGGTTTAATTTGCAACCAATAAAATATACCTATTTAAAGTTTACATCCACAGGCAATCCTCACTTTGCAAGGTTCCAATATGCATGAATTTCAGTTACCACAAGATGGTTAAGTAACATCAACCCCCAACAAAACAGTTCAATTTTCAGTTTCCAAGTTTCCTTAACCGTAAGCACATAAAGTACAAACCTCATTGCTAGCCCTTCAGCCCACAAATCACTACATAAATAACAGATGCACATGATGATGAGCGACCAGTCACATCCCTCATTTCACATTCTCTTGGTGACTGGTTGTCGTGCATCCATTATTCAATTCACACACAGACAGCAAAGTATATCATTGTGTTGCCTCCTGGTCCCCCAGTGATAAAACCACCTGACACGCACTGAAAAATTGATAATCAAAAGATGAAACTCACCAACAAAGATGAAAGTGCAGCAAAGAAATATAAAGTAAAATTAAATGGTGAAAGTAACATTAAAATTAACTGTAAATGGAGTTGTGGAAGAAATAGCTGACTGAGGAAATGTTGGCACTCCCACCGTTGAGGGAACTATAGACATGCAGCCAAGAGAATGTGAGGACAGTGAACTCAGCAACATAAATGAGAAAAGTGGTGTAACTGAGAGGAAGAAAAGTCCCAGAGGATGTGACACCAGCCAAGAAACCTCACATTAAAGGGATTCTTGGAGATATTTCACAGCATTCAAAGTGCAAAGGACAAAATGTTGGAGGTTGGTTCAACATTATAAAACAGTATGACAGTCTGCCAGTACAGAGAAAAGCCCGCTGCATATCATAAGTCACACCATTAGAACTCAAGCAGTATTAAACTACTGTTGATAAATCTTTTTTTTTTTTTTCTTGTAAGCCGAAGTCTCATTTTGTCACCCAGGCTGGAGTGCAGTGGTGCGATCTCAGCTCACTGTAAGCTCCGCCTCCCGGGTTCATGCCATTCTCCTCCCTCAGTCTCCCAAGTAGCTGGGACTACAGGCGCCCACCACCATGCCTGACTAATTTTTTTGTATTTTTAGTAGAGACAGGGTTTCACCGTGTTAGCCAGGATGGTCTTGATCTCCTGACCTCGTGATCCACCCGCCTCAGCCTCCCAAAGTGCTGGGATTACAGGCGTGAGCCACCCTGCCCAGCCTACTGTTGATAAATCTTCTACAAAGAAATAAAATACTTTAATTCTCGATGTTGCTAATCTTTTAAATTACAATATGCTAAATAAATATTACAATTTTACTATTTTTTCATTTCCCTGTACATCTATAATCAACAGGGAGAGCTTGTACTATTCTCACAAGACTTTTTAAAGGTCACAGAACAGTCACCGTTTTCTTTCATTCATTATTAATATTGAACAGTTTGAGCTTGCACAGTCATTTTCATGGCCCCACACTACCATGCAAAGCGAGGGCTACCTGTACTTAAAGCAACAGTATTAAATGGCATTTGGATACTGTTGCCTATCCAAGGCTTTGGAAAAGGACTTGTTATTCTCTATTACGAAGGGAGATTAGCAAATTAGAAAGCTGTTAAAAACACAGTAGAATCTGTTCTTGACCTAATCAGAAACGTTGAAAGAGAATTAAAATATTCTCCCTATGTGATTCAGTTTCATTTAACACAAAGCTCATGCACTGTGTAAACTCATCGTAACTTCTGGGATGAGTCTCCACTACACTCAGTCTTCACGACTTTCCTCTTACAGACCCCACCCAATGTGAACTATCCAACTTCCAGTGCCATAATCCTCACCGAAATTCAGAGCCTCCCCTGAGCCCCAGCAGATCTGCTCATAGCCCCACTCTGTGCTCTCCTAACACCCCAGACAGGGCTGGTAGCACACTTGCCACAACCACAATCACATCACCAAGTACATTACTGGTTGCTTCACATTAGCCTTCCCTGTCAGATCACAAGGACGAGGCTCTTTGTTCCTTTTCCTCTCCATTGCATCCTGCAGCCCAGCCCTGGGACTGGCATCTACTAGGTGCTCATTTAACATTCATTAAATGCTGTTGAATGAATGACTGTTCTGGGCCACTGCAGGAAATAGTACATTCCCTAAAGGGTATTCAGTACAGAAAAGCTATTAGTCCCTAAATAACCCATGCAAATTAGAAAATGATGCCTCTTCCATCCCTCACAAAATTGTCATAATATACCAATTTGGGTACAAGGCACTTTCTTGCCATGTGCTGTACAACTGTCCTAGTAAAATCCTAAATCTACAACATCTAGAATGTGAATAAAATCGCCTTAAACATGCCATGAGCAGTGTGCAACCTGCACAACCTTACTCAGCAGTCCTAAGTGTGTTTAGACATGCTTAGGCTGGGAGGCCACTCAATGAGAACAGAAGCTGATCCTACTGCAGCCAGGCCAGATGGCCCTGTGCCGCTCTCCTGACTCCCAGCGCAGGGACATGTCTGTCATTCCCCATGCATTCCAGAGTTGCTTCGTCTACTGACACATTACAGATGCTAAAACCACAAAAAATGGGTTTCAAATAAAATATTAAACAATGAAACTACAGATGTAGAAAGTTACCCACATCATGACGTCAAACCACCACGCAAAAAGCTAATACAACAAATCTTATAGAGAAATCAAACAGTGACATTCTGGAAAAGCTGGACAAAAGGAAAGGAGCCCCTTCTGGTTGAGGAAGCCATGGGGAGGGGCCCAGGAGTGTGATGAGGTCGCTTTTGCAAGGCGACTTTTGGGTTTCTTTCAATGGGACTGCATCCTACAGTGACTCTCTGGGGATTAGGGACTCTGCTTTGTCTGGATGACAGCTCCAAATCATGGTGCCCCCATTACATGGTTAGACAACAGAACAAGGCTAAGGCAGCTCTGCTCCTGCCCTTCCAATGCCTCAGACCCCAGGGCACTGCCCCTCTGTCTCTGCCTAGAAAACGTGCAGCCACTGGCAGTGACCAATACACCTTCAGGAACCCATGAGCCTATATTAACCCTGGAGAAGAACAGAAGCTTGGTTCTCTTTCTCATTTGCAATCCTGTGGGAGGCACGAGCTATTTAACATTTTCCTTAGGAGCTTAAAGCCAGCTACAAACACAGGGCCACGATCTAATAACATAATCATTATTTTTTCCTCATTTTCATCTGTGAAGAAAATTATATAGGTTATTTTATCAGATGGTATTTTAAATGAGCTTGAGTACTCATATATAATGCACAACGGTAGGAGCTATTACTGAGAGAAACTCAGGAGGAATTGAGAGGTTATTTTTTCTTTGCATGGTAAGAGACGTAAAAAGAAACCATTTGTCATCTCATGGCAAATAGGCAGAAGAGACTGTCCTCAGCCTAGACCATAACAGATCACATGTGTTTCTGCTTCTCCTCCTCTTGTGTTGCCACCAGGACCATGAAAATAATGTGCCAGGCTAGATCCCTGGTCCTGGAAGAAGAATGAGAGACCCATGGCATAGAAGTTCCCCAGCTGAGCCACCCTAGATGAACCCTGCTGGCTCAACTGTCCCCAAGTGACCAGCCCTTGCATAACAGAAAGTAAAAGACTGTTGCTCCAAGCCACTGAACTTGAGGGTATTTTATTACACAAAAGTAGCAACCAATACAACGATAAAAATGAAAACAGCAAAAGGTTAAAAGGTTAAAATGAGCATCATCTTGTTTAAAAAAAAAAAAAAAAAAGATAGATGTGGAGAAAATAAACCAGAAATAGATGTGTCAAAACTTGTCTCTAGGCAATAGATTATTTTTATTTTATTCTTCCTTATGAATGTCTATGTTTCACAGATTTTCTAGACTAAGAAAAAAATTTTGAAAAATGAAATTATTAGCCTCAATTTCTGCATCATTGGTACAAAAGAAACAGAAAAAGGGGTTTTAATGTATGCTAGAGCTAGAAAGTAGAATTTAATGGAAAGGAAATAGGATCTGGGGTCAAAAGCCCAGAGTTTGATTTCTGTCACACTCGCCCCTGATCCATCTACAAGGTACTTCTCCAAGCCACCAACCAGTAAAATGAAGTTAAGGCTCCTAACAGGATTGTTGTAAGAATTAAGTATGAAAAATATATACAGAAAAGCCATTTAATGACGAATTAAACCAGAGTAACTCAACATCTGGCAACGAGGCCCAAGAGTACACATGTTAAACCAGCTCCTGGGCCAGGCACGGTGGCTCATGGCTGTAATCCCAACACTTTGGGATGCTGAGGCAGGCAGATCACCTGAGGTCAGGAGTTTAAGACCAGCCTGTCCAACATGGTGAAATTCTGTCTCTACTAAAAATACAAAAATTACCTGGGCGTGCTGGCACATGCCTGTAATCCCAGCTACTTGGGAGGCTGAGAGAGAAGAATCACTTGAACCCGGGACGTGGAGGTTGCAGTGAGCCATGATCACACCATTGCACTCCAACCTGGGCAACAAGAGGGGAACTCCATCACAAAAATATAAATAAATAAACTAGCTACCCTAGTTATTCTAAAGCCTCTAGGGAAGAAGAACCACCAGCCTAAATTACCAAGAGTTTTTAAAAGAAATGCTGTGTTGTTACTCTTAGATATATGTAATACTCTAATCAGCCTAAAGAAGAATATTCTTTCATTCACCAAAAAGTAGTCTGAAAGTGTCCTGGGGAAATTTGTTTAAACAGAAAGAAAAATATAAATTGGTAATGGGAAAATTAATATCCCTTTAGGGCTATGTAAATACGTACATTAGTACCTAACTATCTATGTTAATGTATCAGTCAGAGTCCAGCCAGGAGACAGAAACTGCACCAGTAACTGCACAGAAATGCAGTAATTTGATCAGGAAATTTTCAAAATAAGAATTACTAACTAATAAAAGATGGAGAACTAAGACCTAAAACCATGAAAACCCTAGAAGAAAACCTAGGTAATACCATTCAGGGCATAGGCATGGGCAAGGACTTCATGTCTAAAACACCAAAAGCAACGGCAGCAAAAGCCAAAATTGACAAATGGGATCTAATTAAATTAAAGAGCTTCTACACAGCAAAAGAAATGACTATCAGAGTGAACAGGCAACCTACAGAATGGGAGAAAATTTTTGACATCTACTCATCTGACAAAGGGCTATTATCCAGAACCTACAAAGAACTCAAACAAATTTACAAGAAAAAAACAAACAACCCCATCAAAAAGTTGGTAAAGGATATGAACAGATACTTCTCAAAAGAAGACATTCATACAGCCAACAGACACATGAAAAAATGCTCATCATCACTGGCCATCAGAGAAATGCAAATCAAAACCACAATGAGATACCATCTCACACCAGTTAGAATGGCAATCATTAAAAAATCAGGAATGGAGAGGATGTGGAGAAATAGGAACACTTTTACACTGTTGGTGGGACTGTAAACTAGTTCAACCATTGTGGAAAACAGTGTGGTGATTCCTTAAGGATCTAGAACTAGAAATACCATTTGATCCAGCCATCCCATTACTGGGTCTATAGCCAGAGGATTATAAGTCATGCTGCTATAAAGACACATGCACACGTATGTTTATTGCAGCACTATTCACAATAGCAAAGACTTGGAATCAACCCAAATGCCCATCAGTGACAGACTGGATTAAGAAAATGTGGCACATATACACCATGGAATACTATGCAGCCATAAAAAAGTTTGTGTCCTTTGTAGGGACATGGATGCAGCTGGAAACCATCATTCTCAGCAAACTATCGCAAGAACAGAAAACCAAATACCACATGTTCTCACTCATAGGTGGAAATTGAACAATGAGATCACTTGGACACAGGAAGAGGAACATCACACACAGGGGGCTATTGTGGGGAGGGGGGAAGGGGGAAGGATAGCATTAGGAGATATAACTAATGTAAATGACGAGTTAATGGGTGCAGCACACCAACATGGCACATGTAAACATATGTAACAAACCTGCATGTTGTACACATGTACCCTAGACCTTAAAGTAAAATTTTTAAAAAATATATAGAAATAGCCCATGCAAGGAGCAGCTACCACCTCTAGAGCTGAGGGAGAGTACCCAAGGAACAAACAGAAGGGGTGCCCGCCCCCCAGCCTGAGGTTCAGCCCTCATAAGTGGGTGTGGCTGCAGCCCACGGGATGGTGGGGAAGTGTGCTGGGTGTCTTGAGCCAGAGCTGGTCGTCAGCTGGTAAGCAGAGTCACACTTACTGGATGGCCCTTGCAGGCTCTGGGAGCTGTGCAGCAGGAACAAAAAGAAGCAGATACCAAAATCAGGGGGAAAAGCCTCTGATGTGCCTCACCCCGATGTGCCTCACCCCGATGTGCCTCACACTGTCCCTCCAGCATCCTCTGCTGGAAAGGCCCAGTATTGCACCAGCTGACAAAGGAGAAATGTTTACAGGGTCCAGCTCCAAGACCACAAAGCAGGGAGAGAAGGATGGTGTAGGAGATGACCAACAACAAAATGACAACTGGCACGTGCTCATTCTAGAAGGTTCAAGAGCATCTGTGCACAGAGTACCATCACACCTCACAGCACAATGTCTAGTGTCAATTTTTTCTCTCTACTGGGTGTTCAAAATCTGTGATCAGTAAACAACTAACATAATTGAAAGGCTTGATAAAGGGTTACAATTCTTAATTTCTGCAGAATGTAAACTTTCAGGGGAGGAAATGAAAACAGAAGTTAAGTAATGCGCTTAACATCACACAACAAAGTAGGGATAAAACAAAAAATAAAATTTGTCTCCCAGGCCAGTGCTCTTAAGAGCTTCCATCATATGTGTTTCCCATGAGTTCTTTAAATCAAGAGAGTGGTGACTGAGTAAGCCTGAAAGATTATAAAATGCTTTGTGCTGTGTTCCCAGTGAGCAGAGAGACCTGAAATTCATTTTCAAGGAGGGAACTGTGTGCATGTTTTCCACCTTCTTTCTTCAATAGAGCAGGAACAAGCACCATTATCTCCTACCTATGATGCCATGAATTAGCAACTTCTCAAAGATCTCCTTAGCTCACACAGCAGGATCTGAAAGAGAGGCTGTTTTCTAGAGACCTCAGAGCGTGGGTGGGTTCAGCAGAGCCGAGGAGGCAGACTCACTGAAAGTCATTAGCCTTCTTCATTAATAATGGAGATTAACCTGATAAATGCTTAGCAGCTGTTTCAACACACTGCTTGTTATCACAAGCATAATTTATCTCCACAATGATAAACAATACATCATGACAGCTGACAAAGTCTGGCCTATGAAGTGACATTTTCAGATGTGGCTTATATCAAATCATTTATTCTTAGAAACTTCCTTGGAACCAATCATTTCCCATTGCTAAAGGCAACTTTAGAGAGAATCTCTGATGACAGTAAATATGGCTAAGTATCAAAACTTCATTGCTAATTCACGATGCAACCCAGAACTCCCAAGTTATTTTCTCACAGGGTAACACAGGAAACTGGCTCAGGGGCTCCCCATCAAAAAAGGCCTAGGTACTTCCACTTTTTAATAACCCTATGCCTCCTTCCTAGCATAAGCCACCATCGTGTCTTGCCTGGACCTTTGCAAAAACCTCCAATCTTGTAACCCTCAGCCCATTTCCCACACAGCAGCCAGACTTCCAGATAATTTCTCAAACATAAATCACGTCAACTTCTCTGCTCAAACCCTCCCGTGACTTCCCACATTCATAGAAAAACATTCCCTCCCTTCTATGGCCCTGCAAGGCTACCAGCATCTCTGCCCTCATCTTTACCATGTCCCCTGGACTCTTGACATCCAGAACACCAGCCTTGCACCTGTTCCTGGAACACTCTGAGTCTTCCCTGCCTCTCAGCCTTCCCACACTTTTCATACCAGGGACTGTCCTCTCATCCTTCAATCCTTAGCTTAAAGTCACTTTCTCATAGGGTATGTTTTTCAGACTGTGAGTCACAATCTATTAATGGGTCAGGAAATCAACTCAGTAGACTCAATCATTTTTTAATAAAAAAAAGTAGAGTTGTGGTCATCATTATATTCATTAGTATCAATTTTTGGCAACCAAATATTCCAAGATATCTGCCCACATCTGCAACGTTATAGGAGGTATTTCCTGACCCCCCAATGGCTTGGGAAGGGGAGGCCTATGACTTACCACTAATGAGTTGTGAAAAGAAGTGACATGTGTGACTATCAGCCCAGAGCACTCAATTGCCAGGCAAGACCCTCCAGAGCTCTTTTTCCAGGTGTGCCCCATTCACTCCACATAGAGAATTGGGATTGCTGGAGCCTCTAGTGGGGACAGACCTCTCTGCCTTCCCTTCTCTGTGGCCCCAGCAGACATAGTGGGCTCAGAGGAGGAGCTGAAAGTATATAGATAGTAACTCTCATTCTTGAAGAGCTCCCAATACCAGGAATCATCCAGAAAATATCAGATAAAAAGGAATTTCAAAAGCAGCAGGAAAGCATAGCTCGGGTTCCTTTAAATATTGCTTCTTGGCCATGTGCTAACTCAGGGCTGCACACGGGGCAGCAAGCAGACAGATCACAGAGTTGGCTGTTTCTTGGCATTCCTGGACATCAGGGTCCAGAAACACTGCTGGGCACCTGGAGCCAGGGACCACTGGCCTGGGGATGAGAATTCCTGAGCTGAACCCATCCTGCCTCATACTGAGGAACCCCAGGGAAGGCCCTTTGGGGCTTCAGTTGCTCACCAGCTACATGTTGAGGTTTTGTTAGATGCTTTCTTAAGTCATGAACCTCTTCTCTCTGGGGACTTTCTGTTCATGGCAGCATGAAGTGCCTGGATTATTCCTCCCACTAACAGTAATTATAAAACCGAGCATAATTGCTTTTAAAAATAATACGTTTTTGGACCCACTGGGAAACAACCAACAGCAGGCAGGACCTTGACAAGAGTTTACTCACAAGAGACTGAAACTGCATCAGAGAAGACCAGCTGTTGTATCCTGTAACCTGCCAGGCACAGAAGGTGTACAAGCTTGAAGTGGCAGACACCAGAAACCAGGGCTTTAGAGAAACTGGGAATCTGGGGGACATGTAGGGACTCTGAAAGCCTGGGGACCACAGAAGGGATAATTCCCTGAATCTGAGTCTAAACTCTGCCAAAGTCTTGTTTTCCCACTAAACTACTCAGGATTAAGGGAAACCTGCAAAGAGCCAGGCTTAAAAAGCAGCAAAACCAGGGAGGCAAATTTTGCAGTTTAAGTCTAGACAAGCTAACTACCTACCAGAACAACAACAACAAAAGACAAAAATCCTCAGAAGGGCCAGGCGCGGTGGCTCAAGCCTGTAATCGCAGCACTTTGGGAGGCCGAGACGGGCGGATCACGAGGTCAGGAGATCGAGACCATCCTGGCTAACACGGTGAAACCCCGTCTCTACTAAAAAATACAAAAAACTAGCCGGGCGAGGTGATGGGCGCCTGTAGTCCCAGCTACTCGGGAGGCTGAGGCAGGAGAATGGTGTAAACCTGGGAGGCGGAGCTTGCAGTGAGCTGAGATCCGGCCACTGCACTCCAGCCTGGGCAACAGAGCAAGACTCTGTCTCAAAAAAAAAAAAAAAAAAAAAAAAATCCTCAGAGGAACAAAACAGATTCCAAAATGTCTACAATATATTATCAACAAAGGTCAGTTTTCAAAACAACCCATTAAAATAATGAGGAAAAGATTTGAACAGACACATTTAAAAATACAACACACAAATAGTCCAAAAATACATGATAAGACACTTAACATCCTTGGTCATCAGATAAATACAAATTAAAATCACAAGATAACTCTATACAGCCAAAAAATTGCTAAAATTAAAAACAATGACAATATCATGTGCTGACGAAGATGTATAGCACCTGGAACTCTCACAGATTGCTGTGGGAATAGGAAATGGTGTAGCCACTCTGGGAAAGTTGGGCAGTTTCTTACAAAACTAAGCATATGTTTACCATAGTACCTGATATGGTTTGGCTGCCCAAATCTCATCTTGAATTGTAGTTCCCATAATCCCCATGTGTCATGGGAGAGACCAGGTACAGGTCACTGAATCAGGGGGCAGTTTCCCCGATGCTGTTCTCATGATAGTGAGTTAGTTCTCACGAGATCTGATGGTTTTATAAGGCATCTCCCCTTTTACTGCGCATTCATTATTTCCCCTGCTGCCCTGTTAAGAGGTGCCTGCCACCATGATTGTAAGTTTCCTGAGGTCTCCCCAGCCACGCAGAACTGTGAGTCAATTAAACCTCTTTCCCTTATAAATTACCCGGTCTTGGGTATTTCTTCATAGCAGTGTGAGAATGGAGAAATACAGTACCCATCAATTCTACCCCTAGGTATATACCCAAGAGAAATAAAAACTTAGATTCTCAGAATCTCTATACAAATGTTAATATGGCTTTAGTAATAAAAACTGGAAGCAACCCAAATGTCCTTCAACTAGTGAATAAATTCATATATCATACAATGGAATACAACTCATTCATAAAGAGGAACAAATTACTGATACACATAAAAACATAAGTGAATTTCAAAAGCATCGTTGAGTGAAAGAAACCAGACCAAAAATTACATACAATATGACTCCATTTATATAAAGTTCTAGAAAAGGCAAAACAATAGCATCGGAAAGACAATACTTGCAGCCAGGCGTGTTGGCTCACGCCTGTAATCCCAGCACTTTGGGAGGCCAAGACGGGCGGATCACGAGGTCAGGAGCTCGAGATCATCCTGGCTAACATGGTGAAACCCCGTCTCTACTAAAAACACAAAACATTAGCCAAGTGTGGTGGCGGGTGCCTGTAGTCCCAGCTACTTGGTAGGCTGAGGCAGGAGAATGGCATGAACCCGGGAGGCGGAGCTTGCAGGGAGCTGAGATAGTGCCACTGCACTCCAGCCTGGGCAACAGAGTAAGACTCCATCTCAAAAAAAAAAAAAAAAAGAAAGAAAAGAAAGACAAACGCCTAGGGCTGGGATTGGGGATGGAAATTTATGGCAAATATATATGTATATTATATATATGTGGGAGCTTGGGAGGTGATGGGTATGTTCTGTTTCTTTACTGTAGTGGTGATTACACAATTGCATTCATTTGCTAAAATTTCCTGAATGATATACTTAGGAAGGGTTAATTGTATTATATATGTTATGCCTTACAAAAGCTTCTACCAAAAATATATACACTTTTCCCAATCTCCTGAAGGCTTTAGAAGCCAGAACTCTTTGAACTACAAGTGAAGGAAACTTACATTTATTGGCTTAATCAAAAAAGTCACCCATGGACTCCTGCAAGTGAAAATTCCAAATGTAGCTTGGGTATGTCTGGATCCAGGGATTCAAAGAACCCACCAGGAATCTGTTCTCATTATCTCTTGTCTCTTCTTCCTTTTTGAGGATTTCACTCCCAGGAAGTCTCTCCCTTCATGGCGGCAAGATGGCAGCTGGAAGCTCCTTCAAGCGTTCCGGCAAAGGACCAAGGACTGATTATTGTTGAACCATCTTAATCACAGTCACTGTACACAGTGACACACAGTGGTCAGGGAGATGCAATATGCTGGTCGGCTAAAACAGGACAGTGTCGGCACCAAATCTCATGTCTGTGTGGCAGAGAAAGGTATTTCCCCAAAGGAATATCATGGTGCCATGACCAGAAGAAGACAGAATTCATCTTGAGCAGGTGAAGACAGTGGACATCCACACTGGTGTGTTCTGGTTGGGAAATGCAGAGCAATCTGCGCCTTCATGACCACCTGCCCTATTCTAAGGATGTATCCTAAATATCTATTGTTTGTGTGGCCCTTCCTACTGTAAAGAATACCAGAAAGGTTTATCGCAGCCACAAACTGCAAAGAGTTCCTAGAAGGTTCTTCTTAACTAATTTATAGGCAGCAAGCACAGCATTCAGCAGTCTCTGACTCACTTTATTTACACAAACATTAACCTTGGAGAGCAAGCCGCATGTGTAGTCTTTGACCCAGTTCAGCAGCCTGGGGTCACTTGATTTCCATTAACATTGAGCCTCCTCCCTTTGTGATTATGGTTGCCCCCACAGACCTGGAGGTCACGCTTACTCAGTATTAGGGAATCTCTCTCTCCCACGAAACAAGCCTACAGTTTATATTCTGTAAATCACACAGCCATTTGACCCACAGGAGTAATCAATTAAAAGATAAGTTCTGCTTACCCAGTTTCATGGCTTTGATTACTATTGTTTTCTGGAAAGACAAGAATATTGCTAGATAGTCAGCACTTACTGTATTATTTCATATTCACAGCAACACCAAGATGTCTGCAAAGTCATTCATTCATTCAGGGTCACTTTGTTGGCCCTGCATAATCTGCCCACACTCTACACCCACTGCTTCTCTGACCTCAGCCCTACCACTCTCCCCTTCGCTCACTTTACTCTGATCCCATGTGGCTTCTTGCCATCATGCATTGACTGTTGGACAGGTGTAGAAGATGGCATAGAGATGAGTGGAATAAAGTCTGAAATACAGAGAATTGGGAGCTTATCATGAACATCTGTTTTTTGGGGTCAACCCTTTACCCATCTTCCCCTCTTCTGATATCAGCAACTTCATTAGTATCTCTTGGAGGAAGCCTCTTTTTCTAGACCCTAAGTGAATGTGGCATATGGAGAGTTGGGAGCTGAACCCATCCCACAGTTCCACGGATGAAGAACCTCACCCAGGCCACCTAATAAGCCTCTTTCATCTCCCTGGACGCAGTGATTATTCCAAGTTAAAATATGAAATTTAAATCTGCGACTATACTTGAAAGTTTTTTTTTAAGTTCCAGGGTACATGTGCAGGATGTGCAGGTTTGTTACATAGGTAAATGTGTGCCATGGTGGTTTGCTGCACCTATCAACCCATCACCTTAAGCCTGGCATGCATTAGCTATTTTTCCTGATGCTCTCCCTATCCCCCACCCTCCTGCAACAGGGCCCAGTGTCTGTTATTCGCCTACCTGTGTCCACGTATTCTCACTGTTCAACTTACCTATGAGTGAGAACATGCAGTGTTTGGTTTTCTGTTTCTGTGTTAGTTTGCTGAGGATAATGGCTTCCGGCTTCATCCATGTCCCTGCAAAGAACATGATCTCCTTCCATTTTTATGGCTGTATAGTATTCCATGGTGTATATGTACACAGTTTTTTTTTTTTAATCTAGTCTATCAGTCTATCATTGATGGGCATTTGGGTTGATTCCATGTCTTTGCTATTGCGAATAGTGCTCAGTGAATATAAGCATGCATGTATCTTTATAATAGAATGGTTTATATTCCTTCGGGTGTATATCCAGTAATGGGATTGCTGGGTCAAATGGTATTTCTGGTTCTAAACCTTTGAGAAATCACCACACTGTCTTCTACAATGGTTGAACTAACTGACATTCCCACAAACAGTATAAAAGCATTCCTATTTCTCTGCAACCTCGCCAGCATCTGATGTTTATAATCTTCTTAATAATCGCCATTCTGACTGGTGTAAGACAAAAACAAGCAATGGGGAAAGGATTCCCTATTTAACAAATGGTGCTGGGACAACTGGCTAGATATATGCAGAAGGTACTTAAAAAGCACTACAGTCATCCCCAGGTATCTGCATAAGATTGGCTCCAGGATCCAGAACTTGAAGGATGCTCAAATCTCTTATATAAAATGATACAGTATTTTCATATACCTATCCATATCTTGCTGTGTAGTTTAAGTCATCTCTGGATTACTTATAAGACTAAAACAATGTAAATTCTATGTAAATAGTTGCTAGACCACATTGGATTTTTTCAATTTGTATTATTGTTTATTGCTGTATTGTTGTTTATTGTTGTATTGGTTTTTATTGTTAAGTTTTCTAATATTTTCCATTCACAGTTGGTTGAATCCACAAATGCAGAACCTGGGGATAGGGAGGGATGACTGCATTATCATATAACTGAATTTCCAAGCTCTAAGTATGATAGGGGTCACCACACTGACAGAGACTGTCTGGACTTCTGAGAAAAGTAGAGCCTAGAAATGAATAAAGACACATATGGGTCCCTGGATTCAGCTGTTTCTGAAATCCCAAGTATCCCTGGACTATTAGACTTTCTGTTATATGCAACTGAAATAAGTGACCGAATAAGGGTCATATTCTAGGATCATCTTCCTAGATATGAAATGTGCATTTCTCATTTCCTGAGAAAGCAAACAGCATCATCAGAATAGAGGACATCACACAGTCCAACAGCTGCCGCATTGCTGATGCTCATCTGGCACCCTGTATAATAAGACACCAAAATAATTAAAAGCCTGCTCTCCAATATACTCAAAAGAACAGAAGGCAAGGCTTTGAAGAGATATTTGAACACCCATATTCACAGCAGTGTTATTCATAGTAGCTATAACATGGCAGCAACTCAAGTGTCCATCAACAGATGAATGAATGGATAAGCAAGATGTGGTCTATTCACATATAATGGAATAGTATTCAGTCTTCAAAAGGAAGGAAATTCTGACACATGCTACATGGATGAGCCTTGAGGACAACATGCTATGTAAAGTAAGCCAGCCACAAAATAATAGATACTATATGAATCTACCTATATGAGGAAAAGCACAGAGACAGAAAGCACCACGGTGGTTGCCAGGGGCTGAGAGGAGAGGGGAATAGGGAGTTAGTGTTGAATGGGTACAGGGTTTGAGTTTTGTAAGGTGAAAACAGTCCTGGAGACGGATGGTAGTGATGGCTGCATAACAGTATGAATATATTTAGTAACACTGACCTGTACACTTGAAAATGGTGATGATAGTAAGTTTCGTTATATTTTACCACAGTAAAATCTTCAGGGAAAAAAAAAAAATCTACCATCTAAAAACATTATTTTCCTCCAACAATCCTGACCTCTACCCTACCAGACCTTGAAGAAAGACACTGCTGAGCAGCAACACGGACGCAAGCTCTGTTTTCTCTCTGGGTTAAAGGTATGCATTAACGTACGGGTCAAAGAGCAAATCAAATTCATGCTAACTTTTCTAACTCATACATGATTTCACGTTTCCCAGAGTGGCTCTGCACCACCTTTGGTGAGGTCTCTGCACTTTGAGGAAGCAGGCGCTCACCTCGTTAAAACACCAGGTCTCGGTGGACTTGCAGGATCGCATCTGTCTATGTCTCCTCCCTCTATTTGATGAGTCATTTAGGCAGGAGAGCACTATGGAAGCTGAGGAACGCTGAACACTCTCGCCTTTTAGGGTAACATTTATAAAGCACTTTGGCATATTAAAGGCTCTAAGAAGTCCTGTGGTAATGAAATCTACCTACCTTTATTTAATTAAATTTCTTCCATATTTATTTGACACTCCAACCTCTCATTTTTCAAGGCCCATGCAGTCACATCCTGTGTGCCAAGAAATACATGAGAGAAGGCTGTTTTAATGAACATCTGTCCAATGATGCAAAACCTCAAGAGGCTATATCAGAAGAGACAGTGTCAGGACAGACAGAATCAGGGTGCCAGGGTCAAGCCCTAGCTCCCACATAAGAGGCTACCTGGCTCCTTCTGAAACTCAAGTTTCCTGCTCAATAACAAATATTTGTTGAGGACTTTCTATATGTGTCAGGTGCTGTTCCGAGGACTTTCTATATGTGTCAGGTGCTGTTCCAGGTGCAAAAGATATAGCAAAATGTGTCGTGACAATGATTATTATGAAGAAAAACAAAGCAAGAAAACTTAAGCAGCACAACAGGAGTTGGTCATTCTCTCCAGGGTGATCAGGGAAGGCCTCTCTTACCAGGTGATATTTAAGCAGAGACTGGATTGAAATGAAAGCATGAGTCTTGTAGACATCTGAAGGAAGAGAAGCCCAGGCAGAGGGAACAGGAAGTGCCATGGCCCTACGGCAAGACCGTGTACAGTACATCCGAGAAACAGAAACAAGGCCAGTATGGCTGGAGGGGAGATATCAGGGAGACAGAGAGTGATTAGGAGGTGAGGTCAGAAAGGTGGCCGGGGCCGGATCTGGTGAGGTCTACTAGGTCATGATAAGGATTTCCAATGTTCTTCTGAGTGAGAGAAAATGACAGTGGAACAATGGATCAGAGGTTAGACATGATAGTTCTGGCTGCCATGTGGAGAACAGACTGTAATGAGCCAGGGTAGAACCAGGAGAGATTACACCACAAGCCATACAAGAGATGCTGTGGACTTGAGTAGTCACCGTAGAGGTCCTGAAAAGTCTGGATTAGGGACTGGATAGCCACAGCAGCTAGATTAGTATCAGAAAAAGTAGATTCCATAGCAGATAATACTACCATGGACAAAGAAGTTAGTCTCATTGTGATAAAAAGTTCAATTAATCAATATAATATTACCATCTTAAATTTTATATATCAAATAACAGAGCTTCAAAATGGATAGAGCAAAATCTGATAGAACTACAAAAAAAAAAAAAAAAAAAAACAGACAAATCTCCAATAATAGTAGGATATGTCAAAACCCCCTCTGAATAATTGATATCAAAAAGTGGGAAAAGAATCAGCAAGGACTTATCAGACTTGAATGAAACAATCAACCACCTTGACCAACTGACATTTATAGAATAATCCACTCGACAACAGCAGAATACATTTCTCAGTGTGCATGGAGCATTTATCAAGAGAAATTATCTCTACACCATAAAGCAAGTCTTAATAAATATAAAAGGAATTAAGTCATACAAAGTATGTTCTCAGTCACAATGGGATAAATGTTAGAAATCAGTAATAGAAAGATATCTAGAAAATGCCCCCCATTGGAAAATCTATAACACGTTTCTAAAACTTATGGACCAAAGAAAAAATCAAAAGCAAAATTAGAGAACATTGTGAACTGGATGAAAAATGAAAATACAACATATGAGAATTTAGGGGAAAATTTATAGCACTAAAGAAAGAGAAAGGTCTACATCAGTGACCTCTGCTTTCACCTTAATATACTAGAAAACAGAAAATTAAAACCAAAGTAAGCAGACAAAAAGAAATCACAAATATGAGAGCAAAAGTTAATGAAATATGAAAATATAATGCAAAATCTATGAAATCAAAAATTGGTTATTTGAGATCATTATTAAAATTGATAAAACTCTAGCCAGACTGATCAGGAACAAAAGAAAGAAGACAAAGAACCAATACCAGAATAAGAAGGGTGACATCAGTAGAGAGTCTAGACATATCAAAAACATAACAGGCGAATATTATGAATGACTGCATGTCAATGTTCACTCAAAATGAGAGTCAACGACTCATCAAAGAATTGTGGAGACGAACAAGGACCTGCCCTCACAAAGCTTATATTCCCAGGAAGAGAGAGCTCATAAATTGCCAAACACATGTCTAACCAGAGGATTTTGGAGAGTGCTTATTCTGTGAAGGAAAGAAACCAGATGGGTGTCATAACAGGTTACTGAGAGACAGTACCATTACCTCATCAACGGGAACATGCCTGACCTAAGACCTGGACGGGGAGAAGACGGAGCTGCTCTTGGGGTCAGAGAGAGCCTGTCAGAGAGAAGGATGTATTCCAAGGCCTTGCCGTGAGAACAAGATTGGCCCATTCCAGAAAAGAAAGGAGGCCAGCATGGCCAGAAAGTATAGGAAAGGGATGAGAAGTGAGGGAAGAGGGTGGGCAAGAGAAAGCACACAGACCTCTTTTGGCCACTTAAGAATGTGTGTGTCATGGCGTCATTCACATTGCAATGGGAAGCCAACAGAGATTTTCCTCAACAGACTCATACAATCTGTTTAATTAATTAAATAGAGGGCCTGGCTGTGGTGTGGAGAACAGATGACAATGACACGGGAGTGGAACAGGGAGACCAGACAGGAGGCCAGGACAGGCAGTTTGGCAGGAGATGGTGGTGGCTGGGCTTGAGTGCTGGTAGTGGAGACGGAGTGAGTGGCTGAACTCTGGATATATTTTGGAGATTACAGATCCTAGGACTTGCTGATGGGCTGAATATGATGCTTGAAAATGGAGAGGCAGCGGGGTAACTCCTATATTTCTATTCCGAGCAACAGGGTGATGATGGTGCCATTTGCTGATATAGGAAAGACTGGCGGAAGGTTCTGTTAACACCAAGAATGGGACTTGAAGAACCTCCTGAACCCTGGAATTACCAAAATCTTAGTAAACCCTTTACAAATTAGGTTTTCAAAAATGAATGTCTCTGGCAGAGTTAATTAACAGGCATTCCACTGAATAAGAGGCTTGTTCTCAGAGTTACAAATGATGCCTTTTGAACTTGGACTCACATCAGAATCATTAAGCATTCAGCCCACAGATGAGGAATAAAAAGTTTAACTGGTTGGCAACAGAACAAGAATGAATTCCTGGTGAAAATGCAAGGGGTCCCTGACCAAGTGATCACTTGAGATGTGCTTGCTGGTGTACCGCTGAGGAAGGTCCATGTGTCTTGTCTGAGATGTGACAGCCAACAGCACTATCCCTAAAATCAGTGATGGTAGCCCAACAGAGACCAGAGTTATCTGCACCCTAACCCTGACCCTAACTCCTCACATGGCTGTTCCCCATCACAGAAAGCTGGGACCTGGGAGATGTGAATTCTTAGGTCAGTTCAGTGCCCCCAGCTGGATATCATAAATAAACTCTCTCTGAATCAGAGTAAGAACAATAGAAATAACCTGGGAACAGTCACTCCACGCCTCAGTTTCCCTTGGAGGGTGATCTTAGTTAGATGATCAACAATGTTTCCATCTAAATCAGATACACTCTGTGAGCTTTCAGCTGCTGAAGCACAACGGATGGAGACTTGAGATGGGGATGGCGATGCTGACGCCATCAGGAGCCAAGCGTGCACACGGGGGAAGGGGAAGCAGGCCTGGCTGGGGATGGGCACAGTGTGGAGATCTGCGGAGTCTGGGGGTGGTGGATGAGTGTGTGGACTCTGGAGTCCAGTGGCCTCTGGGGAGGTGCTGTCATCCCCGTGTTGCAGGTGGAGACACCGAGGCTCACAGATGCCCAGGGAGGTGCCCCAGGTCCCACAGTCAATAAATGGCAGAGCAGAAATTTGAAGCCAGGTTGGCCTGGCTCTAGGACCCAATGCTCCTAACTCTGTGCTTTAGAGGAGCTTTGCCATCTGTGGTCCCTGATATGCCACCTCCTAGATTTCCCTGCTCAGCCTGGCTGAGACAAGAACAGGACCTGCTGTCCCCATCCAGGAAGAAGCTGACTCAGCTGCTACCTCTGCTCCCCTCTGCCTCTGTCATGAGGAAACAGCCAGGAACGGCATCAATCAATATCTCTCGAACACACGTCCTCCTTCCTCTCCCAGTGATGCCCCTCACTGCAGCCATTGTCAAGAACGGATGTCCACCCCAGGTGACTTGGAAGGCCACAGACCAACAAAAGGCACCCAAAGTTCCCAGAAAGGCCCCTGGAACAGTAGAAGTAGCACAGAAGAGGTGCCAGCAAGTGGCTTTAATGTGTCCTTCTGCCACCTGGAGTCTTCGAAAGCATTTGTGTTTCGTGTGTTGGTTTGTTTTGCTTTTGGAAATGTATCCTAGTGCAGTGTTTTATGGGAATTTTTTTAATGCTTAAACAGTTTTTGAAGGGTAATACAGTTGACCCTTGAATAACATGGGTTTGGACTGTGCCGGTACACTTATACATGGATTTGCAGGATGCAAAGCCCGTGCATGAGGAAGGCCGACTCTTTGTATATGTGGGTCCCCCAGGGTCTATTTTGGGACTTAAGTATGCCCAGATTTTGGTATACATGGGGGTGTCCTGGGATCCATCCCTCAAGGATACCAGGGACAGCTGGACATATATCCCGTTAATTAGATGATCAATAATGTTTCCATCCAAATCAGATACACTCTGATTTTTTTTAAACCTCAAAAAGAGTAAACAATAAGTCTCCTATTGGTAATATCATATTTATCATATTTCTTAGCTAGGTTTTAAAGGCATGGCATGCATATTTATTTACTGGTATTTTTTCAGGATAATTGCCCCAGTTCACATCCTTAACCTAATGACAGATGCAAAGCCCTATTTGCCATGTAAGGAAACATATCCACGGGTTCTAGGAATTCACATGTGGGCATCTTTGGAGGGCCATTATTCTGCCTACCACAATGGATATAAGGTTTTGCCCACAGCATGATTTGGTTATTTTCAAATGATTCATCTGGTAAAGAAGGTGTCTTTAGATAATGATGAATAAACAACATTTACTGAATATCTACCATGTGCCAGGCAATGTTTTAAGTACTTATTTATATTAACTTGTTTAATCCTCACAAACAATGTGTGAGGTGGGCACCATCATTGACTCCATATTACAGATGAGATGCACCTGAATTGAGCGGATGGTGCAGTGTTGGAAAGCGAGTTCGTGGAAGTCCTGGATTTGAGTCCTAGCTGTCTGCCAGCAGACTCCGTGGCCCCTCAGGAGGTTTATGATACAAAAAACAGAATGATCACCCCTGAAGCCAACAGAACCTGCCAGCCAGTGTTGCTTCCTACTGAAGCTTCCTGATGCTTTACGTTTGGGAAATTCAGATGAATGGCATCGTCCCTGGGAGATGGTGCCTCTTAAGGACAGCAGCCTCTGTTTAACTCTGACATGCAACCACTCTGTGCAGCAGTCTGTCACCACCTTGCAAGGAAACTGTGTGCAGATTCAGCCACACCTTACAGAGCAAAGACCTGACACCCTGTCCTTCATTCTTTTCTTTTTTTCTTTCTTTTTCTTTTTTTTTTTTTTTTGAGACGGAGTCTTGCTCTGTCGCCCAGTCTGGAGTGCAGTGGCCGGATCTCAGCTCACTGCAAGCTCCGCCTCCCGGGTTCACGCCATTCTCCTGCCTCAGCCTCCCGAGTAGCTGGGACTACAGGCACCCGCCACTGCGCCCGGCTAGTTTTTTGTATTTTTTAGTAGAGACGGGGTTTCACCGTGTTAGCCAGGATGGTCTCGATCTCCTGACCTCATGATCCGCCCATCTCGGCCTCCCAAAGTGCCGGGATTACAGGCTTGAGCCACTGCGCCCGGCCCTGTCCTTCATTCTTAAAGGTCAGAGGAACAGCAAGGTCGGGGCCAGCTGACACATAGCATGTGGAAAACATGCCCAGATTCAACCCACCTCCCTGCAGAAGCAATCCTGGCTTGTTGTGGCTGCTTTTCACATGGGAATTCTTAACAACCCACAAGGCACAGTTACAGAAAAAGTCTGATGTGGTTGTAAAATCACAGAGTAGAGGCACAGTCCCCCAAGGGAAGTAGACTATGTTCAGCTGCCTTTGGTTTCTTGCTGCCTGGACAGGTAGAAATGTACTCGATCTGTAAGCTCCCCTCTCCTGCAAAGAGTGTGGGACCTTACAACCATCACCTGTGCAAAGTGGACATTTTCCAGAGTCAAAGGTGGTTCTGGAGAAAATGCAAAGGTGGGCAAGTCTGCCCCAACTCCTCTCTTGGTCTTTTCTAAATACTCTCACGCCTTGTCTGTCTCAGAAAAGAATCCAGCAGCTTCTTCAGCTGAGTTTAATTACAGAAAGACCAGTACCTTCACCCCAGGAGTTCAGAGTGGTCTTTAATCGTGACAGGGAATCTTTCCTCCTTCATTAAAACGAATTTTCACAAAAAAGTAGAATTGTGTTCCTGGCAAAAAAAAAAAAAAACCTTTCCTGAAATCCATGATGGCAAGAACTGAGCATCCCTCAACAGGTGCTGGCTCTCAGCCTGGTGCTGGCACATAGGCCCTCAGTCAAGGTGTGGGAGGAATGACTGGCAAACAACTCTTTAAGTCTCAGCAGCATTTCACAGGTGACCAAGCCCTGTGGGACTCCCAGTTAAACACAGTGGGCTGGAAACTTGATTCATCTTTTCCCCTCTCAGGATCTCATTAAAATGAGACTAACAGAATGAAAAAGTCAAAAACTCTCCACACAAAGGGGCCATCAGTGACAGAAGAGACCAGTCTTTTCTGGAACAATGGTGGTAACAGATGAAGTGAGCAGGGATGCCTATTACAGAATTTGAACAACAAATTAATATTAAGTAGAAGCACTAGGTTCTACAAGGAAATGTAAATGTGATAAAACTTAGTGTAAATGCATATATTAAATATATAGGCTACATACAATTAATAAATACCTAGGCAGAAGTCTCACGGTGCTGTTTATTCATCTGTCAGGGAAGAGAATCAATCGACAGCAGCACTGTCCAACAGATCACTGCTGGAAGGTTCTATATCTGTGCTGCCAAATGTGGAAACCACTAGCTTCATGTGGATGCTGAGCACTTGAAATATGGCAAGTGCAATTGAGAAACCGAATTTTTAATTTTATTTAATATTAAATTTAATTTTAATAGCCACGTGAAGCTAATGGCTACCATATTGGATAGCTTCAGGTTCTATGCTAAAATTAAATTGTGGCATCTGAAAGAGTGGATGTAACTGTACTGGTGGTAGTGATGGAAATAATAGTAATAATAAAAATTGAAAGAGTGCATGTGACTGTAATGGTGGTGGTGATGGTAATAATAGTAATAATAAAAATAAGGACTCTAATCACTGACTTGTTTTTACCATAAACCTTTTCCCCTTAATCATAGTAAGATGATTTTTGCTTACCATTTTGTTGTTGCTGTTGTTGTTTGGGTTTCGTTTGGTTTTGGTTGTGGGGTGGGAAGTTTGAGACAAGGTCTTGCTTTGTCACCCAAGCTGGAGTGCAATGGCATGATCATGGCTCACTGCAGCCTCGACCTCCTGAGTGCAAGCAAATCCTCCCACCTCAGCCTCTCGAGTAGCTGGGATTACGGGCATGTGTCACCATGCATGGCTAATTTTTAAATGTTTGTAGAGACAGGGGTCTCACTATGTTTCCCAGGCCGGTCTCAAATTCTTGGACTCAAGCGATCCCCCGGCCTCAGCCTCCCACAGTGTTGGCATTACAGGCATGAGCCACCGTGCCCAGCCAGCAAGGTGATTTTTAAAAACCAGTATTTCGGCCAAGCGCGGTGGCTCACGCCTGTAATCCCAGCACTTCAGGAGGCCGAGGCGGGCGGATCACGAGGTCAGGAGATCGAGACCATCCTACCTAACATGGTGAAACCCCGTCTCTACTAAAAATACAAAAAATTAGCCAGGCGTGGTGGCGGGCGCCTGTAGTCCCAGCTACTCGGGAGGCTGAGGCAGGAGAATGGCGTGAACCCGGGAGGCGGAGCTTGCAGTGAGCTGAGATCCGGCCACTGCACTCCAGCCTGAGCGATAGAGCAAGACTCTGTCACAAAAACAAAAAAACAAACAAACAAACAAACAAAAAACAGTATTTCTTGCAGTGATTTATGGTTTTTTGAAGTTCAGAAACTTCATATTAAATTATTTGTCTTCTCTTAAATGTAAGGAAAACGAAGGACTTAGCACTTAATAAGGAAAAAACCCAGCACACAGAATATGCTCCCATTTTAAGTAGGAAGTTCACCGGCCACTTCCGTGTCCAGACACAGTCATCTCTCTGCCTATACGTGGACTCTGACTCCATACGTGGAACAATAATTTTCCAGTATTACTGCTGGCTATATCGGGGGTGCTGAGATTGTGATTTTTCCATATATTAAAATGTTATAATGAACATGCATCATTTTAAATAAAAATAACAAAGCCTCTTAAGATTTTGGCTGAAGCAGGTTGTTAGGTGCCAGGGGTCGCGGGCTGCGCTGAGCTGGCTCGGGCTGCAGGAAGGAGCCTTTTTATGCTCACGCTCAGGGAAACGGGGAATCCCTGGAAATCGCAGGTCCTGAGGACGCAGCGAGTCCGGCCCAGCAGGGGCTCCAGGAGCCTCCGGGGGGAGGGGAGGGAGCGCGGCCTGTACAACCCGGTCTGCGGCGCCATCTAGCGGGCGCGCCGGGACCGTCACCCACGAGGCCCTACCCTGGAGGAGAGGCTGATGCCAATCAAAATGCCATTGCGACCCCTTGTCAAAGTAAAGCCATTTAGAGAAAGACCTGCTGGGCTCTGCAATCAGCTGTGCGAGGGGAAAACAAGTGTTTGGGAATATTCTCTCGCTGTTTGTCTCAGGCGGAGTGCCCTGGGAAGGGGAGAGGCTGTAATAATGATTTACAAGATGCATCTATTCCGATTGGTCAGTGGCCACGCCACCTGGCTACTAAATATGTTGAATTTCACCACTGTCTTAAGTATTTCCCCTTCAAATAAAAATAAGAAACAAACTCTTAATATTTATCATACATGTATTATGTGACAAGCAGTGTGCAAATACTGCTTCACTTCATCCTCATAACAAGATAAGGTTATTCTGGCTTCTGGTAGGAATTATATTACACTTTTCACAGACAGGATAGCTAAGGGGCACTGTGTTGAGGGTCACACAGTTTTAAGCCAGGTTGGATTTGAACGACAGCAGCTTGATTTTCTTAAGCACACGCATCTCACATCTCCCCAGCTGTGGAGAAGGGGCCCTTTCCTGAGCAGTACAGAGGCTGGCAAAGTGACTCGCTGGCCAGCGCTCTGGTTTGCCAAACATAACCATCAGGCTTGCAGCAGGCAACTCAATGTCAAAGTGCTCACAGACAGCCTGCATACTCACACCCCCCAAGCTGTGATACATAATCTAGTTTGCCATCAACAGTGAGTTGTTTTTTTAAAAGAAAATTATTGTCTCAGAATACAGGTTCCTAAGGCCATGGGTGGTGGTTCACGCCTGTAATCCCAGCACTTTGGGAGGCTGAGGCTGGCAGATCACCTGAGGTCAGGAGTTCGAGACCAGCCTGACCAACATGGCGAAACTCTGTCTCTACTAAAAATACAAAAATTAGCTGGGCATGGTGGCACACACCTATAATCCCAGCTACTCAGGAAGCTGGGGCAGGAGAATTGCTTGAACTCAGGAGGCGGAGGTTGCAGTGAGCCAAGATCGCACCATTGCACTCCAGCCTGGGCAACAGAGTGAGACTGTCTCAAAAAAAAAAACAAACAAACAAACACAAAAGAATACAGTTTCCTGATTATTTTACTACCTTTAAGGGGATGTAAAATAGGACTATAAAATCCCTTGCATAATCACTCTCAATCTGGGGATTCCAGGCTCATCCGATAAGCAGGACAATTCCAGGGCAGGAGTCTCTGACGGATGCGCTGCACGACAGCCATCCTTGTGAGACAGGCCATAAATATTAATGATATTGGCGGAGTCTTTAAACATTTGTCTGTCTCATCCCTGATGTGGAAGCACCCGGAATTCCACTACTTTGCTGCTCTGACTGACAACCACCCATTTCCCTCCTGAACTTGCTTAGCTGGGTCTATTTTTCCCTTTCACCTTCAGAAATTATACATCAGCAAAGGTTTTCCCAAACAGAGGCAGGTCAGCTGAACCAAACATCTTAATGGGCTTTTCCCTTCCTTTCCGCTGAGCTGACTCCAGTTCACTCTCCAGGAGCCGTCCTTTAATATTGTTATGTTTTTAATGTAAGTTAGGAAATGGCATAACAGCTAAATCCAGTTATGGGGCCACTGTGGTGACGGGTTTACTAAATGGCCTCCCTGGCACCACGTGCTGGAATAACAGCGTAGGTAGTTGGCTTGCAGAGCCAGGAATGCCGCAATGGGGTGCCCACTCTGCACCAAGTACTACGGCAGCATTTACAAAGCACATGGCTTTCAGCTCAGCCGACAAAGACAGTCACTTGTGGCCATTGGTAAAGTGTACCCAGTGGACAGGCATTCTCCCTGACAATTTAAAATTGCTCCTTTCAGCTGTGAGAGGGTAGGATCAATCAGGTGAAATGGTGCGTATAGAACTGAGGTTACGGCTGTTTGCAGAACACCTTGCTCATTCTGGTATATAAGAGAACCTAAGAGACAGACACCTTCAGTCTATTCCAGATACCAACTACCAAATGTTGTGTGTCTTCCTCAACAGTAATTACACTCACAAACTTGGGGTTTTGTGGGAAGGGGGAGAAACACAGACCTTCTAGGTAGGCTGTGACGTCAGGGTGCCACAGAAATAACTCTCAGGCCAGGTAGTGTCTCATTCCTGTAATCCCAGCACTTTGGAAGGCCAAAGTGGGAGGATCACTCGAGCCCAGGAGTTGGAGAATAGCCTAGGCAACACAGTGAGGCTTTGTCTCTACAAAAAAATAAATAAAAATCAGCCAGGTGTTGTGGCATGTGCCAACAGTCCCAGCTTCTCAGGAACCTGAAGTGGGAAGATCAATTGAGCCCTGGAGGTTAAGGTTGCAGTGAGCTATGAACACACCACTGCACTCCAGCCTGAGTGGCAGAGCAAGACTCCGTCTCAAAAACAAAAAAAAAGAAAAAGGAAAATAACATTCAAAGACAGTAAAAGTTCTTCCTGTCCTGATTAGCAGTCCAGTCAACACGACTAGGTGTGAGTATTGTGTAGCTGAGTGAATGGCTAGAGATAGAACAGCCTGGCAGAGTCATTATTTGGAACGCCAGTTCTCACTGCACCTGCGGAAGGTGCAGTGACTGTGCTGCCCCGGATCTAAGTGGTCAATGGCACTCATGTAGCACTCCCTGCCTCCTATACCTATAAAGAGCAAGTGTCCCCCCAAAATTCACATTCACTGACAACCTCAGAATGTGACCTGATTTGGCAATAGAATTTTTGCACGTCATTAGTTTAAATGAGGTCATACTGGATTAGGGTGAGCCCTCAATGCAATGACTGGTGTCCTTATAAGGGGAGGACACAGAGACACAGACACACACACACACAGCTCATGTGATGACAAAGGGAGAGATGAGTGCAAGGTGGCCACAGGCTAAGGAATGCCTGGAGCCAGCGGAAGCTGGAAGAGGCAGGGAAGGCTCCTCCCCTGGAGGCGTCAGAGGGAGCACCTCCCTGCTACCACCTTGATTTCAGACTTCTGGCCTTCAGAGCTGTGAGGAAAGAAATTCCTATTGTTTTAAGCCACCCAGTTTGTGGTAATTTGGTACTGCAGCCCTAGAAAACTAATATAGCACCCAAAACAGACATTGTTTACTGATTGGCATCCTTTTTCCTGCCTAACATAGCGCTCCAGCAGACGACCATTTGGCACATGATATAAAACCCACTTCCCACCCCCAAACCAGATGGAGTTTTACAGGATGCATCCTAGTTGGGGGTGGGGGAGTGAAGGAGAGAGAGAGGGAAAGAGACAGAGAGGAGAAAAGAATAGAAATGGAAGTAACCTAAATATTCATCAATAGGGAAATGGGTTTTAAAAAAAAAAAAAAAACTATGGAATAACCTACTGCAGAATATGATAGTTTTTAGAAAATGATTAAACTCTATTCATATTAGCACAAAAAAACCTCTAAAGCATGTTGTTGACTGTAAAGAATATTACACTCAACATAATGCCATTTGTTTTAAAACACAACCACACACAAAGCCGTACCATGGATTTTCTGCAGCCCCATATCCATTTGTTTGGTTTTGTTACAGACAGGGTCTCTCTCTGTGGCCCAAGCTGGAGTGTAGTAGCACAATCACGGCTCACTGCAGCCGCGAATTCCTGCAGCCCCACATACGTATGAGAATGTAGATACATAGAAAGATAATGTTCTGACTAAAAGAAATAAAATGATACACAATCATTAATTTGGGCGAGGCCGTAGGAATTAGAGAGCAGCCAACAGGCACTTGTCTGTCATGCTTTAGGAAGATGTATTCAAACCCTGTTTAGATTTTTAAAGTTTTGCACAAAACAAAAGATGAAAGACAAGACACAGACTGCTCCAGAAGCCTTCGAACCTTTCTAAAATGCCCTCCTACTTATGGCTTCCCAAAGCTGGGATAGACCCCAAGGGCCCATGTGGCACCTGCTGGCCCTTCCTTGGGGTAAAGCACCCCTACTCAGTGCTGGAGACTCCACAGACAGAGGCTGCCCCCGTCTGAATCCCAGCGACCAGCAAAGCGAGTGAGCACAGGACACAAAGAGGTGGGAAGGAAGAGAAAGACTCTCCTGACAGGAAGGGGAGCTTTGCAAGAGTCAAGCCCCCTGTTGGCCTTTGGGGGCACCAGGCAGAATCACTTGAAGAAAATAAAAGGCCTCCTGGGTACTTAATAAGTTTCAGGCCAGGCACAGTGGTTCACGCCTATAATCCTAACAATTTTGGAGGCTGAAGTGGAAGCACTGGTTGAGCCCAGGAGTTTGAGACCAGCCTGGGCAACATGGTGAGATCCCATCTCTACAAAATAAAAATAAAAATAAAAAATTAACCAGGCATAGTGGCATGCCTGTGGTCCCAGCTACTTGGGAGGCTAAGGCAGGAGGATCACTTAAGCCTGGAAGATGAAGGCTGCAGTGGGCTGTGATTGTGCCACTGCACTCCAACCTGGGCAACAGAGTGAGACCTTATCTCAAAAGAAGGAGGAGGAGGAAGGAAGAGGAGGAAGAAGAAATAAGGAGGAAAAGGAAGAAGGAGGAGGAAGGAAGACAGAAGGAGGAGGAAGAACAAAGGAGAAGGAAGGAGAAAGGAAAAGGAGGAGGGGAAGGAAGGAAGAAAGAGGGGGAGGAAGAAAAGAGGAATAATAACAGAAATAATAATAATAGAAATAAAGTACACAATGTAATACACCTGAATCACCCTGAAACCATCCCCACATCCTTGTCCATGGAAAAACTGTTTTCCATGAAACCAATCCCTGGTGCCAAAACAGGTTGGGGACCGCTGATATCTAGCACATATAATGTGCAAAACATGTGTTGATTAACTATGTTGTCAGTAAGGCTTCTAGTCAGCAGTAGTCTATTAGTAGTTAAGTTTCCAGTCAATCAAAAGTTATACTGAGATTTTCAACTGTGGAGGGGTCAGTGCCCCAATGCCTGCATTGTTCAAAGGTCAACTGTTTATGTTTCTTGCATTCATCAGTCCCCTCCCCTAGCATGACAGCATGAGAGCTGAGGTCTTGTCTGCCTTATTCATCGCCATTCACTAGAACAGTGCTCGGCACAGAAGAGGCATACAAACGCTGTCTAGAATAAAGAAGTATTTGTGTCCAGGCCTTGTTGTAAGGTTTCAGGCCAATACGACTAAAAAGGAATCTGATGATCGCTCGTTGTAGCCTGTGCTGAGCCCATGTGCCCAGTTGCCTAGAAACTCACAAGTGTGCTCATTTTTTTATTCCGATCTTTTTGAAAGATAATGTGTTTTTTTATCTGCATGTGCAGAGCTGGGCTTTTCAGTTTTAAGAATAGTCGTTAAAGGGTGGACTGTAGCCCTCAACACCAAGCCACCCACGGAAATAAATCTCTAAGCTCAAAGCTCAGTAATTGGGCAGAAAACCTAAAGAAGAGACACCGTTGAAGGAAAAAGGAAATTCTGTGCCTTTAGAGGAAAAAAAAAGAAACAAACACATTTGTTAGCATTTCTTAGCCATGGAGAGGGGGCAAAAAGATGATACAGATGTGGAAGATAATACAGGAAGCACCGCTATCACCCTGGGTGGCAGCATCCCTCTCCTTAGACAACCCTTTTCAAGACGGGGTTTTTGAAGCTGTTGACCATCTGTGCTGCTCTGCTAGAAATGGAAATCTTAGATACAAATGGTTTCCAGGGTCTAATAATTTCAGCTCCAAAATTTCTATCCATTCCATTTTCTCTCTTTTCATTCACTAAAAAATTATGAACCCAGCATATAGTGCTGCTAAGTAAATGTTCGCTGTTCCTGTTTGAATAGATGGGTGGCTGGGTTGGATGGGTGGATGGAAAGGTAGATATGTAGATGGAAAGGTGGATGGGTGGATAGAAGGGTGGATGGGTGGATGGAAGGGTGGATGGGTGGATGGGTGGTTGGAAGGGTGGATGGGTGGATGGAAGGGTGGATGGGTGGATGGAAGGATGGATGGGTGGAAGGATGGATGGGTGGCTGGAAGGGTGGATGGGTGGATGGAAGGATGGAAGGATGGAAGGGTGGATGGGTGGATGGGTGGCTGGAAGGGTGGATGGGTGGATGGAAGGGTGAATGGGTGGATGGGTGATTGGAAGGGTGGATGGGTGGATGGAAGGGTGGATGGGTGGATGGAAGGATGGATGGGTGGATGGGTGGATGGGTGGCTGGAAGGGTGGATGGGTGGATGGAAGGGTGGATGGGTAGATGGAAGGATAAATGGGTGGATAGAAGGGTGGATAGGTAGTTGGAAAGGTAAATGGGTGGATAGAAGGGTGGTGGATGGGTGGATGGAAGGGTAAATGGGTGGATGGAAGGGTGAATGGGTGGATGGAAGGGTAGATGGGTGGTTGGACGGGTGGATGGCTGGATGAATGGAAGGAAGGAAGAATGAATGAGTGAGCACCTCATCACAGCCGCCTCCCTCTGCCAGCCTGCCTGCTTGGCTACTGCATCAGCTCCACCCTGGTGTCTCTGACTGAGTCCCTCCCACTTCCTATCAGGCATACTCCCAAAAGGTGCATATTTATCTTCGTGAAGTAGAGACTGACTTGCTACCCAAAAGGTCAACAGCAACCAACACAATCCAGGATCACACACCTGTGGCAGCAAAGTCCTAAATCATAAGCCTGGGGTTGAATCCCAGGACAGCAGCACCTTCTTAGAGCACTGGGTGGGCTATTCCATGAGTACAGATGCTTCAACTGCCCACTCCATGGCTGTCACAGGTGAGATTACAAGGCCAGACCCTCATTCTCCCAGCATCTGTGTATGCCACCCAGTTCTAACCAATGGGAAGGAAGGTTCTGTGGCCAACTGGGGCCTGTAGGAATAAGTCTCCTCTCCAGGGAGAAATGAGGGATGGCACGGTGGATGGCATCCCTGCCCCTCCCTTCCTGATAGTGATGACCCCTGGGCGAGGAGCCCAGCAGGCCTAGGAAGGTGACGGGAGGCTAAGAAGAGTCTTCAGTTGAAACCCTCCAAGCTGCAGCCAAGCACTAGCCAGAGGGGATTTACATTGGGCAGGTTTACTGTGTCACGAGGCAGGAGGCCTGGAGGAGGGAGGCTGGTAACAGCGTAGCTGGGGAGCCTGTGACACTGTCGAGGACACAGCCTCCCACCTCTCTCTGCTCTGCTGCCCCAGAGTATATGCAGCTCCTCTCACAGTGACACCTCCCGCTCCTTACACAGTCACACTCAGGACAGAAAGCAGGAATGGCCCTGTGCTTCATTCCTTTTTAACAACAAGTTATTATTTTTCCAGACCCCTCGCCCAACTAGGCAACTTCCCCCTGGGTGCAATAATCACAAGGGAAGGGGATGAACAAACCGTGATGACTTAGGCCAATCCAGATGCCACCCTGGGACTGTGGAGGAGTCCAACCTTACCCAGTGGACCAAAGGATGTGGCCACTCAGACGGCAAAGATCATAACCAAGGCCCTTTTAGCAAGAAGACTGGGGAGGAAGCAGGAAGCAGGAGTGGCCACTGGCTAAGAGAACACCACTGGCCACCACCCCACTCGCCGAGTATACCACAGGTCCTTCTTCTGTGTGGCTACAACAAAATACCTGAGATTGGGTCATTTATAAAGAACAGAAATTTACTTCCTCACAGTTCTGGATGCTGGAAGGCCAAGACCAAGGCCCTGGCAGGGTCAGTGTCTGCTGAAGATCTCGTCTCTTTGCTTCCAAGATGGCACCTTGTTGCTGCATCTTCCAGGGAGGATGAAACACCATGTCCTCGCATGGTGGAAGGGACGGGCACGGGGGCCTAAGCCGGCTTCCTCCAACCCTTTTATAAGGAAGCCATCCATTTGTGAGGGCAGAGCCCTCATGGCTCATCACTTCCCAAAAGGCCTCACCTGCTAATACCACCGCAAGAGGGATTGAGTTTCCTCGTGAATTTTGGAGAGGACACATTCAAATCACAACATACAGAACTTCAATGAATACTTGTGGATTCATACATTCTTTGTGATCCACAATAAATGATCCAAACCAATGAATAAAGGATAACTCCAGAACAAAGATCAGACATCCTAGCATAGTATGCAAGCCTACTAGAGTGTTCTGCTGCCCCCTTCTCTGTTCCCCTTATCATCTCCCCTCGGCCCAAACACCAGCCCCAAGCCACCTGCAGCCCCATAAACTCCCATGTTCTTGCTCCTGCTCATCACACACATCGTTCCATCTGCCTGGAACACCCTTCCTTCTTTCCACCTGGTGAATGTCCATTCACCTTCAAGAATTAGATAGCACATTCCTTCCTCCCCTTTCTTCCCTGATTCTCCCAAACAGTAGGAGCCCTCCATGAGCTTCCAGACCCTCTGTGATTCTCTCTCTCTCTCTGCACCCATAATGTGCCCACCCTAAACCCTTTGGCTGTGTCTGACTCAGCAAATCAGACTCCTTTCCACCTCCTTTTCTCCAAGAGGAGAACCCACCATCATCCAACCTGAAGTTGAACTTGTTTTACCTTCTCCCAAACTTTGACAACTACACCTACAGATGGCTAGATAACACAATGACAATGACGAAAATTATAACAGTTCAACATTATTGAGTGCATGCAGTATGCCAGGCCAGTGGGCAAACACTTTACCTTAGTATATAATTTAATCCTCACAAAACTATCAGGCAGGCAATGTGATTCTTACAGTTTACAGATGAAGTGGAGCTTCAGAAAGATTGAGTGACTTGCCCAATATCTTGAAGCTAGTAAGCACTGGAGCTCAAATTTCAAACTAGGCAGGTTAACCCAATAGCCCTCACTCTTGACTGAAATGTCTCACTGCCACCTACCTCGAAGGTAATCATAATTGAAATTTTCCCAGGCAAATCAATCGGATAATGAAACTGGCTGGATAGAGGATTGTTAAGCCCACACGCCAGCTGAATCTGATCTGGTGCCCTCTCTGGGACACTTTCCCTCTACATACACGACTTTTATATTTGCCTTGATAGTTTAAGCATGTTCATATTCTTTATGGCTCAGTTTATCCATCTGACACCACTGTGAAGTAGAGAGAAGAGGCACTCTCACTTGGAAACTCACGCATGAGCAACTAAAGGGAGGTTAGGGGGCCAGCCCTGAGGCTACGTGGAGAATGACAGGCCAGCTGGGCTTTGACTTCATGGTCTCCTCCTCCCAGTCCCAGGATTAGAGGACAGTGATGTGGAACTGTGACCAGAGCCCACCCAGCCCCTGTCCCGTGGTTGTCCACATCCCCCCTGGGGATGGGGATGCCTAAGAGACTCATATTCCTTGGTGCTCTGGAAGCTGTGCTCTGGGGTCCTCTGGAAGAGCCAAGCACAAGGAAAGTGCATCCCCAGTGAGGAGAGTAGTATCCCTAGGAGCTGTCAGAGGTGCCAGAGTGACATGGAGGCCAAAAGAGCTCCCAAGGCAGCAGCCTGGGAGGCACCAACTATAAGCTGGTGCAGATAGCAGCCTGGGGCTACAGCACAACAACAGAGCAGATCACAGGAGGAGGGGTGGAGAGCCCTGAGCACCCAGCTTGAGGAAGCTCCAACTAGAGAGAGCTGGAATCCTGCATAAGCAAGTGTACTAGGAAAATAACAGCCTCCTCCAGAGATGTCCACGTCCTAACCCCAGAACCTGTGAATACATTACTTGGCATGGCCAAAGGAATCTTTCCAAGTGTGATTAAGTTAGGGATCTTGAGATGGGGAGATTATCCTGAATTATCTGGGTAGGCCCCATGTCATCACAAAGGTCCTTAAAAGGGAAGAGAAAGCAGGAAAGTCAGAGAAGGTGATACAATGATGGAAGCAGAGATGAGAGTCAGAGGGACCCATGAGCCAAGGAAAGTTGGCAGCCTCTAGAAGCTGGAAATGGGACAGAATAAATTCTCCCCTAGAGCTTCCAGAAGGAACCAGCCCTACTGACAACTTTGCTTTAGCCCAGGGAACCTACTTAGGACTTCTGACTTCCAGAACTCTAAGAGAATAAATTTGTAGGTTTTTAAGGTCATTGAGTTTATGGTAATTTGTGAGAATAGCACAGGAAAATTAATAATACAGCAAGCAAGAGCTCTCTAGCCAATGGACTCAGGCTACGATGGTAGACGTAACCATTCATTCATTTGCTGAGCAAATACTATATACTCGGCACCATGCTGAAGAAACATCTGGCGAGCAAAACAAACATGGCCCCTCCCATCAGGGAGCTTGAAATCCAGTGGGGAGGACCTGCAGCACGCTGATTATCGATTCATGGCCTCTCAGCTCCAAGTTCACCCCTCATTACCTGCTCTGTGAAAATAGATCTGAGCCCTATTTCAATATTTTTGCTTTTCCAGTGGGCACAACATTAGGCTTTGTCAGTAGAGCATGCTGGAGAAGACACTTTGGGAGGAAAGGGTTGGCTTTCTGATGCTGAGGCCCTCTCTCTGCAGCTCCTGCCATGCATGGACCTACTCCAGCATTGGTGGCTTTCTTGGTGTCCCACTTCTGCAGTGCATGGTGGCCAGCAGCCCCTCAGAGCTGGCAGCTTTCCCCAACGTCCACCTTCAATAGTTTGGTAGCAAGTGCATCACCCTTGTGAACAGCTGTCCCGAGCACTGCAGCAGACAGATTTCCATCAAGCTCTACCCGAGTGCTACATCAGCAACTTCTCTGGATTCAGTGAGCTGTGACCACAACCTCTCGAGAAATGTTGCTTCCGGGACATGAGCAGGGGAAACCTCTTCTTTGAGCATTATAGTTCAGTCCTCAGGCTAGTAGCTGCTCCCCATATCTGTCATTCCTATATTCTTTAGAGTTCTCTTCACTTCTAACTAACCAATCCCTCACTATCCCAGTCCTCTGTGATAGTTAACAATTCTCTGTGTTAAACTTTCTGTGTTCACATTCTTTCTTATGGCTGGACCTAGACTGAGACAGACAGGACAAAAACACTCATATAAATAAGCATGGATCACAGACAGTGATGGGATCTGCATGAGACAAGGACAAATGAGTGAAAATAGAAAGGGGGAGACTAATTTAGCCAGGGTAACCAGGAGAGGCCTCTCCACAAGTTGACCTTCGAGTGAAAAGTGACAAGATATCAGCCGTAGTGGAGCATTCTGAGCCAAGGAAGCCAAAAGGAGACCTGAGAGGAACGAGACTTGGCTTGGCCACGTTCTCAATATGCAAGCTTCTGAGGGACAGGCTGGATTTGGTTCACAGGAGTCAGTATGTAATAAAACCAGCAAGATAATGGCACCGGCTGGAGCCTGTCACCCTCAGATCCAGTCCCTGGCCTTCCTCTGATCAGTTCTGGATCACAGTAGTGTTGACCCCTGAAGATGCTGCTTCCTAAGCTTATGCCTCAGCCAGCAGGATGAGATTAAGTGAAAGACTTTGCAGGATCTGGCAGGAGGGTGGAGGCAGAAGCCAGGTAACTCCTCACCCCACTCCCAGCCCTGCCTCAGGTATATCCTTCGCAACAGTTGAATCTCTCCCACACTCCAGCCCTAATCAGGCTGCTCAAATGTGATTCTAGCTGCAGCAGTGACCCCCAGGTCCTGGGCTCTGGTAATACCCCCTCCACCCTCACCCTCTGGCCTGGGGGTAGGAGCAGATTCTCACTCTTACTACGGTGCCTGGCTCTCCTCTGTTCTACGTCTGCTTCTCATCTGTTTCGTTCCCTGTGTACTTAAGTCCTTGCATTTAAAGCTGCTCTGTTTTAACTACAGAGGGATTTCTGCTTCTTGTCAGACTCTGACAATAGTGAGCCCATGTTTTGTACATTGTGTATCTGTGTACCCTAGTTCCCTTACTTCATGCAGGGGTGGTCCAGCATTAATTGCCACTGATCTTTCCATAACTTGCCTTGGAATAAGGAAAAGGAGAAGGGGAAGGGGAAGAGGAAGGAGGAGAAAAAGAAGAAGGAGAAGGAGAAAGAGGAGGAGAAGGAAGGGAAGTGAAGAAAGAAGAAGAGAAGGAGGAAAGAGAAGGTGGAGGTAGAGGAGGTGGCAGCGATGGTAGCTTCCAAACCCACTGTGAATGGAGTGCTACAGATAAAGCACAGAGCAAAGTGGTAAGGACTTTGAGTAGAGATTCCCCAACCTCAGCCTGATCTAGCTGAGCTGGAGAATTTATAGATGAGTTCCCAGGCACAAGGGATACAGCTTCATTCCATCTTAAAACCGACACCCATCCATCTTGGTTCCTTAACAGGTACTTCCCCAACTAGATATGGCTGCCCTCAAACCACAATGTGGGTCAGTGATCACAGGAATGATCTCCGTCAGTCTAATCTTCAAAAACTAAATCATCCTGGAAGCTTGAACTAAAGCACAGATCCATTCATTCAGTCAACAAACATTAACGGTGCCAGCCATTGTGCTAGGTGCAGGGGGGGAAAGATGTGGACAGAACTGACCAGGATAACCCTACTGTCATGAGTCCCCACCTTCTGGGGAGGAAGACAGAAAATGAACCCTAAATATCAACCAGTGATAATGTCTAGGAAGAGGATAAAACAGGATGGTGACAGGTAGAGGGTGATGAGCTGGCAGGGGAGGGAGGGCCAGTTTTAGCCAACAAGGTCATAGAACGTGGCTCCATAAACAGTTGAGTTGGGGAAAAGGACCCGGACGTGGGAAACATAGGGAGAGTGTGTTCCCAGCAGAGTGACACACTCAACACACTTGAGACACTGGAGATTCAGGGATGGCAGAATTAATTGTAAGATGTAGGGTTCAAAGGAGTCTCAACTTTGTTGTTTAACTTGCATGATGAATGATCAAAAGCACCCACAGATTTTTCTAGAGTATCTGGACATGGATCCCACACTTTTGTACCAGAAAGGAAAGTCAAAGCAGTGCAGAAAATGGTTGAACATTTCCAGTGTGGAAAAGCGTATTAAGTAGGTGGTACCCATGGACTTCCTGTCTCTGTGGAATCTCTGGAATTTAGGCTCTGGAATCTTACCCGTGACCCTGATCTCAGAGGTAGCCCCTGAGCTTGACCATGAACATAACTTCAACCAAGCTCAGGGGAAGAAATCAAATCACCTCCAGGCCAGTGAAGCAGAAACACAGGCAGTTCTGTGGACTCTGGGACTCTACCCAGCATAAAGTGGTCAGTTCCCAGCAAGACTCTTTCAGTCCATCTGTATTTTAGAGTTTTCCAATCCGTAAGTTACCTGGGAACCTTCAGGGCAAAGCCAATTGACAAGGGGTCAGATACTTGGCATACAGAGCCACTGTTCCCACCAGGTAACCCTGATGCATTTCAACAAAACTATTTTCACTCAGTGCAGCACTCAGTTCCTGATATGCATGCAGATTGAGAAAATAAAGAATAAGGACTCCCCAGAAAACAGTTCCTCAATATCCACAAATGAAAAGGGATTTACACAGTAGACCCTAAATAGTTCCCAAGGAACCATTATGAAAAGCAGGTAGATCAAATGCAATTTAAGTATATTTTCCTTGTTTAAACAGTGTATCAGGTATACGGGAAATAACAGATTATACAGTGCATCATGTTTAAAGAAAACTTCTTTGTGACACTTTCTCTGAAGCCCCCAGATTCCTCACCATGGCGAGCGGGACGATGCCCACAAAGGTTGTCTGGCTGACGAAGATCTCGGAGACGACCAGCTCACTCATGGAGTCCTCAATCGGGTACTCCACCTGCCAGGTAATCTGCTGGGCCCCAGCCAGGTCACTGCTGTTATCAATTCCAAAGTCCACTTGCAAGATCTCATAGAAGGATCCATTTACCCTGGAAAACAAACACATATCAAGGTTCCATTTAAAACCTCAGACTCAGCAGAATGTCAAGAATGTAATAAATTGCCACATTCTTATTTGTCAACCGAAAGAATGACTGCCAAGTTCAACAAGCCACATGGCAGTGTTGTCGGAGCCTCAATCACGGGGCCCATCAGCAGCCCACACCTCAGAATGGGCTGACGATCCGTCTCTAGGGCTCCGTGTTGCAGAGAGCAGGCTGTCTTTCACTGGATGAGTAACTTAGCCAGCATTTCACTTCTGCGGACACCAGGCACAGCTCTCCTTCCCCAGCCCAGGCGCGGGCATGCCATAATCCAAGCTCCATACTCAAGAAAGGCCCCCAACCGATTTCATGTAGCTTCACTGCTCCTCCAATCACAAAGCGCACCCTGGACCTTGGCCATTCCTGCTTCTACTTAGCTGGGGTCTGTAGACCAGTTGTTAAAACGCTCCAAGCTTTAGAATTTGCGGAGAATAGTGGGGACCTCATGGGTGTGTGGAAGCATCAGGAGACTAAGAGTGATAAAGAACTTCACACACTATGCGGTTTAATACATAAACTGTGAGCAATGTAAGAAGGTACTATACTGGATTTCTCATTTCACCAAATGGGATTACAAGTAATGTAAGAAAATCCCACCTGCCTTAATTCATGGAATGACAACATCATATGTGTGTTTGGAGGTGGGGAGGGCTAAGAAGTTGACGAATTCTTTAGTATTTAGTATTTAGTGATTCTTAGTATTTGTATGTGCAGGGAGCCCCTTGTCATTGGCATGGACTTGTAAATTGCAGGCTATCGCATTGACAGGAAGTCACTGAACAGAGTTAAAACAGAAATCCATGCAGCATAGGATTGTGAATGACCCTGATCCATCAGCCTGTTTCCATCCCCATGAATCCAGCTCCACCCAGATCCAAGGAAGGTGACGGCAGAGCAGCTGATCCACAAGCTCCTCCCAGGCCTCAGCCACACACACCAGCTGCTCCTTCTCTGCCAATAAGCCCCGCAGGACCAACGTAGGCTGAGAAGTCTCCTTCCTGCCTCTGGGGGCCTAGGCAAGGTCTGCAGTCTGGGCCCCCAAACTCACAACCTGTGAGGAGTTTTGAAAAAGACCCTGCTGCCTGCTGCTTGTCTAATGGACTCTCCTACCATGGACAGCTCCCCGGCACTGGGACTCCTATAAGAACAGTGGTGGGGAAACCACATCTGCTTCCTTGTATGTGCCAAGAGGTACCAGAGGAACATTGGAATATGGCCATGGCATTGACAAAACTAAATCACACTGACCTGACTGGTAAGAAATTCTACCCAAAGGGAAACCACATTGGACTCCATATAGAATTGGTCATGGGCAACCTTTTTCCCATTTAGCCAAGATTTTAAGGAACTCTCTGACACCATAGTGCCCAATATGGTGGCCACCAGCCACAAATGGCTATTTACATTCAAATTAAAATAATTTAAGAATAAATCAAATTTAAATTCAGTTATTCAATCACAGTATCCTAATTTCAAATGTTCACCAGCCACATGTGGCCCGTGGTGACATGTTGCACAGGGCAGATAGACAACTGCTGACCTGCTTTGCACCCTGGGAAAGTCATTTATGCCCCTTCCACCATCAGCTTCCTCACATGAAAAATTAGTAAATAACAATAATATTGGTCTTTCTACTTTCAGTAGAATTATGAGGATGGAATGAGGGGGTGGGTGTGTACTCACTTCATGTACCATCCAGTACTATGAATTCATGCTGTGATGATCTCAAAATCATAGGATACACAGAGCTGTAGAAAAGTTTAGGGGCTCCCATGGGCAAACATAGCCAGGTGGTCCCGGTCCCAGCTGAGCCTAAGCTGCATGTAAGTACTTGGGATCTATAAATCTTCAAATATCTATTGGTACAAGTTGTTTTGCAAGAAAATATGTGTTGAATAGGAGTCTCTGAACTCATGAGGGGACTGAAAGTGTGCACTCTTGGGACCCCCTTCTGCACCAGGGGACCCCTAGTTACCTGGCTATCTTTAGTGAAAGGCAAAGAGAGCAGAGATGAAAAGCTGAGTTTTTAGCTCAGTTTTCAGATAGAGTCACCTCCCTGTGCCCCTGCCACTTTCCATCCACCATATTCCAGCCTAATTTCTCTTTACTGGTCACAGAAATTCTCCACGAATCCATCTGTTAAGTCACCTCCTATACGAGATGCTTGGTCCTGTCAGATCAAATTTTCAACTTCTCTTTGGGCTGCACTGTGCTTTGTAACCAGAACTAGGGAGCTGTTTCCAATACCTCCCGGGTTCTTAGCATTCCGTAGACCACAGAGAAGCTAATGCCAGGGAAGTGAAGATCCAGTGAGAGGAGAAATGAGCTCCGTCACCAGCCATTTCATCCTGAAAAATTAACTTTCTAGTCCTGGGGTAAAGAAAGAGAAGTGGCCAGTCTTTGGGCAAAGTGGGTAGGGTCTGCATGACAGGGTCAGCCCCTCTGACTGTGGGCACGTCCTGCTCCTCTCTGACTTCCCAGCCTGTGAGCTGGACCAGCTGCAGGAACCTGCCTGAGTCCAGCAATGAATGGAATAAAAATTAAGGCAGAGTCACTTTTATGTAAAGGTTTTTTTTAAGTCATTTCTCTCAATTCAGAGGAAAGAGGTCTTATACTTTTAGGTAATGGGCATACTTTCTAATGATCCCATTTCTACAAAAATGAGTTCATAATTGTTAATTTGACCTGTTCTTAATCTAGTCTTGATAAGCCTTTCAAATATCAAGAAGTGTTTCATGATTCTCAGCTTAATAATTACAACCGCCTTTCAGGAATCAGGATCAGCATTTCAGCCACAAGACATTCATTAGGCAATGTTTCCTGCAGTGGGAAAGGATGCACGTGAGAGTGCGACAGTGTGTGTGTGAGTGTGAGAGTGCGATAGTGTGTGTTTGTGTGAGTGTGAGTGTGAGAGTGTGAGTGTGTTAGTGTGATAGTGTGAGTGTGTGTGTATGAGTGCGATAGTGTTTGTGTGTGTGAGTGTGATAGTGTGTGTGTGATAGTGTGAGTGTGTAAGTGTGTATGAGAGTGTGATTGTGTGAGTGTGAGAGTGCAATAGTGTGTGTTTGTGTGTGTGTGAGAGTGTGTTAGTGTGTGTGACAGTGTGAGTGTGTGTATGAGAGTGCGATTGTGTTTGTGTGTGGGAGTGCGATTGTGTGTGTGTGTGTGATAGTATGTGTTAGTGTGATTGTGTGTGAGTATGAGAGTGCGATAGTGTGACAGTGCAATAGTGTGTGTGGTGTGATAGTACATGTGAGAGTGTATGTGAGAGAGAGAATACGTGAACATGGGGGTATGGGAGTGTGTGGGAGTGCATAGGAGTGTGGGAGAAGGAGAATGTGTGCGTGTGTGTGCCAGCGTGAGAGGATGTGCAGCTCTGTGTGTGAGACAGAAATAGGATATGTGCGTGTGTGTGTGTAAATGTGTGCATGAGAATGTGCATGAGTGTGTCTGTGTGAGAGGGAGAACGTGTGGATGTGTGTGTGAATGTGTGAATATGTGTGTGTGATACAATGTGTATTTGTGTGAATGTGGAAGAGATAATGTGTAAATGTGTTGTGTGAGAGAATGTGTGAATACATGTTGTGTATGAGAGGGAATGTGTGTGTGTGTGAGTGTGGGAGACAGAATGCATGAATGAATGTGTGTGTGTGACAGGATGTGTGAAGGGGTGTGAATGTGTCTGTGTATGTGTGTGTGAATGTGTGTTTGTGTGAGAGAAAACATGTGTGAGAGAATTTGTGTGTGAGTGAATGTGTATGTGTCGATAGCATGTGTATTTGTGTGGATGCGAAAGAGATGTGTGAACGTGTGTGAGAGAACGTGTGAATATGTGTGAGAACATGTGAATATGTGTTGTGTGAGAACATGTGAATGTGTTGTGTGTGTGAGAATGTGAGAAGGGGTGTGAATGTGTCAATGTATGTTTATGAGTGTGACAGAATGTGCGTTTCTGTGAGAGAACATGTGAATGTGTGTGTATGAGATAATTTGTGTGTGTGAGTCAATGTGTGAATGTGTGTGTGTGCATGACAGAGAATGCGAGAGTGTGGGAGAGAGAATGTGTCAACGTGTGTGTGTCTGCATGTGTTTGTGTCTGTGTGTGTGGGAGAGAGATGTGTGAATGTGTGTTTGAGTGTCTGCGTGTGTGTGTGTGTTTGTGTGAGTGTGCCTGCCTGTGTGTATGGGAGAATGTGTGAACGTGTTTGTGGGTGTCTGCGTGTGTTTGTGTGTATCTGCGTGTGTGTGTGTGTGTCTGCACGTGTGAGTGTGGGAGAGAATGTGTGAACGTGTTTGTGTGTGTCTGTATGTGTGAGTGTAGGAGAGAAGGTGCAAATGTGTGTGTTTGTGTGAGTGTGTCTGCGTGTGTGTGAGTGTACCTGCATGTGTGAGTGTGGGAGAGAGAACGTGTGAACGTGTGTGTGTACGTGTGAGTGTAGGAGAGAATGTGCAAACGTGTTTGTGTGAGTGTGTCTGCGTGTGTTTGTGTGTGTCTGCATGAATGGGTGTGTGTCTGCGTGTGTGTGTCTGCATGAGTGTGGGAGAGAGAACGTGTGAACGTGTGTGTTTGTGTGAGTGTGCCTGTGTGAGTGTAGGAGAGAATGTGCAAACGTGTGTGTCTGTGTGTATCTGTCTGTTAGGAAGAATCCGCCGTGGAGTGGCCACACTGCTTGACTGTTTCTCCCTCAAGCTGGCGCACACACCTTCCTTCCAAAAGGACTTGCCTCCCAGACGCCCTGTTTGCCATGAAACCTCCCCTTCCATAAAAGCTGAGCCTCCTCTCTGGAGTCCTGGGACCCCAGAGGACAGGCTGAGGCACCTTTTAGTGCACAGTGTGGCTGCAGCTCAGCCGTGCCAGTCAAGAAGAGGAGGAGGAGCCATGGGGCAGCAGAGAGAGACGGGGCACCCAAGCCAGCAGCGTGTCCCCAGGACCACATTTGGCTGTTTCTCAGTGCATCGCTCATGATCACAAGAGTGACTGCTTCACAGGACCAGGGAAGGAAAGGAGGGATCAGAAAGGTGGGAGGGAGGAAGAAGTAACGAAGAGTGGGCCAGTTCGAAAGCTCAACTGTTCTCCAACAACTTGTGTCATTTACATTGATTATTTTTTGCAAACGTCTGGATGGTTCTCAGCTACCAGGCAGACACGGCAACACTTTCCCCACATGGGAATTCTAAAACTGGGACAAGAGAAGCTGTCTCTCGTCTCGGGTCTCTGTTTTTTCTTATGAGACTTTTTCTAGGCATTAATTTTTAAGATGACCAAAAAGCAAGGTAAACACTGAGTGATGATTACACTGAACAAATATCCCAGGATAGGATTTGCTGGTGCCTCTCAGGAAATACAATGGGAGACAGGGACCTCTGACTCCTCCTCTCGACCGTGACCTCCATGAGGACACAGATGTGCCTGTATTGTTGCTGCCCTGACTGTAGAGCTGACACGGCACCTGAAAAATTGTAGGAGTTCAATGAGTATTTGTTTAATTCTTTGAACATACTTAGAAGACCCAATAGGATATCCTGTAACACTCTGGGGCGGGGGGCACGTGGTATTTGCATTCTGAGAGACAAGAAGCGACCAGCCAGCAGAGACTTGAGCCGTATTCTCCTTCCAGGCCGTCTGTCTGTATACTCTGCTTAGAGAAGACACGTCTGTCTTCACTACTGACCACAGTAAGTTCCTCAAAGGCCAAAACCTATTATAACACCATAGTCACTACAGTTCCTGGCACATTATTCACTAACATTTATTTGGCACCCCCCTGGTGTGTTGGGCACTGAGATTCACTAGTAGACAAAAGAGAAAAGGAAAATAAAAGACCTCATAAAGACAAATGCTATGATGAACACAAAATAGAAGAATTAAAGTTGCTTTAAGAATTAAACAAAACTCTTCAAATTTTAAAAATTTTTTTAAAATACAATTTAAAAATGGTCACCTTAAATTTCAAAATAGAATATAAATTACAAGAGACAATGGAAGGGCGTTCTGGAGTAAGAAGCTGACACCTGAGCTGAGAACTGAAGGGCAAGTAGAAGCCAAGCAGATCCTCAAGTGTTTGTTGAATGAATAAGTCTATTTTAAGCTAAAAAAAAAAAATCATAGGAAAACTGTATCCCAAACCATCAGCATGAACACAAGGTGCTCAATAAAAAAGAGCATCCTTCAAGTCTTCGTTTCAATGCTGCCAGCTCAGTAAAGCCTCCTCTGACCACCCCACTTAAAATTCCATTCTCATCTCCACAATTCCAATCCCCTTATCCGGCTCTAGCTTTTCCATTGCTTTTATCTTCCAACATACTGTTACTTATTGATAATGCTGATTCTCTCTCTCACTCTCTCTCACACATACACACGCACACGCACATACAAGTATGTGAGTGCCTGCTTTGTTCACGAATGTATCCCCCACACTTAGAAGGCTGTCTGGGACCTAGGAGATGCTCATTAAACATCTGTTGAATGAATGAATGAGTGTTAAACACAGTTTGAGCAGGTCTCAGAAGAGCATGTGCTGAGTACAGCAGAGCCTCGGAGCTGCAGGTGACTGGAGGAGACAGACCTGCATAGGCGGGCAGGCCACGGAAGGCTCCCAGGGAGGCTGGGCTGGGGCTGAGCTTTGAGGACGGGGTTTGCACAACAGGCAGCTGCCACAGCCCCACTGCGTGGGGTCCCCTCATCACCCCTGTTTCCCCTCCTGACATCCTTCCCACTCCCTGAGTCCCCACCAACACTGGTGTCCTGGAGAGGAGAGCACATTCCTGCTTATGGATCCCTTCAACAGACCAGTTTGTCTCCCTGCCTCTCATTCAACCTTTCTTTCATCAGGAACTAATGGCTGACTCTCAGAATGGGGCATAAACAAACCGTCTCCTTCTGCAGTTTCATAGAATCCAGGCACCACCTCCTCATTTCTGTTTTGTCAAGGGCAGTTCTGCTTTCTCTGAGTATGCTCTGAAAAGACTAGTCAGGCAGCGGTTGGCAGTCAAAGGTCTAGAGGTTAAAAATATTTAAGGGCCACTAGTCTAAATCAGGGACTTATCTTTTAGTACTCAAAACATTCATTATTGGTTAGATTTTCTGACTTCCCATCATCAAATTGCTGTATAGAACTTTAAAAAAAAAAATCTAGGACTGTGCCAACCGGGCATACTCTAAGAAACTGGGTTCCTTTATGGCATTTCTGGCTGATGGGGAAAATTAAATAGAAATCCCAGAGGTTGCAGCTTCATATGACTGAGCTGCCCACAGCCAGAGACATACGTTGCTTAACCATCCCCCCATCATGTTTTACAAAATTTCAATCAGCTGGCAATATTTTTAAATATGGAGAATCTATACCCTCACAAATAGTAATTCTGGCTTCTCTGGAGAAAGTTAGGCACACTATTCCACATTCCCATGTGGTAGTAACCAGCTGGGGCAGAACACTGTCCCCTTTATTGGGGTTGAAACTTTCCAATAGGCCCGAGCCACTTTACTCACTTACTACGTCCCCCAAGTCCCTGCGGACATTTGTGATCTCTGAGAAAACACACTTGGTTTTGAGCTCTCCAGTAGACACCTTTTGCACTGTGCTTCCAGTTCACCAATAATTCCTCATTCTCCTGAGAATTCATGTACCTATTTCCACTCTTACCCTTGTCCATAGGGCGGGACATGGCATGACCTTATGAGACCCAATCTCTAGCCATGGGCTGGACTTGGTGGTGAACCCTCACCTCAACCGGATGAGGGACACTTCCTAGGAACGTGATTTCCAGCTAGGAAATTTGGAATTTGGGATGCTTTTTCTTTTTCTTTCTTTTTTTTTTTTTTTTTCTCATTTTGAGACAGAGTCTCGCTCTGTCACCCAGGTTGGAGTGCAGTGGCACGATCTCAACTCACTGCAAGCTCCACCTCCCGGGTTCACGCCATTCTCCTGCCTTAGCCTCCCAAGTAACTGGGACTACAGGCACCTGCTACCATGCCCGGCTAATTTTTTTTTATTTTTAGTAGAGACGGGGTTTCACCGCGTTAGCCAGGATGGCCGTGATCTCCTGACCTCGTGATCCACCCGCCTCGGCTGCCCAAAGTGCTGGGATTACAGGCGTGAGCCACTGCGCCCTGCCTGGGATGCTTTTTCAAGCAGAGATGTGAACTCTAACCAGCTGTGCAGTGACCTCTTCTACCAAGCAGACTAAGAACTGAAAAAAGAGATCAGAGTGAAAAGGACAGGGTAGAAGTTAGAATAAATATTTCCAGAGTTTCTGGTAAATTTTTACTTCCTGGTTGCAGTTCCTGGAACCCACTACAATGCTTTTCTTGGGTTCCATGAAACACCTACATATCCTTACAGTTCATTCCCCCCAAAAGGTGAAAGCAACCCAATTTTCTATCAAGCAATGAACAGATAAACAAAATGTGGTATTTCTATACAATAGAATATTATTTTGCCATAAAAAGAATTACTGATAAATGCTGCAATACAAATGAACCTTAAAAGCATTATGCTAAGTGAAAGAAGCCAGTCACAAAAGACCGTATAATGTATGACTCTATTGATACGAAATGTCCACAGTAGACAAATCCATAAAGACAAAAAGCAGAATCATGGTTGCCAAGGACTGGGTTAAGTGGGGGAATGGGAAGTGACCGCTACTGGGTACAGAGTTTCTTTGGGGGTGACAAAAATATTCTGAAATTACATAACGCGATGATTTCATGACTTTATGAATATACTAAAAATGACTGAATTGTTCACTTTGAAAAGATGAATTATATGGCATGTTCATTACACCTCAATTGTTTTTAAATAGAAGGAAATGAGAGTAAAAATCAAGTTGCACAAGTATAAGAATGGCATAATACTTTTTATAAAAACTAGAAACATATGCAATAATTCTTTCTATTGTTTATATTAAAAACTGCAAAAAAACATGCATGGTAATGATAATGCCTACCTCAGAGAAAGGAGAGTAATAATTTTCAACAAGAGGTACTGAGGGTTCCAATTATATCTGTAAAATATATTTCTTTTAAAATTTGAAGCAAATAAAGCCAAATAGCAAGAGTTAATAAAGCTGGGGGTAGGTGAATGAGTGTTTGTTATATTATTTTCTATACATTTCTCTAATCAAGAAACATTTTACATAAACATAGAAGATCACCATCTTCAACTCTGTCTTGTTTGGTTTCTTCTGCTTTTGTTTCAATTTCAAATATATTTTTCCATTGTAAATACTCCAAAACCTCTCCATCTGACTCCTAAGTCAGCAGATAATACGTCGGCCAACCCATTGCTCCACTTCCCAAATACAGGAAAAGGGTGTTAAAGTCTTCTTATTTTTCTGTTTTTAAAATTTGCAAAGTACTTTGCAAACTGGCATGAATGGCCTTATTTTTGCTTACCAACATTTTCCCAGAGCTGAAAACAATAAATCTTGATAATGAGCAAACACTTGAGGCACCTCCACTTTCTCGGCTGCCAAACCCACGACGATTTCTCACACTAACAGCTCACCCTTACTTCCAGCTTATCTGATTTTATCAGCATCTCCGTGACAAGCCCAGAGACAGCTAAGACAATTGCCACATTTTTTTTTCCCACTGCCTCTATCTTTCTGACAACATCCCAAAACCCTTCCAGCAAATGCTGGCTCAGAAATCATCTTTCACCAGGTTCTTAAATACAACTTTTCAGAATCGTCTCTGTTTCTATTACCAACCTGGAGGAAAACGCTTGTTACATAAAAAATGGACAATGGATTTCTCAGTGAAAACTATTTCTATTCAGGTCTCCTTAAAGAGAAGAGGCAAACCCATGCTGACGGACATAAGAAATCAGATGACGGCCGGGCGCGGTGGCTCAAGCCTGTAATCCCAGCACTTTGGGAGGCCGAGACGGGCAGATCACGAGGTCAAGAGATCGAGACCATCCTGGTTAACACGGTGAAACCCCGTCTCTACTAAAAAAAATACAAAAAACTAGCCCAGCGAGGTGGCGGGCGCCTGTAGTCCCAGCTACTCGGGAGGCTGAGGCCGGAGAATGGCATGAACCCGGGAGGCGGAGCTTGCAGTGAGCTGAGATCCGGCCACTGCACTCCAGCCTGGGCGACAGAGCTACACTCCGCCTCAAAAAAAAAAAAAAAAAAAAGAAATCAGATGACAGACTCCAGACTCCAGGCACGGAGGATCCAGGACCGAATCTTGTTACTGTCGTCTGGTTCCTGGGGCCAACATTCGTGGCTTTGCCTCAGAGTGGAACTGGGGGTCTGATTTTGATTCATAACATAATGTTAACTTTTGAATAGATAATCCATTCCTAGGATGTAAAATTCAAAAAGTATAAAAGAAGAGAACAGTTTTCCTTCTACTGCTACCTCTCCAGACTCCTAAATCCACTCCCCGCAGCCAACCCAAGTTATTCTTTTCCTTATTAGTCCTGCAGAGATATTTGATGCACCTACAGGCATGAAAAAGTGTAATACTCTGACCCATTTTTACACAAACGTGCACATTATACACTCTGTTCTGCATCTAGAACATTTGATCTCCAGCCCAAAGGGAAAAGAGAGGCCTAGTTGTTCTCCTCATTAACTATGGAATGCCTTGGCCTGGAAGCGATGACCAATTACAAGGCCCAATCTGATCACAGAGCCAGGAAGGGCAATCCTCCTGCACACCCAGAGGAGAAGTGGTGAACAGCACCCATAACTAGAGCGCCAGGAAGCCCCGGCCCAGGCAGGTTACACAGCCACAAAACGGAGCATCCAGGACCCACCACACCTCTGAAGCCACAGTCCATGTTGGAGAGAGACTGAATGTAACATTTGTGCATTCATACATGCACATTTACCGAGTGACCACTAGGTCCCCAGCACTGAGCCAGTTATATTTCCACAGGGGGAAAGTGAAGATCAGAGTCACACATAGAAAACTCTAATTACTGGCTGGATGTGGTGGCTCATGCCTATAATCCCAGCATTTTGAGAGACCGAGGCAGGAGGTTCACTTGAGGTCAGGAGTTCAAGACCAGCCTGGGCAACATGGTGAATGAAACCCTGTCTCTACCAAAACTACAAAAATTAGCCAGGCATGGTGGTGCGCACCTGTAATCCCAGCTACTCAGGAGGCTGAGGCAAGAGAATTGCTTGAACCTGGGAGGCAGAGGTTGCAGTGACCCAAGATCACACCACTGCACTCCAGGCTGGGTGAGAGAGTGAGACTGTCTCAAAAAAAAAAGAAAAGAAAAAAGAAAAGAAAACTAATTACTTTTCAAAGAGTCCACTTCTGAGTGGAAACCTTCTCCTGTCATGTTGCACAGGATTACTCTGCATCTCTACTGGGAAGGGCCTCATTAAGTGGGGATCCTTCACACGCCTAATAGGCAAGTTGACTCCACCAAGTAGAAGCATCTGCTAATGAGACCAAGGTCCTGAGGTCATGCCGTATGCACACTGGTTAGCTAGATTTTCCCAGGTGGCCATGGAGGGCTCCTATAAGTCCAGGACCCTGAAGGCCACTCTGGTTACCAGGGGCTAGTTGGCAGCTGCAACTGCGATCAGTGCCAATTTTTTCCCAGACCTGGTGTCTTCCCTGCTGAGGTACAGGAGCAGCATCACGCACAAAGGATTACACAGGGCTCCCTATTAAGGGGACTGTAACAATGAGATGACCAGGGCTTTGTTCGTGGCTGACCTACAAAGATCAGGCCCAAGATGAGCTTCCTGCAGAACACTAGATCAGAACACTAGATCAGAAGAGGGCTCACAGTCACCTGGAGCAAAACGTAAAGGCCGCAGATATTTGATTGTACTTAGTAGGAGAATGTACTACTCTCAAAGGGATGGAGTCAGAAGGTGCAAAGATCATGAAGTTTATTGCGGTCTTCCCCATTAAAGGCAACTCCATCCATCCTTCCAGTTACTCTGGTCAAAATCTTGGTCGTCCTTAACTCTTCTCTTTCCTTAATAGTGCATGTGTAATGTGTACAGAAAGCCTGCTGGTTCTACCTTAAAAATATGTATTTTTTAAATACCTCACTCTAACTGCATCTACTACTTCTGCCCTAGGCCAAGTCACCCTCACCTCTTGCCGGGGCGACTGCAATAACCTGCTACCTGATCTCTCTGTGCCCACTGTCACCACCATTTCCACACTCTCTTCTCTCCACCCAGCAGCCAGAGTGCTTCTGTTAGAACTTAAGTTAGACATTCTTCTCTCTTCTTTTCAAAACCTTGAGGAATTCTCATCTCACTCACATAAAAGGTAAAGTCCTTACAAAAATCTACACCCGGCCCCTTAGCTCTATGGCCAGATACCTCCCTAAACACTTGTCCCCCACTCTCTCCCTGATCACTCTGCCTGAGCCACAACGGCGACTTTACTGTTCCCCCAGCTCCAGCCATGCTGCTGCCTTAGGGCCTTTGCACTAGCTCATGCCTCTACCTGGGCCACTCCTCCCTATGACAGCTACACCATCCTTGGCCTTGCCTTCAGGACTAGACTCAACAGCTGTCTTCTCAGTGGTATCTTCTTTGATGATCCTGCTGAAAGACCCATCTCCTACACTGAGGTGATCCCTATCACCCTCCCTGCCATTTCTCAATAGCACCATCAAACATACTCTATTTTATTTATTTGCCTTTCTTTGGGCTATTTCTGTTCACTAGATTGTAAGCCCAGTGAGGGCAAGGGTTTTGTCTGCATTTTCCCTATATTACCCCCCAGTGCCTAGGAAAGTACCATAGTAGGCACTCCATAAACATATCATGGATGGATGGATGAATGAATGAATGAATGAGTGAATTAATGCACGCATAATCTGTGAACCTCAAAGTAAAGACACTTCAACATGACACCCCTTTGGCTTCCCTAGATTGTAATGTTTTCATCCTTGTGTCTGAGGTCTCATTCATGTCCAACCCTGACTAGGTCTACACAGGCACCACTCATCTCCCATTCTTCCAATTTCAATATTCATCTATGGGCTTCTGCATTACCTCCCATAAGAGCATGAGGAAATTCCTGTTTGGCAATTTTCCTGCAAATGAGTTTTCCTCTGCCCTGCAGAAGTTTGGAATGGCAAAGCCATGATATACTGGAATCTCAAAAACACAAACATAACATTTGAATCCTAACATTTGGCACTCAGTGCTTCTGGGGCAACAATCTTCTCTTTATTGAACACCTTAAAATATGAAGTACTAGAATACAAGAAAGATATAAGACCCAAGCCCTGTCCTTGCAAACAGTTACACCTTAACTTATCAAGTTTACGCTGGCATGAGACCCAGAAGTGTACTAAAGTTATATGTTCATCATGTTGATGTCAGAGATGACTTCTATCTCTCAATCCTTTTTTGTGCCTTAAGCTGGTTAGTATTTGATAAAGTATTTTGATAAAGTATTTTTTCAAAAATTATATTCCACTTAAGAGAGTTCCATGGAAAGAGCCATGAGTTACACAGAAATATAATTTACACAGAATAAAATCCACCTATTTTAAGAATATACCATGAGTTCTGACAAATGCATAGTCATGTAACTGTCACCACACTCAAGATACAGGATCTTCCCACCACCCTGAAAAAGTGCTCTCAGGACCCTGTTCAGAAAGCTCGCTTGCCACACTCCCCAACTCTGACAACCACTGATCTACTTTCTCTCACTCCGGTTTTTCCATTTCTAGAATTTAATATAAATTGGAATCACACAGAATATAATTTGTATCTGGCTTCTTTCATTTAACATGAGGCTTTGATGCTTAATCCATGTTTGTGTGCCCATCAGTAGCAAGCTCCTTTCCATAACTGGGTAGGATTCTGCTGTACAGATGTTTACAATTTGTTTATCTATCCATCAGTTAATGCACACTTGAGTTCTTTCCAGTTCTTGGCTAGACTGAAAATGAATATGCTGCTATAAACATTCATATATATATCTTTGTATGAACATATGTTTTCACTTATCTTAATCCAATACCTAGAAATAAGTTTGCTTGGTCATATGACAAGTATAGGTCTTTCACAAAATTGGAAAGTTTATAAGCATTACTTCTTCAAATATTTTTTCTACCCCTTTTCCTTTTTCTTCTTTTTGGACTCGATTCCACATAGACAACTTCCTATTGTCACACAGGGCCCTGAGGATCTTTTAATTAACATTGTCAATGTTTTTCTTCATTGTTCTTCAGACTGAATAAGTTCCATTGGTCTATCTTAAAGTTCACTGACTCTTTCTTCCAGCCCGGCTAATTTTTGTATTTTTAGTAGAGACGGGGTTTCACCATATCGACCAGGCTGGTCTCAAACTCCTGACCTCAAGTGATCCACCCACCTTGGCCTCCTAAAGTGCTGAGATGGCAGACATGAGCCCCCACGCCTGGCCCCAGTAAACTTTTTTGTTTCAGATATTATATGTTTCAGTTCTACAACTTCGACTTTATTCTTTTTGTAGTTTCTATTTTTCTTCATTTCATATCTTTCCTTTCAGTAGGAGCATATTTTCTTTAATGTCTATAATATTATAATAATAACTACCTTATAATCCTAGCCTGATAGCCTGATAATTCCATTATCTGGGTCACCTTTGCACAAGTCCCCACTTACTGCTTCTTTTTCCTCTGGTGTGTGAGTCTCATTTTCTCGCTCCTTCTTATGTCAAGTAATTTTGGATCACATCCTGGACACTGTGGAACAATGCATTGTGGAGACTCTGGATTCTGTTATATATGTCTGAAAAATCATGTTGTTACTTTTTTATTAAATAGGCAGTTAATCTGAGCTTCTTGGAGCCTTCGTAATGCATGCGTGGTTCTAGGGTTAGCCATAGATTTGGGCAGAGATTGTATACAGAATGTGAGGCCTCTCTTTCTCTAGATCTTTTTTTCCAGCATTCTCCCTTCATTTTCCAGTGGTGTGGTTGCCCCAAACGTTGCCTCTGGTTCTTCAAGCTGGTAAGACTGAGCTTTCTGCAATTCAGCTACCCTGCATGGGTACTTCCATCAGGGTCTAAGTCATAAAATGAGAAACTCATCCAATGCCATTCCCTGATTCCAAGTGTCTGCTGCTTTGGGTTACTCTGCATCCTTTAAACAGCTATTTTTTTGCATTTTCTCCTGAGTTTATAGTTGTCATCAGTGTGAATATTAGCATTGTAGCATTTCCTCCACCATTATTAGACAAGGAATCACCAGTGCTACTGTTTTGCAGGCAGGTGCTGTTACAACAGATTCAGTAACAGGTAAAAGATGAGGACAACTTTTCCAAGGAATATCACAAATGACAACCAGCTTTCTCTAAGTAACTACCTTTGATTCAGTCACTCCCAAAGCACATGGCACCTCTGAGTCACAAAAAATTATTTCAGCACCACCAGAGCAAAGGAAAAAGTGAAAGAAAAGAGACAGAGAGAGACAAACACCTTGAGATATTAAAAAACAAATCCAAACAGAATCTTTAACCTCATTAACCTTGAAATTAGCAGAGTTGGGAGAAGCCCACAAATAGACTGACACTCTGAAGACCATCTGGGTCAACAATCAGATTAGAATTCTTGTAACCTTCCACTCACCTGGCAGATTTTCAATAAATGTCAGCTAAGCAGAAAGTCAATGGAAGGGATTTGCAGGCTCCTGTAATCCCAAAGTGTGTAAATCTCCCTAAGTGAAGAGCTCTCCTTCAGGAAACAGAAATTCTCCTGTCACCAATTAATTAATACCCAATGATTCCATCACCTCTCTGACTTGGCCCATTGTATTAATTACAACAGCCTCAAAATCTTTCTTACAGGCCAATTACTCTAAAGAAATTAGCTCTTAAGTCGACTACAAATAGAAAAAATTATGTGCATGTAACTTCTCTAGCCTCTCCTTTGCTGACTGTCTCTTCAAGCACTCCTGAAATTCTTTACACAGAACTGAGCCCATTCTTACCCTGCCATATTTTGATTAAGAGAAACTAATTTGGGCCTGAGGAGCAAGTGTGAACCAGACTGATACATCAATTATAGCACACGGTGGTAAGAAGCTAGATTCTTTCCTTTCATCTCACAAGACTGCTCATCTACCCAGTTGCAGGATGCAAAAATATAAGAAGATAGTCCAGGATAGGAGATGGCCTCATGTACATGACTCAAGTAGCTGATTATCTGGATTCCAGGGAAAGGGACATCGAGTTTACACAGGATTCAGGTACCATCTCCTTGAATTTGCCCAATGCTCACTGCACATCAATCTTATTTTCAGAAACGGGTCCACCGGTGTACGTTCTCAAGGAATGAAAACTATTTCAAATAACGAGGAGATCCAGCTGTGAGTCGGCACTATGTCAGGCCCTCTGAGAAAAAAAGACCACTAATTGGCCTGAAACAATAGGATGAAAAGGCAAAAACCTGGTGGCTGAGCCAGGCTGCACTAATGACAGGCTGTGTGGCTGTGTGATGACCATCCAGCTAGCTGACCTTTGACATCATATCTATGTCCCCCGTACACTCACCACCACCACAGGGCCCCCAGGGTGCCAGGAGACAAAGCACAGCCCGGGGAGGGAAGGGGGCCAGGCTCGGGCCTCACACCTAAGTGAAGAGTAAATCCTCTCTCAGATCTAAACCTCCAAGGTCAGCACCTGCAGAGCTAGTTTCTCTGAAAACTCTTCTCCATCTTAAGGCAATAATTCATCTGCTCTCACTGATGTTGGACAGCCAATGCACCCTAATGAGAGATCCCAGGAGTCTGGGGGCCGCACCTGCTGAACTCAGAGTGAGAACACATGGTTTGAGATCTGTGCGCTTCTAATGGCAACCAAATGTTTAAAGTTAGGACAGTCCCAGAACATCAAAAAGAAGTCAGGAAACATAAAAAGAAGCTGGAGCCACAGAGTTGTCCATTCTCAACCCCTAATTCTACCAGTGTTTCACAAGCTTACACTCTTTGTCTGGTCTCCGAGTTATGGATTATAACCTATTCATTCAAACTTTCAATGAAGTATTTTTGAGCATCTACTTTGTGCCAAGCTCTGTTCTCAGCACTGGGATCAACCGTGAGCTCTTCTGGAGTTTATATTCTAGTGGAAAGAAACAGTTAACAAGCAAATAAAAAATAGAGAAGGCAACTATTCAATCATGAATTTGGTATAATTAGTGACCTTTCCCAAATACTTCCAGCTCCCCATTTTCTGAAAACGCGAGAGGACGGCACACCTGCTCCACTTGGGATTGGGCAGGCCCAGGTGACTAGTTTCAACCAACCCATTTTGTATCTCCCTTCAGTGCAGAATACGTACTTAGTTACTAGCGTGAATCTCTGTTTCCCTCTGCCACAGCCACCAGCAACTTTCAAGATGAGGTGTTCCTTCAGCCCTCTGAGGCACTGTGGTTGTCAGATTCCTCCTGCTGAACCTTGAAGAGCTCATATTTTGAGTGAGAAATAAACCTTTGTAGTTTTAAACCATTGAGATTTGGGGGTGGTTTGTTATCACATCATAAAATAGCCCATTCTACCGGATGCAGAGATGAAGATAAAACAGGATAAAGTGATGGGGAGAGAGATCATTTAGATAAAGTAGTGAACGGAGGACTTTCTGAAGAGAAGAGATTTGAGAGCTGAGATTTCAGTGGCAGAGGACAACGATCAGGGTTGCAGGCAAGGGGAACAGCAAGGGCAAAGATCCCAAAGTGTAGTAAGTTTGCTCCACATGTGCACACAAGCGCATTCGTGCACACGTGTGCACACACACTCATGCAGATACTCATACACACACGTGCACATACAGGCACAAAATGAACGACAGTACCCTATTTTCATGCAACTGGAAAATCAATACTACACCTGAACAGTTATTCCTCAAGGGTTTGCAGAAGTGTCCTCTTACATCTTGCAAATACTTAGCCTTAGAGACATCCACCTGCGCTGTGCCCCATATAGTACATGAATAATCTGTTCTGCTTTCCAGACTGAGAGTCCTGCAAAATTGGTCCCCTCCACCTGTCAATATTAGCATACAAGGGACACAAAATCTCCAAAGGTGAGCCCCAAAAATGTCAGACCCCAGTACATTATTCAGTCATGGCATCCCACAAAATTAGGGACTTAATTTAAAATTAAAAATATGAGATGTCCTGTTCTCACTTCAAAGTGGGAGCTGAACAATGAGAACACATGGACACAGGGAGGGGAACAACACACACTGGGGCCTGTCAGGGGGTGGAGTGGGAAGGGAGAGCATCGGGAAAAAGAACTGATGCTTGCTGGGCTTAATACCTAGGTGATGGGTTGATACGTGCAGCAAATCACCATGGCACATGTTTACCTATGTAACAAACCCACACATTCTGCACATGTACCTTGGAACTTAAAATTTAAATTAAAATATATATGGGATACCCAGTTAATTTTGAATTTCAAGTAAACAACATATAATTTTTAATATAAGTATGTCCCAAATATTGTATGGAACAGAGAACAGTATTGCATAGAACATATGTATACTAACATATTATTCTTCATTTATCTAAAATTCATATTTACATGGGTATCTTGTATTTTATCTGGCAATTCTCCACAAAATGGAAAGTCTCTTTTCTCTCAAAGATAGGAAGCTGTTTGTGAACTTTCCCATCCAATTACCACAAGAAAAGCTGAAGGATTTCTCAGCCTTAAAGAGACTGGATTCCTAACTTTTCTGAACTGGCTCTCCCTTTATTCGATCTGACAAAAGCTGACATAAAACCCTTGCTCTGAACTGTCTTCGCCTGTCTTCTGCTTCTTTGAGGACTTCCTTCAAAACTGCCCTATCCTTAGGCCCTCCCAATTACTACACAACTCTCTCTCTACGTGTACATGAAAGATAGGGACAAGCATTGGGGATCCTACCTCAATAGCACAAGGGAGATCAGAGACCCACCATTTATTAGTCTCTCGCTTGACCCCATAGAACAAAAGTCTACTCTCCTCATTTGCTGCAACCAAGTTGACCTACGCCTGCTACCTGGGGTTAGGACATCCACGTAACCTCAAGACCCTCAAGCCATTCAGACCTTACTCTTCACTGATAGTACCCAGTATTTTTCTATTTCTAGATTGATGTCCTACAAAATCCTTCCCCTTCCATTTCACACGGTTTTATCCATTGTTACAACATTCCAAATAAACCCTTCCACACCTCGCCCTCTGCAAGAGGAATCTCAGACTGTCATGTCCTCAAATGGGAATGTTTCTTGCCTCCCTCTAGCTTCCTTGAAACACTTTGAAACTAGTGGTCCTCAAATGGCACCAATTTTGTCCCCCAGGGAACATTTAGCAATGTCTGCAGACATTTTCAGTTGTCACCCCGGGGTTGGGGGAGTGTCCTACTAGCAGCACCCAGTGGGTAGAAGCCAGGAGGCTGCTGGACATCCTACAATGCCCAGAGATTTGTAGAGATTCCCCACTAGAGATTCCCCCAGCCTGAAACGCCAATTGTGTCAAAGGCTGAGACATTCTGCTTAGAATATTCAAACTTACAAGTGTTTGTGAGTCCTATTTGAGAACCAAACAAAGAGGTTCTCAACTCAATCAGTCTTGCTCAAATCCAACCTCTTCTGAAAGGCCAAAATGCTAAATTTGGTCAACAACTTACCAAAATTTTAGCCTTTACTAGGGCCTGTCAGCTACAGAAACAAGATCACATGTCTAGAGATACAAGATCAAATGTCCACATAAACAGCAGATATGCTTTGGGGATGGTCTGTGATTTTGGTAAGCTTTAGGAGCTTCTTATTTGCAGCTGGTATTTCAATTAAACATGATAACCACACCAAAGGCCTAGTACAGGCCTTGCTTCTCCCAAATCAATTGGCTCATTTAATGTTGTGGGATTTACTCAAAAGCAATCTGAAAAGCAAAAGGCAATCCTATAGAGATTATTTTGCTAACTGAGCATTCCCAAACTTACGCCAACAGGTTCAGGTCACTTTCCCCAAAGATAACCCCCAGGAAACCTTCATGATCTTTGGGCAGGAGACCTGATTTACTAGAAATGAAACCAACGGAAGGCTGTGCCGGAAGCTCTTTGGAAGACACCTCCAGAGACGCCGTTAACCAGTGTCCTCTGTAAGGACATTAGAACAAGCCGCATGGGACCCTAGTATCTCAAAGTAAGTAAATGTGTTCCAAGGACCCCGCAGCCTGGAGTGTAAGCTGGTCTTGCCAACTAGAATCAGGGGGTATCCTCTTTACCTGTCTCCTGAGTTCTGTTTTCTGAGTCCCTCCACCAGGAGACCAGCCTGGCTGCTTTATAAAACACAGACTAACAAGACGTGGCACATGGACTGTGATGTCCTATGATGTAATCACAGTCATTTCTCTGCTAGGAAGTCAATATTATCTCTGAGACATGCTAACAACATGGTTAGATGTCTCCAGCCAACAAGAGCTATTTGCTTAACTGACTGATTTGCAAGTGAAGGGGGCAGCAAAGGATACTGTGTGTGATTTTCTCCACACCCTCACCCACCACCCACATACACATAGTGGCTTATTGCACATATTCAGTGCAATTGCTACTAATGTTAAATAGAAAAAAACAGCCATCAACTCAGCATTCCCATGTAAATTAAATCATCCTTTACTGTTCTTCTCATTATCCTCCCAGCCTTCTGACCAGGACATAGAAATATACACCTCGAGAGAACCAGAGGATGCCTCTAGTTTAAAACACACTGGCTTGTAGGGTCATATGATCAATGTTGGCCAGTGCGTGGTAAATAAAGCAGCGTGTGTCTGCTCTGGACTGATCATTTAATTGCTGGTGGGAGAATTTCGGAGCTCTCTTCCCCTTTGGCGTGGTGAACAATGACAGGATGGTAGTTGCTTTGTCTAAACTCACAACAATGAGCAGAGTCCTTTGCCGACTCATGATCAAGCATGGCTAAGATGTAAATGGGTCTCCTATTCACCATCGCACCTGTCAATCATGCCTGCCTTAGGCATGTTCCTGTTAGCCACCAGCTGCTCAACCCCAACTCCTGGCCACCTGCTGACCAGGAACTCTTACTCGAAACGATTACCTAAAGCTTCATCAATAAATGAGTTTTTCAGACAAAGTCAAACTCCTAGCTTGATCAGTAATATCTCAGAAATCAATTAAAGTAATAAAGCAGCTCAATTTATGCTTAGGTAAAGAGAGGAAGAAGCCGGGCGCGGTGGCTCACGCCTGTAATCCCAGCACTTTGGGAGGCCGAGGCGGGCGGATCACAAGGTCAGGAGATCGAGACCATGGTGAAACCCCGTCTCTACTAAAAAATAGAAAAAAATTAGCCGGGCGCAGTGGCGGGCGCCTGTAGTCCGGCTACTCGGGAGGCTGAGGCAGGAGAATGGCGTGAACCCGGGAGGCGGAGCTTGCAGTGAGCCGAGATTGCGCCACTGCACTCCAGCCTGGGTGACAGAGCGAGACTCCGTCTCAAAAAAAAAAAAAAAAAAAAAAAAAAGAGAGAGGAAGAAACCCCTGGTTCAGAAGGAGAGGGCCCGAATGACTTAACAAAGAGATACAGATAAAAACAGTCTGGGCAGTCCACAGTCAACACCTACCGAGGGTTCAAAAGGAATAATAAGTATCTGTGGCTCAAGACTCTGCTCAGTCACCACCCAACTCACTTTTCAATGGTCCAGAACTTTTATAAATCCCCTAGAATAAAGGATGGAAACATGGAAGCCTGTAAGGATGAAATAATGTAGATAGGAAAGCTCCCACACCTTGTCAAGACCACACTAAATGAAATCAGCCTGAAATATTCCTCAAACTGCCAACCCCACACTCAGCACAGGCCATGACAGGAAAATCCCAGATTGCTATAACAGCGAATGGCATCCTTCAGTTGAAAATAATTGAGAGCATCACTCTCCAACTTGGGAAGAACATCCGAGCTGAGATTTGAAGTGCTTCTTACCTAGACACTTAAAGTACTGCTTGGCCCAAGTGCTTCCATATAGGTCAACAGCAGGTGAATGAGGGAGGAAAGTGCTTTAGTCTCCTTGGAGGAGAGCAGATTTAGGGCAGCCCAGGCTGGGTAATAGGGGAACCCACCTCTCCCGGAGATTTGAAATAAAGGTAACCATCCTTTAAAGAGGAAGCCGGTAAAACTCTAAATTAATCAGTGCATTTCATCAACCGTGTTAGAGACCTACAAGGCTGCCTAAATGCACGGTTTAAAAATGTGAGCAACAGCAAGTCCCATCAGGCCAATGAGGGAGGCATGACTAGAATATGCCCATTGTGAAAAGCACTGAAACCTAATCAATGATACTGTTCACAGCCTAAAGAAAGTCTGCACTAACAGAGAGTGGTCCTCGCAAGGCCCACAGAAAGAAGTGGGGGTAGAGGAAACTGAACACTTGACCTCTTTCTGGAGGGGATTCTGAGCTAGCAGGAGGTAAGTTCCCAGCACGTAAAGAGCACCTGAGAATGAAGGCCAGAGAGCATGCAACAGAACCGGCGAAGCCAGGGAGTGACCGGGAGGATTCCATCTCATCAGGCCCTAGGTCTAGCCAACGTGCCACATTTGCCTCCTGGGCTGCCCCCGTCCTTGAGCCAATGTATTGTCTCTAATATTCGGTTAAGCTGATTTAAGCTTCTACTGCTTGCACCAACAACAAAAATTGGCATACTAATGTGTGAGCATTAAAGCCTATCATGAGATAGAGATGTGGTATTTTATGACACACAAGTGGCATTATTTTACTTGCCTCGTAATTTCAACTCTGGTGACTTACACTGGCATTTAACCATATTTCAACTGATGTATGGGGAGAGCCAAACAGAGCAATAAATTGTATCAAGTGCCAGGCGAACCTCCTTTCTTAAAGCCTAGTACTTTCTTCCATTGGTAGCCTAATCTTTCCAGAAAATGGACCAGAATGCCAGTATAAAACCTCCCTGAAATCGCTAAATTACCAAGTCTTACAGTTACACATCTCTCAGCCCCATTTTATAAGCTTATTTTGGAATCCAGGGAGGCTATTTTCCAGTTTTCTCTGTTTCAAAAACTAGAGCTAAATGGCTGGCATCCCACTGTGATTCAACCAAGCGAAGAGCCCACAGGGTTGATGGCAATGCGATTCCAGGAGGACGTGACATTGTGTTGTGTTACAACTTCAGCGAATCTCAATGAATTAAGCTCCTTTAATGGCCTCTCAAACACCTTGCACATTAAATGTTCAGAGATATCCTTTAAACAACTGCAGTAAAGTACTGAATTTTTTAAAAGGAACTTAATATTAAAATATTAACTTAATATTAAAAACGTATTCATGAACTACCACCAAAGGAATGCTCAATGTCCTACCAGCCTCAACATCATTCCAAATGCACAAATCCCAGTGCATTTGTGATATCACAGGAATGGTCTATACATTCTACCCTGTGCCCTTGGCAGGGGCTTAGTGCCAAGAAGGGATTAGCAGGTCCAGGCATTTCTGTCCACTGTTTACACAAAGAAATATGAGCACTGTAACCTGGCAAATCTGCAGTGATGCCAGCAGGAACCAGGATTCCACTTATACGGGTTTAATGGAATAGAATTGGATGAAGGTAATTGTTGCAAAGGTGCACGTGTGAATAAGAGAAATAATAAGGGATGTCGAAGAACTCCAGATGAGCAACAACAAAAAGGTGCTCCCATCCCAAGTTGGAAGGGCCAAGGGGAAGAAATAGTGTCACAGAAGTCCCTTGAGACCTGCAGCCATGGAGGAGGGGCATCCGACAGGAGCTACAGCCTTGGAGGGACGCGGCCATTTCCAGGCAGGAGGAGGAGGGATATGGACATTTCCAGGGAGGAGGGGGAGGAGGGACGCAGCCATTTCCAGGGAGGAGGGGGAAGAGGGACACATTCATTTTCAGGAAGGAGGGGAAGGAGGGATGTGGCCATTTCCAGGGAGAAGGGGGAAGAGGGACATGGCCAGGGAGGAGGGGAGGAGGGACGCACCCATTTTCAGGCAGGAGGGGGAGGAGGGACACGGCCATTTTCAGGGAGGAGGGGGAGGAGGGACGCACTCATTTTCAGGGAGGAGGGACGCAGCTATTTTCAGGAAGGAGGGGGAGGAGGGACATGGCCATTTTCAGGGAGGAGGGAGAGGAGCAATGTGGCCATTTTCAGGGAGGATGGGGAGGAGGGACGTGGCCATTTCCAGGGAGGAAGGGGAGGAGGGACATACCCATTTTCAGGGAGGAAGAGGAGGCAGGGTAGGTCCTTCCTGCTGCCTCTCTTCTGTGCTCATGTGCATGCAAGCAGGAGGGGCTCACCCTACCTCCCCCTCCTCCTGCCTGCCCATTGGTCTCCCATCAGTGCTGGTGCACTGGCAGCACCCAGCCAGAAGCCCACAGCAAGAGAACCCAGGTGAAGCCATGGATGGGTATGAACCACTCCCACCCCAAGCACACAGCAGGGAAGAAAAGAGAGGAAGGTGAGTGGAAGTGAGGGCCAGTGGAGAAAAACTAACACTGGGTAGTCAAGGTTCCCTCTGGTGTGACCCCAAGCTACCTTCCGGATTCACCCCACACCCTCTGTCTTCACTCTGCAGGGAACCCACTTGGTTCCTCTGAACCAAATCCCATATCCCCTTTCATGTGTGTTTCTGGTTAGGGTTGGCCACAAGAAAACTCCTGGGAAATTTTAGAGGGCAGAAGGGGGCATGTTGAAATATTAACCTAACGCAGGTTTTGCACATTGAAGATGTCTTCCCATAGATGTTTTTTGGCCGTAGCTTGAACAGTCACTAGCCGGGAATGCCCTCCTCAAAATGCTCCCAGCAATCTAGCCATGGCTCCAGCAAGCAGCATTGTGGAGTGAGACCTCCCGGTGTGGTTTTGAGGACTGCATGAGCTAAGGTGTGGAGCGCCAGGCCGCTGCCCTGCAGGTGCTCATTATTTATTATCAAAGGTTTCCAGGTCGCAGGTGACTTGCCACCTGCAGGGGTGGAACTCCGTAATTCCACTAGTCCTGATATGGAGTGTTGCCTCCCTTTTACACTCCCTTTCTCAGAGCGCCTGGTATTTCTCATTCACAAGGCTCTTTGCCATTCATCCTTAGATAGCGATCCATCTTCACGGGTTTATTTTCATCTCCCTTCCTGGACTGCAAGCTCTTGAGGGTGGAACTGAGCCTTTGGTTGGCGCTGTGTCTGTCTCCAGGGCGTGACACAGGGCCCAGCCCATTTTGGAACTGAGTGAGAACTGCAGGCGTGGCTGCGTGGACAACATGCGGGGTTCCTTCACAGGACAGACCTTCCCAAGGGTGCGCCCTCCTGAGCCCAGGGGCAGAGCACAGGCCAGGCCACCACTGCCTTCCTGCCCCTCTCAGACCCCATGCCTGCCTTGCTGGGACCCAAGGCTGCCGTAGCCTCCTTGCCCAGGGCCTCTGGATGCACCTGCCTCCAGGAGTCCTGGCTCCTGTCCACCCTGTGCAGGAAGCTGGCTGGGGACACCAGGGGAGGCCAATAGGGAAAGGCCCTGGGGAGGAGGTGGCATGTCCCAGGAAGGAGCAGCCGGGGCCCCTGCAAAGCAGCCATGCAGTCCCCTTCCCCTTCCCCTCGGGTTTCAAGAGGGAAATTCACACCCAAGCTGCAGATAGCAGATGTGTGTGATTAGCTATGTCATGGCATGCAGCAGTGTTTGGAGGACACATGAGAGCCCACTAAGGAAAGGTGAGCAGTAGTCACTTCAAGAGACAGATGAGGAAGGCTGTGCTGCCATGGCAGGTGCAACTTGCACAGAAAATGTTTGTACAAGTGGTCAGCGAGCCCCTTATGTGCCCCAGTCCCCCATTTCTGCAAGGTGAGGAGCGGTGGGGACAGGCAGCAGAGCACTCTCACCCATCTACAGAAACCTAGATCCCCATGACATGGGCCACTTTCACTCCACATAAGCAGTATTGATCCTCCTTGATTAAATTTTCCCCTTTTCCAGTAATACCCTGAAAATCCAATTTATGAACTTGGCTTAATTGCCATCCCGGTAGCTGGCTTTGCAGACTCTCTTTACCCTAAGTGTGTTTCCCAGAGAAGAATATCGGCGTTTTCATTTCTGCTCATTAAAGCTGGTCAGTTTAAATATTGTGCTCATTTCATCCAAAGTGGCCTCAAGTAAAAGCTAAAAAGGAATTCCTCAGTCTCTGGTGCACGTGATGCACTTTGATGCTGTTTTCTGCACTTGCCAGGGTGCATGGCTGGCTGGAATCAAACAAACAAAAATGTCTATCGATCCATCGAGCCAGTGGATTGGCCCATATCTGACTAATGGACCAAGCTCAATTAGGCTCACAGGGACCAGTGGCAAATCACAACAGAATATTCCACTCCACAGTGGGTTCTCTGGTGAACAGGAAGCTATATCTGAAACAGTGAAGGTAGGCAGAGGGCTCTCAGCTCTTGCAGAAGTAATCTGAAATGAATATGCCAGGCAGCACTGTCTGCAGATGCAGTGAACATCATGGCCATGGAGCAAACCCTTGGTGAGTTGTGGCTTTGAGGGAAGTTTAGTTAATGACGGCCCTAACAGCTCAGGGTCTGTGATCACTCAGATAGGTTCACTTGGGTTTATATTTACCTTGAAAAAGCTTTGCACTAATAATTAGTAATCCAAAGCTTTGGATTCGTAAGCCTGGGCGACAGAGTAAGACCCCATCTCTAAATAAATAAATTTTTTAAGGTAAAAAACAATTAAAATAAATAAGTCAAATTTTAAAAATAATAATTTAAAAATTTTTGCTAACAGCAAATTATCCCAAAATTTAGGAGATTAAACAATAAACATGTCACAGTTCTGGTGGATTGGAAATTTGGGAGCAGCTTAACTGATAGGTTCTGATTCAGGTCTTTCATGAAGTTGCAGTCAAGCTGTCATCCAGGGCTGCCGTCACCCAAAGGCTCGACTGGTGCTAGAGGATCCACTTCCAAGATGGCGCTCCCATATGGCTATTGTCAAGAGACCTCCGTCTTTCACCACATGGGCCTCTCCACAAAGCTGCTTGAGTGTCCGCACACCATGGTAGCTAACTTCCTCCAGAATTAATGATCCAAGAAAGAGCAAGGAAGAAAGTGCAATGCTTTTTGTGACCTAGTCTTTGAAGTCCCACATGCTTTCACCATAGAGTACTTTATAGAAACAAGTCACTAAGTCCTGCCTACACTCAAAAGGAAAGAAATTAAGTTTCACCTCTTAAAGGGGAATATCTAAAGAACTTGTATATACATCTTTGAATACTACCACAGGCCTACTGAAAAAACACCAACAAAAGTTGAGCTCAGAACTTTGAGGCTGGGCAGATACGGGCATGAATTCACCTTCTGTCTTTAGTTACCTTAGGTTTAATCTCTTTGCCCTTCAGTTTCCTCATCTGTAAATGAGGATACATCTACATTGCCAAGTTATATGAGAATTTAATTAGTAATATATGTAAAGTATTCAACACAGTACCTGGCACACAGTAAGAATTCAACTCAACATTGTTAGTATTTTAATTACTATTAAGAGTCAAGGAAAACCACTTAGCATTCTTTACAGAGTTAATCTCTAGAGTAACTCCCCCCAAACATAACTAAAATGGCATAGGTGGAATATATGTAGCTAAACAATAGATAATTATTTTTAATTGATAACTGATAAGTTTAAAGAATGTCCTATAAATGACAACATCATATAAGGTCATTGATAGTCCCAACACATTCAACATCCAAACTTCTTAGAAGTTTTTATGTATATTCTGCCTCCGAAGGTTCCAGAACCAACTGAGAATTATATTGCAGGCCTTTTCCATCTTGGACCATTCAAACTGGCTATCTCTCCCTTTGAATGGAAATAAGTCAGAAAATATTTAATGTGATATTACAGAAGCATCGATCCAGATTCACAAATCCCAGCTTCTAATGTGATAATAATACTTGAACTAATGGCCTGGCATGGCGGATCATGACTGTAATTCCAGTATTTCGGGAGGCTGAGGTGGGTGAATCACTTGAGCCTAGGAGTTCAAGATCAGCCTAGACAACATAGCAAGACTCCATCTCTAGAAAAAAAAAATTAAAATTAGCTCGGTTTGGTGGCATACGTCTGTAGTCCCAACTGCTTGGAGGCTAAGGCAGGAGGATCACTTGTGACCAGGAGTTCAAGGCTGCAGTGAGCTATGATTGTGCCACTGCACTCCAGCCTGGGCAAAACAGTGAGATACCCATCTCTAAATAAATAATTAAAAAAAAAAAAAACTAAAAAAGTAAAAATTTTTAAATAATAATTAAAAATATTTATACTAACAACACAGACTTTTGCTATATGTGAGTTGTGTGACCTTGCAAATCACTTAACTTCTCTCAGCCTCAGTTTTTCAACCATAAATGAAGGTGCTAAATACCTGATTTATCATATTTTGTCAATCTCTAACTATCTTAATTCTCTGAATTTATCTGCTGGTGATATCTGAGATTGGGTAACTGAAAAGCTTATGTAGGCAAACCCAGAGAAAATTAAAGAGATCATTGCATATGCAAATATACCGCTAATTGCAAATGTATTGCTTTAGGGAAAAAGCCTCTCAGGACCAATGTCTGCTAAAAACAAAACGCTGATTGGTATAAATACATATACACTTACATGTGATAAAACCAATTTTTCCAATTCAGCCTTATTCCTAAGATCTTTAAAACAGACTAGAATTTCATCTACAAATGTTTAGTTTTGTCCCTTATTTTCCAATCTGTATCAGTTACGTTTCTCTTTGTCATGAAGCACCTCAAAATTTAGTGACTGAAATCTACAGTCAACCATCTGGCAGTTTGCCATAGGTACATGAGTGGGATAAGCCAAGTCCAGAAAAACCTTCCCAGCCCAGCTCAGCCCAAATTGCAGACCCAGATAATTATATGTTTTATTAGTCTGTTTTCATGCTGCTGATAAAGACATACCCAAGACTGGAAAGAAAAAGAGGTTTAATGGTCTTACAGTTCCATGTGGCTGGGGAGGCCTCACAATCATGGCAGAAGGCAAAGAGAAGCAAGTCATGTCTTACATGGATGGTGGCAGGCAAAGAGAGAGCTTGTGCAGGGCAAATCCCATTTTTAAAACCATCAGATCTCATGAGACTCATTCATTAACACGAGAACAGCACAGGAAAGACCTGCCCCCATAATCCAATCACCTCCCACCAGGTCCTCCCACAACACATGAGAATTGTGAGAGTTATAATTCAAGAGGAGATTTGGGTGGGGACACAGCAAAACTGTATCATATGCTAAGTAAATGGTTGTTATCCTAGAAAACTTCATTTTGGGGTGATTTGTTATGCATCAAAAATTGATTTATAGACTTTATAACCCATTTCTTTTCCATGTCTTATTGTCTTGGCCAGACATTCAGTACAATGTCAGAGCAATGATAATGATAGCCTTCCTTGTCTTTTCCCTAACTTTGATTTCCTATTAAATATGTTTATTTTAACGTTCTAGAAGATACTGTCTATCAAATTAAGAAGTTTCCTACTATTTCTACTGTGCTAAAAGCTTTTGCATAAATTAAGAGCTAAAATAGAAGCTGTTTTCATTCTTTAAGCACTGAACATCCTTTTTCAGACAAATGGAAAACTTCTTCAACCAGACCACCTTGGGAATATCATGACTAGCTTACAATGGAAGAGACAAAACCAAAACATAGGAAACAATTAAATCATAATACAAGACATAATATGATCAAATGATATATATATTAAAGGTATGAACTCAAGTCCAATAGAAGTTCAGAGGAGAATGTGAGACTGGCCTTGAAAAAAATGTAGTAGAAGAAAAGCATTTTGATGACAGCACAGCAAGAGACAAGTAGCAGACACACAGAAAATAGCAAAAACATGTTTGACACTCCTCTATGTTCACCTCACCATTTCTGCTTCCTGGGTACATAGGAAGGCTACATTTCCCAGTCTCTCTTAAAGCCATGTATCAGCACCCTGACTGATGAAATGTGGGTGGAGGTGATATAAGCCACATCCAGTCCTGGCCTTTGAAAACATCTTGTGAGATCTTCCAAGGTTTCCATGGAAACTTCAAGGATGGCATAGCAACAAGCATAGTTTCCAGATGACATAGACATAGGACAGAAGTGGCCAGCATCACTGATTACTACTTGGACTTGTTTGTAGCTACTTGGATGTGGCTCAGAAACTCCATCCAAGCCTCATTACACTGTGTTAAACCACTGAACTAGAGGGTTATTTGTTACAGCAGCTAACATTAATTACCCTACCTAGTACAACGAGCTATAATAGTAGAGGTCAAAGGGTTCAATAATATCCTAGTAAATTTCTTAGTGACAAGCCACGCTGTGTTATACCCATTGGCCTGGAATTCTGGCATTCTGCTTCCCATGTTCCAAGACAGCCTTCATTTTGGGAGCTAAGGAAGAAACAGCCTTTTTGCATTTCCTGTGAAAGGAGATGTACCTGTTATAATAAACATCTATCAAGGGTATTGAACAATGGGTTCATGAAGGATGTGCTAAATAGTATTTCAAAGTAAAAAGTGGAGAACAGACTGAGACTTTCTGTTCCCAAACAGATGAGAGCTTCCACAGTGAAAGGTAGCAGATTTCAGGTTCTCTATGGTTTCAGAACAAATTTCAAAAGAACAACAGTCCAGTAATGTGAAAGAGAACAATGCTACTCAGGTCTGCACACATTTTTTGAGGTCTTCAGACTGTTCAGTTCCCACTCAATCTCCTTAACTTCAGCTAAGAGAATAACATAAGCTTACCATCTATCAACAATGGCTCTACCCCAAGGAAGATGGTAATTAAATCTAATGAAGACATTAAGTCAGTCAAAAATAATTAGGACAGCCAGCAATTATACACATTTGTCTCCTGACACTGGGAAATAGAAATTTTACAGTGACTGAACCCTCAGAGGGTCCTAGCAGTGTCTGGAAACTTGATATTTAGAAGTCAATATCATTCAGTGGCAAAATAATGTTCTGGGGGTGGGCCAGAAGTAATTGTCACAGCCCTTCAGGCCTTTAATATAAATTCTCAAAGCTTTTAAACATAATACTAAAATGCAATGACAGCCCCTGTTCCTTAAACCCAGACAACTTCCCATCTGCAGCAGAAATGTGTAAGACTAACCACTTTGTTCTAATAAAAACTCAAAAATATGTCTCTTGGTCAGACTATCCTGACTTACCCAAGGTGACACAGCCAACAAATGGCAGGTCCAAGATTTAATCCCAGGCAGTTTAACACCATAGACCTTACTCATAACCAGTACACTATAACCCCATGTAATAAGATGCTAACAATATGGGGCACTAATACTATAACACACTAATAATATGATACAACATGATAATATGCCATAATTAAATCAGAGATCATGCCAGCTTTTATACCCATGCCCTCTTCACTCAGAAATCATCCTGGCTGTCTCTTCACCAACTTCTTGTTGCTCAAATACATTTACTTTAACTGGACAGGTCTAGGACTTAGAGGAATGCAGCAAAACCAAGCCATAACCGCTATTTCTTCCAGAGGTAATCTTATGAGTCTCTATACCACCTCTACTCTGCCCACAACTGTCCTACTACATATACACATACAGAGAGAAAGGGAGAGGGAAAGAGACAGAGAGAGAGAGAGAGAGATGCATTATTTTCTTGGTTTCAGGCAATTCCAACGTTCTTGCCAGTAGTTAGACTGCATGGTAAGTGGATTCTGTAGTTGAAAGCTAGTAGGAATAAAAAGAAAAAGACATCAGGGTGGACTATAACTGGTTCTTTGAATCAAAGATGGGAAGAAACAAAAGCTTAATGTCATTTCTACTGAGCAGAATAAGTCAAGGTGCCAATGGTAACTGTGTAGAGTATTTACTTTCAGTCCATCCTGCCGAACCCATCATGAGGAACACTTAATAATCAGATTCCAAAGCTTCCAGAGAATATACCCAGAACTGTTAACTTAATGGATGGAACTACAGTAACTTCAAAGAGCTCTAAAATGAGATACCACGTATGGATTTTGGTAAAAAGAAGAGTGAAACAATTCAATTTGATAAAGAGTTGTTGGGTATCACTAATTGCCAAGCTCTGGACTTGGCATAACAGGTTGGAGGAGGAATTAGACCTAGTTCCAGCACTCAGGAAGGTCACAAGGACGTGAGAAGAATTTGTCCCATCTAACTACATGACAGTGTGCTAATATTTCTAGTAGTGGTGATACTGTGTAGGTAGCACCAAAAACTCAGTAATAAATGCTGCTGGCAGGGAGTTGTGGTGGCAGAATGAAAATGAAGGACAAGTAGAACTTTTCCAAGGGGAAACAACATGCAAACGGGATTCATTTCACCATCACCCTTTGCGGAAATCGAAAATATGAACATACGGTTAAAACAAAAGTCCATTTATAGAACCACAATTAGTCGCTCAAGCAAGAGACACCAGATTGATTTTCTCATTAGGTGGAAATCAAAAAAGAAGGCTTTGGTGTCTTCTTTAATGAACTTCAGGACATCACCCTGAGACTATCTTTTGGCCTTAGTATAAATAGTCTTTTGATAAGGGACCCTGTCATCCCATGTTTCAGAGCCATTATCCTGACTTTCCATAGTAAATCCATTCGTGATCTTCGGTTGTAAGGAACAGGCACTGATTCTAACTTGAGCAGAAGTTGAGTATTCTGGAGGACACCAGCCTACCCGTTTAAGAGAAAAGTTGGAAAAAAAAAAATAGGTTGAGATAGGGTACAGTGGCTCACACCTGTAATCCCAGCACATTGGGAATCCAAGGTGGAAGGATTGCCTGAGCAAAAGAGTTTGAGATCAGCCTGGGCAAGATGGTGAGACCCCATCTCTACTAAAAAATTGTTTTAAAAATTAGCTGGGCATATAGGCTGAGCGGGGAGGATCGCTTGATCCTGCGAGATCAAGGCTGCAGTGAGATAGGATCACACTGCTGCACTCCAGCCTGGGTGACAAAGCAAGACCCTGTCACACAAATAATAATAATCATAAGTCTAAGAAACAACAGAGACACCAGGGAAGCTCCAGAGTCTGGGTTACATAACAAATTAACAGCCTCACCAGTTCCAGAGATACAATGATAATGCTCATACTGTCTTGTCCGAGCTTGTAGCAATCTACTCAAGACTCAAAGTCCAAGGAGGCAGCATCTGATCGGCTGACCATCGGTCAGCTGCTCACCCCTTGATCAGTGCAGAGTAGGACGCCTTGATTTACTGCCCCAGCCACAATGCTTATGACAAGAGAAGCCCCCAGAAGGAAATCAAGGAGCTGCTACTAAAGGAAGCAGATATGGTTGCCAAGAGGCCCCACCCCAACAATGTCCTCACCATACATGTGTTCATACATATTGTGTGTACACTGAAGTTGGAGAACATTAGATTATGCAGATAATATCCAACAAGAGAGGTAAGGTGTAAGCAAGGCACGGTGGCTCATGCCTGTAATCCCAGCACTTTGGGGGGCCAAGGCGGGCAGGTCACTTGAGGCCAGGAGTTAGAGACCAACCTTGCCGACATGATGAAATGCTGTCTCTACAAAAAACACACACAAAAAAAGAGGGGTAAGGTGTGAAAGAATACTTTCTTAGGGGTGTCCGCTCAGCTTACAGCCCACTTCTCTAAGAAAGGCTCCCCATAGGTTTGAACTCCAGCAATTATGTTCATTTTAGGTTAATCCTTCCTCCCTCCCAAACCAGGCCATACCTGATTGGACCGATCAACCTCTGACCCATAGGAAGCCAAGCCACTGGCTGGAAACAAACCAATCATATTTTTCTTTTGATAGACTGAGTTTCAAGATACAAAGAATAAGATTGAGAAATGAATCAATATTAAAGGCAGAACCCTAAAGTGAGTTTCCAGGAATTCCTTCCTCTGAGGTCTTTAAAATTACCCTTGGTGTTTTTTCTTCCTCATACCCATTCATTGAATCTCTGGATTTCATGAGCAAATCCAGTATCCTCCTAATAAATTCCCTTCTTGTTCATGCCTCTCTTTCTATTCTTCTCAAAGCAATAGTCCCCATCTAGGCAAAGATAAAAAGTTTACCCCATTCTCAGCTAATAGGAAGACAGATACCAAATTACCTGGTGTTTCTCTTTGCAAACAAATAACCAATTAACAAGACCAAATTGCTTTTATCTGCACTTCATTTCTTTTATTTTTTTTTAGTTACACTGTTTTTTTCTTTAATATTTTTGACCCACAGTTGGTTAATCCACATATTCAGAACACACAGATACGATGGGCTGACTGTATACACATACAGACTGTAAACCACTAAAACACATCATAATAATAATAAATCATATTAGAGTCTTTGTCAATCACTATTTTTTCTCAGATATTTCACTATTCACTGTTAATGTTATTTTTTTATTATACTTTAAGTTCTAGGGCACATGTGTACAATGTGCAGGTTTGTTACATATGTATACATGTGCCGTGTTGGTGTGCTGCACCCATTAACTCATCATTTACATTAGGTATTTCTCCTAATACTATCCTTCCCCCAACCCACAACCCCATGACAGGACCTGGTGTGTGATGTTCCCTGCCCTGTTCCAAGAGTTCTCATTGTTCAATTCCTACCTATGAGTGAGAACATGCGGTGTCTGATTTTCTGTCCTTGCAATAGTTTGCTCAGAATGATGGTTTCCAGCTTCATCCATGTCGCTACAAAGGACATGAACTCATCCTTTTTAATGGCTGCATGGTATTCCATGGTGTATATGTGCCACATTTTCTTAATCCAGTCTATCATTGATGGACATTCCGGTTGGTTCCGAGTCTTTGCTATTGTGAATAGTGCCACAATGAACATACGTGTGCATGTGTCTTTATAGTAGCATGATTTATAATCCTTTGGGTATATACCCAGTAATGGGATCACTGGGTCAAATGGTATTTCTAGTTCTAGATCCTTGAGGAATCACCACACTATATTCCACAATGGTTGAACTAGTTTACTCTCCCACCAACAGTGTAAAAGCTTTCCTGTTTTTCCACAACCTCTCCAGCACCTGTTGTTTCCTGACTTTTTAACGATCATCTCACCGGTGTGAGATGGTATCTCATTGTGGTTTTGATTTGCTTTTCTCTGATGACCAGTGATGATGAGCATTTTTTCATGTGTCTGTTGGCTATATAAATGTCTTCTTTCCAAAGTGTCTGTTCATATCCTTTGCCCACTTTTTGATGGGGTTGTTTTTTTCTTGTAAATTTAAGTTCTTTGTAGATTCTGGATATTACTCCTTTATCAGATGGGTAGATTGCAGAAATTTTCTCCCATTCTGTAGGTTTCCTGTTCACTCTGATGGTAGTTTCTTTTGCTGTGCAGAAGCTCTTTAGTTTAATTAGATCCTATTATCTATTTTGGCTTGTGTTGCCATTGCTTTTGGTGTTTTTGACATGAAGTGCTTGCCCATGCCTATGTCCTGAATGGTATTGCCTAGGTTTTCTTCTAGGGTTTTTATGGTTTTAGGTCTAACATTTAAGTCTTTAATCCATCTTGAATTAATTTTTGTATAAGGTGTAAGGAAGGGATCCAGTTTCAGCTTTCTACATATGGCTAGCCAATTTTCCCAGCACCATTTATTAAATAGGGAATCCTTTCCCCATTTCTTGTTTTTATCAGGTTTGTCAAAGATCAGATGGTTGTAGATGTGTGGTGTTATTTCTGAGGCCTCTATTCTGTTCCATTGTCTATATCTCTGTTTTGCTACCAGTACCATGCTGTTTTGGTTACCATAGCCTTGTAGTATAGTTTGAAGTCAGGTAGCATGATGCCTCCAGCTTTGTTCTTTTTGCTTAGGATTGTCTTGGCAATGCGGGCTCTTTTTTGGTTCCATATGAACTTTAAAATAGTTTTTTCCAATTCTGTGAAAAAAGTCATCGGTAGCTTGATGTGGATGGCATTGAATCTATAAATTACCTTCGGCAGTTTGGCCATTTTCATGATATTGATTCTTCCTATACATGAGCATGGAATGTTCTTCCATTTGTTTATGTCCTCTTTTATTTCGTTGAGTAGTGGTTTGTAATTCTCCTTGAAGAGGTCCTTCACAACCCTTGTAAGTTGGATTTCTAGGTATTTTACTCTCTTTGAAGCAATCGTGAATGGGAGTTCACTAATGATTTGGCTCTCTGTTTGTCAGTTATTGGTAGATAAGAATGCTTGTGAGTTTTGCACATTGATTTTGTATCCTGAGACTTTGCTGAAGTTGCTTATCAGCTTAAGAAGATTTAGGGCTGAGAAGATGGGGTTTTCTAAATATACAATCACGTCATCTGCAAACAGGGACAATTTGACTTCCTCTTTTCCTAATTGAATACCCTTTATTTCTTTCTCTTGCCTGATTGCCCTGGCCAGAACTTCCAACATTATGTTGAATAGGAGTGGTGAGAGAGGGCATCCCTATCTTGCTCCAATTTTCAAAGGGAATGCTTCCAGTTTTTGCCCATTCAGTATGATACTGGCTGTGGGTTTGTCATAAATAGCTCTTATTATTTTGAAACACATTCCATCAATACCAAGTTGAGACCTTTTAGCATGAAGAGCTGTTGAATTTTATCGAAGGCCTTTTCTGCATCTATTGAGATAATCATGTGGTTTTTGTCTCTGGTTCTTTTTATATGCTGGATTATGTTTATTGATTTGCATATGTTGAACCAGCCTTGCATCCCAGGGATGAAGCCAACTTGATCTTGGTGGATAAGCTTTTTGATGTGCTGCTGGATTCGGTTTGCCAGTATTTTATTGAGGATTTTTGCATCAATGTTCATCAGGGATATTGGTCTAAAATTCTCTTTTTTGTTGTGTCTCTGCCAGGCTTTGGTATCAGGATGATGCTGGCCTCATAAAATGAGTTAAGGAGGATTCCCTCTTTTTCTGTTGATTGGAATAGTTTCAGAAGGAATGGTACCAGCTCCTCTTTGTACCTCTGGTAGAACTCGGCTGTGAATCCGTCTGGTCCTAGACTTTTTTTGGTTGGTAGGCTATTAATTATTGCCTCAATTTCAGAGCCTGTTATTGTTATTCAGCAATTCAGCTTCTTCCTGGTTTAGTCTTGGGAGGGTGTATGTGTCCAGGAATTTATCCATTTCTTCTAGATTTTCTAGTTTATTTGCGTAGAGGTGTTTATAGTATTCTCTGATGGTAGTTTGTATTTCTGTGGGATCGATGGTGATATCCCCTTATCATTTTTTACTGCATCTATTTGATTCTTCTCTCTTTTCTTCTTTATTAGTCTTGCCAGTGGTCTATCAATTTTGTTGATCTTTTCAAAAAACCAGCTCCTGGATTCATTGATTTTTTGAAGAGTTTTTTGTGTCTCTCTCTCTCCTTCAGTTCTGCTCTGATCTTTGTTATTTCTTGCCTTCTGCTAGCTTTTGAATGTGTTTGCTCTTGCTTCTCTAGTTCTTTTAATTGTGATGTTAGGGTGTCAATTTTAGATCTTTCCTGCTTTCTCATGCGGGCATTTAATGCTATAAATTTCCCTCTACACACTGCTTTAATTGTGTCCCCAAGATTCTGGTACATTGTGTCTTTGTTCTCATTGGTTTCAAAGAACATCTTTATTTCTGTCTTCATTTTGTTATGTACCCAGTAGTCATTCAGGAGCAGGTTGTTCAGTTTCCACATAGTTGTGCGGTTTTGAGTGAGTTTCTTAATCCTGAGTTCTAATTTGACTGCACTGTGGTCTGAGAGACAGTTTCTTATGATTTCTGTTCTTTTACATTTGCTGAGGAGTGCTTTACTTCCAACTATGTGGTCAATTTTGGAATAAGTGCATTGTGGTGCTGAGAAGAATGTATATTCTGTTGATTTGGGGTGGAGAGTTCTGTAGATGTCTATTAGGTCTGCATGGTGCAGAGCTGAGTTCAAGTCCTGGATACCCTTATTAACCTTCTGTCTCACTGATCTGTCTAATATTGACAGTGGGGTGTTGAAGTCTCCCGTTATTATTGTACGGGAGTCTAAGTCTCTTTGTAAGTCTCTAAGGACTTGCTTTATGAATCTGGGTGCTCCTGTATTGGGTGCATACATATTTAGGATAGTTAGCTCTTCCTGTTGAATTGATCCCTTTACCCATTATGTAATGGCCTTCTTTGTCTCTTTTGATCTTTGATGGTTTAAAGTCTGTTTTATCAGAGACTAGTATTGCAACCCCTGCTTTTTTTTGTTTTCCATTTGCTTGGTAGATCTTCCTCCATCCCTTTATTTTGAGCCTATGTGTGTCTCTGCATGTGAGATAGGTCTCCTGAATACAGCACACTGGTGGGTCTTGACTCTTTATTCAATTTGCCAGTCTGTGTCTTTTAATTGGAGCATTTAGCCCATTTACATTTAAGGTTAATATTGTTATGTGTGAATTTGATCCTGTCATTATGATGTCAGCTGGTTATTTTGCCCGTTAGTTGATGTACTTTCTTCCTAGCATCGATGATCTTTACAATTTGCATGTTTTTGCAGTGGCTGGTACTGCCTGTTCCTTTCCCTGTTTAATGCTTCCTTCAGGAGCTCTTGTAAGGCAGGCCTGGTGGTTACAAAATCTCTCACCATTTGTTTGTCTGCAAAGGATTTTATTTCTCCTTCACTTATGAAACTTAGTTTGGCTAGATATGAATATGAAAATTCTTTTCTTTAAGAATGTTGAATATTGGCCCCTACTCTCTTCTGGCTTGTAGGGTTTCTGCTGAGAGATCTGCTGTTAGTCTGATGGGTTTCCCTTTGTAGGTAACCTGACCTTTCTCTCTGGCTGCCCTTAGCATTTTTTCCTTCATTTCAACTTTAGTGAATCTGACGATTATGTGTCTTGGGGTTGCTCTTCTCGAGGAGTATCTTTGTGGTGTCCTCTGTATTTCCTGAATTTGAATGTTGGCCTGCCTTGCTAGGTTGGGGAAGTTCTCCTGGATAGTATCCTGAAGAGTGTTTTCCAGGTTGGTTCCATTCTCCCTGCCACTTTCAGGTACACCAATCAAATGCAGATTTGGTCTTTTCACATAGTCCCATATTTCCTGGAGGCTTTGTTTGTTTCTTTTTACTCCTTTTTCTCTAAACTTCTCTTCTCACTTCATTTCATTAATTTGATCTTCAATCACTGATACCCTTTCTTCCACTTGATCGAATCAGCTACTGAAGCTTGTGCATGCATCACATAGTTCTCATGCCATGGTTTTCAGCTCCATCAGGTCATTTAAGGTATTCTATACACTGTTTATTCTAGTTAGCCATTCATCTAATCTTTTTTCAAGGCTTTTAACTTCCTTGCAATGGGTTCAAACCCATCCTCCTTTAGCTCAGAGAAGTTTGTTATTACCAACTTTCTGAAGCCTACTTCTGTCAACTCATCAAAGTTATTCTCCGTCCTGCTTTGCTCTGTTGCTGGTGAGGAGCTGCAGTCCTTTGGAGGAGAAGGGGCACTCTGGTTTTTAGAATTTTCAGCTTTTCTGCTCTGGTTTCTCCCCATCTTTGTGGTTTTATCTACCTTTGGTCTTTGATGATGGTGAACTACAGATGGGGTTTTGGTGTGGATGTCCTTTTTGTTGATGTTGATGCTATTCCTTTCCGTTTGTTAGTTTTCCTTCTAACAGTCAGGTCCCTCAGCTGCAGGTCTGTTGGAGTTTGCTGGAGGTCCCTTCCAGACCCTGTTTGCCTGGGTATCACCAGCAGATGCTGCAGAACAGCAAATATTGCTGTCTGATCCTTCCTCTGGAAGCTTCATCTCAGAGGGGCACCCGGCTATATGAGGTGTCAGTCAGCCCCTACTGGGAGGTGTCTCCCAGTTAGGCTACACGGGGGTCAGGGACCCACTCGAGGGGGCAGTCTGTCCATTCTCGGAGCCCAAACACTGTGCTGGGAGAACCACTACTCTCTTCAGAGCTGTCAGACGGGGACATTTTTCTATCTGTACTTTAAAAGGAAGCAAATTAAAAATCCAAAATACCCAGATAAGTATGTTTGAACTTTACCCCAAGACCTCAAAAGTTGATCAACATTAACTAAAGTTGAAAAAATGTAAGAGTCTCAAGACCAAAAATGTAACGATTGTGCCACAGAGTAGGAAAAGAAAAGATTTAGGTTCTTGGGGGAAAAAATTAAGGAATTTTTTTTGAGAAAGCAAAATCTGGTGAAGCAATAGTAAACTATCTTTGCTAAAGGACTCTTCAGAATTCTCTCATAAGGAAAGGGGTGGATTGAGCCAGACAGAGAGAATATGCACCGTAAATCAGAATAATTGCATTACTTGACTATCTGTATTGCTCCTTTTTCTCCCGATAAATTTTTTAAATTATGATAAGATCAGTTTTGAGTTTGATTCTTTTCATAATCCATTCAGACACCTTTAAGTGAAAGTGAAATATATTGTACTCTTAAAAAGGGAATATATATATATATTCACGTTTGATCCAAAACCCAGTGAGAAGTAAAATGCACAGTTGATGAAGACATAAATTATCATTTGCATGGGACTGATGAAATCCTGGTTCTAATAGAGCTGGTATTAAATCAGAATTGCAGTAATGCTTTCCTGAGCCTGATTAGAAGTATCTAAGCATCCTCTACTAAAGTACACTCAGCACTCCATATATTACAGTTGGCCATCCACCAACAACTACCGATCTGGGAGAAGAGGAAGATTTTTTGTGTCGTTTCACAAAAATCACTGCCCACCACTGAAGCCTTATCAATGAGAATAAAGTTCGGATTCCATTCCTATCTCCCACGGAGCTGCATCCCAAGAAAGGCCAGCTTTACACAGTCCTACTTCCCAGGAGAGCCATCCAGCTGGCATTCAGGCCTGAGCACTAAGGAATCTGTGGCTATGATTTTCAAAAGTCAATCCTGGAAACAGTTTGGCAGCTCCTCAAAAAGTTAAACATAGAATTACCATATGACCTGGCAATTCTTCACCTAGGTTTATACTCTCCCCCAACTCCACCCCACCAAAACATATATGCACTCAAACGATCCTTGAACACGAATGTTCAGCACAATTCTCAGTAGCTAAGAGGTGGAGACAACCCAAGTGTTCATTGGAACAGTAATGGATAAACAAATTGTGATTTATCCATACGATGGACTGTTATTCAGACATAAAAAGGAATGAAGTTCTGATCCATGTTACAGGGATGAACCCAAAAGCATTACGCTCAGTGAAAAAAGCTAGACACAAAAGGCCACATATTGCATGGTCTCGTTTACATGAAATATCTAAAATCAGCAAATTCATAGACACAGAAGGCAGGCTGGTGGTTATCAAGAGCAGGGCAGGGAATGGAAAACCAATCCCTAACTGCTTAAAATGTCCTGGAACTCAATAGAGGTGGTGGAGGGATGACACTGCAAATGTACTAAATGCCACTGAATTGTTCATTTTAAAATGGTTAACTTCATGTTACATAAATTCACCTCAATAGAAAAATATAATTTTCCTTACCAAAATGGCCAGTTTCTTCCATTTTTAGAACAAATAGATGTATACATCCAATTTTTCTTCTTTTAACACTTTTTGGTCACCTGGCTTCCCCAAACATTAACTCAAACACATCATGTTTTAATTACAAGGAGCAAAAGCAGAAAGCAGGGTTATACATCCAACTAACACCAATTTAAAAAACAAAACTAAATTTCACAGTTACGCTTATACTCAAGAATTATATCAGCAATACTGAGAAAAGTTTAAGTGATGTCTCAAATGATTCCATAATGGTCTAGAGACAGGAAACAAGATCATTTACTTCTCACCATCACAAAGAAAGGTATAGGAAGAATTGGCCTTGTATTAAGAGTTCTTTAGAGGGGAATTAATAGGGTAGGTATATATAAGGGGGAGTTTATTAAGGAGTATTAACTCACACGATCACAAGGTCCCACAACAGGCTATTTGCAAGCTGAGGAGCAAGGAAGCCAGTTTGAGTCCCAAAGCTGAAGAACCTGGAGTCTGATGTTTGAGGGCAGGAAACATCCAGCATGGGAGAAAGATGTAGGCTGGGAGGCTAAGTCAGTCTAGCCTTTTCACGTTCTTCCACCTGCTTTATATTCTGGCTGTGCTGGCAGCTGATTAGATGGTGCCCACCCAGATTAAGGCTGGGTCTGCCTTTCCCAGTCCACTGACTCAAATGTTAATCTCCTTTGGCAACACCCTCACAGACACACCCAGGATCAGTACTTTGCATCCTTCAATCCAATCAAGTCGACACTCAGTATTAACCATCACAAGCCTATTTTCTCTATCTCTCTCCTTAGGCCAGTAGCTATTTGGAAAAAAAATATGCATGTTGCTAAGTTTTGCTATAAATAACATATTATAATAATGTTGACGATAACAATGCTAATGATACTAACCTAAATTACAATGTCCATTGATTGTTTGCGAGTCAGGCACTGTGCTGGGTCCTCTTCCCCCCAACATACACGCACACTTGTAATTTATTCAAATTTTCCTCTAAACATGTCACCCAGGTAAGGTGATATCTACCTGTAATTCATGTCTCCCTTCTAGTCACAGCACCTGATTCTCCTTAAGGGCTCCACTTCTTCCCACACTCTGTCTACATGGTTCAGGTGGGGCTAACTCGGCCCCATCTCTGCTCAGGTATGAACAATCAGCACCCATGACACCCATTTCTGGGGCTTTCTTTAGAGTCCATGAGAATAGGCACATTTCCAGAGGGATTGTCACAAGACCAGAAGTGAGCCTGGAGCTGATGGCAGCCCTATGCCAGGCACAGGGGAGACCCCACTTCAGCACAACACCAACCTACAGTAGACAGAGCCCAGAGACTGACAGAGGATGTATCCGGAGAGCAGGTCAGGTCCCCCTGGATCCAGCTGTGCCTAAAGCCCATCCTGCACTTGTCAGTTAAATCAGCCAATCATTTCCCTTTGCGCTAAGGTCAGTTTCAATTGATTTTTCTGTCGCCATTGAGAGAACCTGGCCTGGAACACTAGAGATTAGCAAATAAAATAATGACATAAAGAAAATGCTCTGCCAGGCATGATGGCTCATGACTGCAATTCAGCACTTTAGGAGACTGAAGGAGGAGTATTGCCTGAGCCCAGAAGTTCAAGCCCAGCCTGGGAAACTTGAGAGACCCCTTCTCTACAAATAAAAAATTTGCCAGGTGTGCTGGCACACCTGTAGTCCCAGCTACTCCAAAGGCTGAGCCCAGGGTTTTGAGGCTGCAGTGAGTTATGACTGTGCCACTGCAGTTCAGCCTGGGCAGCAGAACAACATCCTGTTGAAAAAGAAAAGAAAATGAAAAGAAAGAAAGTAAAAGAAAAGAAAAAAAGAAAGGAAAGGAAGAGAAAGAGAAGGAGAAAGGAAGGGAAAGGAAAAGAAAAAATGAAAGGAAAGAAGTAAAGAAGGACAAGAAGGCAAGGAAGGAAGGCAGGAGAGCAGACAGAGGAAGAGAGAAAGAGAAAGAGAAGGCAGAAAAATGAAAGAGAGAGAGACGAAAGAAAAAGAAAGAAGGAAGGAAGAAAGGAAGGGAAGGGAAGGGAGGGAGGGAAGAAGGAAGGAAGGAAGGAAGGAAGGAAGGAAGGAAGGAAGGAAGGAAGGAAGGAAGGAAGGAAGGAAGGAAGGAAGGGCGGGCAAGCTCAATCTTGGAATTAGTTTAAAACAAAAACACATTGCTATTTTTTCTCTACTATCAGAATAAGGAAATTTGGATCTCTATTTATTCCCTGAAGGTAACAAAAAGAAGGAAAAAAAAAAAAAAAAAAAAAAAAAAACCTGACTGAATCCCCTGGCTTTGTTAAGGCAAAGAAATCTTTTAGGGAACTTAAAGAAAAAAAACTCCTTCAACAGGAAGTTTATGGATAAACCCCATATTGTGTGTCTGTGTCTTTTTACTCGACTGTGGGACCCTTGAGAGCTGGAACGACCTCTAAGCCACCTCGGCATCTCTCAGTATGCGGGGCAGTGCCATCCTCCCAGATTACTCGTGGAATGTGTGAAGCAGCATCTGGTGTGGACTATGGAAATGGAAACTCCACAGGAGAGTCCCATGAAAGAGCTGTTGACTGGCCCAATACAGAATGAAAATATACTGCAACTTATGCAATTACAACACACAAAGTTTGACTCATTCATTAAGTCATTGAACATGTATTAGACACCTATTATAAGCCATGCACTTTAATAGCTGCTGGGAGTTCAGTGGCAAACAAAACAAGCATATCATCTACCTTCACGGGGCTAACAGAATAACTAGGGAGACAAACTTTGTAGAAAGAAAAACAGAAAGTAAATAATATACATTTACAAATAGGAGCAAATGCTGTGGGACTATAAGAAGATCCTTGGGAAAAATTAATGGTTGGGGGTGGGCCTTTCAGAGAAGTGGTGTTGGAGCAGAGCCCTGTAGCAGGAGTAGGACCCACCAGGTGAAGAGGGCAGGGAATGCATCCTTGGAAGGGGGAACAGCAAGTGCAAAGGCCCTGAGGTGGGAACGAGCTGAGCATGGAGGAAAATGTAGGGAAAGGCCAGTGAGTCTGGGGCACAGAGAGTAAGGAGAAGGGTGCCAGATGAACCTGTGGCCCCAGCCTGGGACAGACACAAGCCACCATCAGCCACGGTGGAGCGCTTGGCGTTCACTCTGAAGACAGACGATGGGGATTATTCACTTTATCTCAGCAACCAAGGTAGTATTTTTTTAGCTGAATGGCGAGGCTCCCACATGAGCCTGAAAATATAACTGGACTCAAATATTGCATTTCTATACTTTGTGTGGCTGTAACAAAATGCTTTAGACTGGGTGATTTCTAAACAACAGAAACTTATCACTCACAGTTCTGGAGGCTGGGAAGTCCAAGATCAAGGCACCAGTAGATCTGGTGTCTCAGGAGGGCCCGTTCCTCACAGGTGGTGCCTTCTCGGTGCCTCCTTACATGGCAGAAGGGGTGAACAAGCTCCCTCAGGCCTCTTTTATAAGGCGCTGGTACTATGCATGAGGGTGGGGACCTCATTATCTAATCACCTCCCAAAGCCCCCTCCTCTGAAGGCCATCACATTAAGAATTAACTTTCAACATATGAAAGTTGGAGAGGGGAGCACAGACGTTCAGATCACAGCACACATTCACCTTATAAGGCAGCAGATCCTTCTACTGCAGGTCCTGGGACAAGGTTCTAAAGAAACTGTTCCAGTCCCCACAGACAATGGGCTGTGAGGACACCTAAGTACTAAGGTCAGACCAGGAGCTTACCAACCACACATCCTCAGATGCTGGGTGACTGCTGTACCCCGTGCACTGCTATGGCTGTGTCTATGCTGAATATAAACCACGGAGTTTCTCCAATCATCTGGATTATTCACCCCATCTCAAGACACTGATTCAGCCTCAATTTGCTTCCCAAGAGTTTAATAGAATTGCTTCCCTGAGTCTCCTCTCTCCCTTGGGGACCTGAGGCTAGGATGTTGGAATAGCCATTCATTCCTTAAGTCGATGAGTGTTTATTGAGCACCCACTATGTATCTGAGACTCTGCCAGGTATTAAGACCACAAGGTTGAACTCTGTCCCAGGGAACCCCCCTCTCAAGAGTCATTGTAGAGCTTGAGATCTTACGTTAAGAGCGTAAGATCTGGAATCAGACCAAGAAATGAATCGTGCCTTTACCATGTACCCCTTGTGTGACTTGGACAAGTCACTTAACCTTCCCATCAGTGACAAGGGGATCATAATAATGCCAGCTTCAGCAGCACATTTTGAGGATGAATGAGGTCACATATGCAAAGCCCTTAGCTCTGATAGTCCTCTGGAAATGTCAACTTTCAGGTTCATCTCCAGGCAGTTCATTAAAAGCCGAGGCTAAGATCTCTAAAATGTCAGAATCACCATTTACCCCTGAGCTGAGTAGGGCGCTGTGCTCCTGAGAGCTCTTCCAGGTAAAGCGCATTCAGTCAGTGGCTCCCTGCAAAGACCAACCCCACATCCACTGGGGACAGGATATCTGAATTACCACTACAGTGGTAGACGAAAATGCAGAGGCCATTCTAACTTTAAAATCATCTGTGATTAACACAACAAGAAGTCAGCCAAATGCTCACTGACAGAAGGAAGCAGGGATATGGTCACATGTTATGGTCCTGAACTGGTGTGACTGGAAGATTTAATCCCAACTCTGGTAATTATCTCTGTGAAAGGCCAAAGTCTGTGCTCATAGTTTCATTTTTATTTCATCTCTAACAGGACACATCCTGTCCCCCACACATATGACCACACCCCCTGGACCACAGCAGCCCATGCCCCTCACACCAGAAAGGACTCTGTCCCACATGGGACTGAAAACAGAGAGATTCCGCTCAGCAAATCCCCTGAAGTGAATGCAGCAGACAGGCTGGAATGATTGAGCTCATGGGACACCATGAGAGGCTCCATCCTTACTGCAAGCGGGGGACATCAACACAGTTGCTGAGGCACAGCCCCACATGGGCGCCAGCCAGCTCCCGGCTGTCCCAGAGCTTCAAGGAAAGTTGTTGAGGTACGACCTCAGGCTTAACCAGGGCTGGCCAGGTTGAGATAATTTCAGTGCAGCCGGCCAAGGGGGTCTTCCTCCCCTGAGCCTGATCTCTGTGAGGATGAGCGCTTGTGGAAGTGCAGGGGAGACAGGATTACTGAAGCAGGAAAAAATGATTCCCAGAGAAGAATGTACACTTAGAAAGTGTCGAGGGAGCCAAACCATGTCCTTATTCTGACCCATGAGCACATCAGTGAGCCCAGGAGTGAGGCAAACCCCCCAGGAGTAACCCCTGGTGTCTAGATTTGGTCCCCAGCCTCATTTTCAAAGTGACACTAACTTGGAACTTTTATTTACAATTTTCTTTGCTATGTCTTTTTGCCCGATCTTGAATACCCCATAGAGATGCCACTGGGATACAGCTCATAAAGAAACTGGGTTTAGTGGAAAGAAAGTGGGTTTCCAGAGTGGAAAGCATCAGTGACACAAAGACAGACTGCACTTTGGATGATGTGTCACTTAGATCCTCCATGAGACAGACACAAATGTGGAGTAAAAAGTTGTATCAAGAGCAAGAAATAAAAGGAGAGGTAGCAGGACAGGGCCAGGAGAGACTCCCAACTGCAATGCAGAGCTGAAAAATTCCCCCCTAGCCAGGCTCAGGACTCTGCAGCAAAGACCACTCTGTAGTAGACAAGTCTTTACTGGGCCAAAGATGGCCAGGCCCAGAATCCTCACTGTCTGCAGTTGATGGTTGGGGCCTTAGCTTAGCTCAGCAGCTGAGGTGGGAACACTAGAGACTACTGGTGCAGCTCACTCCTCCTGGCAAAGGGCAAGCTCTCTCTTGAAAGGGGATGTAAGCAGGCCCGTCATGGTTGGCTCAGAACTATCTGTAAAATCCTCAGCACAGGAGTCCAGCTCAGCCATGGATGTCCCCAGCTGTAACCAGCAAATGGGACTTTCAACCTGCACGTGCCTTTCAAAAATGGTCACTGAAAAGCAAAATAAATTGTGTTTTAATATTGGGAGTGATGCAGCCTCCCTGTCTTGGTGATGATCCACTGCTAAACAGCATTTCCTAGAGCAAATCGGTCTTCGCAACACACCAGAGAACCATCTGGTATATGGATGAGGCTTGTGTTATGAAGCATGGGGAACAACGCTTTCATCATGATTGCAGCACTCTGCACACAACCCTCTCATGAAAATCAGAGAAAGAATACTTTTATGTTACAGCTGAACACACACAACAACAACCAGGCAACTGTTTCAATAAGCAGTTTCAGTTAAAGGAATTCTCCTGAAATGGCACAAAATGAAACCTAAAAGCTCTCCATTTTGAGGGGAGAAGACACAGGGCTGGAAACTGGGTGACCTGAGCTCCAGTGGAGACTCTTCCCTGCCTCGTGTGACCTCATGTGATCTCATGTGACCTTGTCCTCTACTTCTCACTGGCCTCATCGTCAAAGACCCAGGCACACCTACTCCCCTCCCAAGGCAGCACACCACAAATGTTCATGCATTCGTAAATGGAGATATCTGTCAAAATCACCATAAATAATATTTGTTTGCTGGCTAGCACAAGCTAAGCCCTAAATATTTATTGACCAATTGTATGAATGAGAATGAGGTCTTGTAGGGTAGAAAAAATAACATCACTTATAACTTTGAACAATTATAATCTTATATTTGTAAACAGTGTTTTGGTTACAATGGCAGAAACACAACTTAACATGCCTTGAGAACTAGGAGTAGAGGGAAATTACCTCAATCTAAAATAGCCCATATGTGAAAAGCCCACAGCTAACATGATACTCAATGGTGAAAAACTAAAAGCTTCTCCTCCAAGATCTGGAAAAAGGTGAAGATGCCCATTCTCACCACTTCTATTCAATGAGGTACTGGGAGTCCAAGACAGAGCAATTAGGCAAGAAAAAGAAATAAAAGGCATTCAAATTGGAATGGAAAAAATAAAATTATCTCTGGTGACAGGTATTATGATTTTATACGTAGAAAACCCCAAGGATTCCACACAAAATTGTTGGAACCAATAAACTAATTCAGCAAAATCAATTTATAAAAATCAGTTGTGTTTCTATATACTAACAATGAACAATCTGAAAATGAAATTAAAACAATCCCATTTACAATAGAATCAAAAATAATAAAATACTTAGGTATAAACTTAACCAAGAAGGTTAGAGAATTGTACACAGAAAATTTTTTTTAAAACTATTGAATAAATAAATTAAAGAAGGCTAAATGGAAAGACATCACATATTCATGAATTGAAATACTTAATAATGTTAAAATGTCCATACTGCTCTAACAATCTACAAGTTCAATGCAACCCCAGTCAAAATTCCAATGACATTTTTTGAAGAAACAGAAAAAAAATCCTAAAATTTATACAAAATCTCAAAAGACCTCTAATAGTCAAAACAATCTTGAGGAAAAAAAAAAAAAAAAAAAACGGGAGGAAGGACATGTTCTGATTTCAAAACATATTACAAAGTTACAGTAATCAAAACAGTATGATACTACCATAAATACAAACATATGCAAAATGGAACAGATTAGGGAGCCCAGAAATAAAGCCTCACACATTGGCCAAATGATCTCCAACAAAGCCATATACACTATGGGGAAAGAAGAGTCTCTTCACCAAAGGTGAAATTCCTGGAACACACACTGGGCTTCCCCACCTCTGTGATTTCATTCATGCTGTTCCCTCAGTCTGGCATTATTTCCCTTACCATTACCACACGCCAAAATCTGTTCATCCTTCAAAAACACAACAAATAAAATTATTCAATGCAAGTGACAGAAAATACAGCCAAACTGGCTTAAGCACAAACAGACATTCACACCCACTAAATGGCTTTAATCAGAAAAACAGAAAAGAAAAAATGTTGACAAGGATGTAGAGAAATTAGAACCTTCCTACATAGCTGGTGGAAATGTAAAATGGTGCAACCATGTAGAAAACAATTTGGTGGTTCCTCAAAAAGTTAAACACAGAGTTACCACATGACCCAGCAATTCTACTCCTAGATACATATGTAAGAGAAATGAAAAAATGCATCTGCACAGAAAACTGTACATGAATGTTTACAGCAGCATTATTCACAATAGCCAAAAGATGGAAACAACCCAAAAGTCCATCAACAAAAGAATGGATAAACAAAATGTGGTCTGTCCAGAAAATAATATTAGGTCATAAAAACGAATGAAGTTCTGATACCTGCTATCAGAAAATATTATGAACTTTGAAAATATTATGCTAAGCAAAAGAAGCCAGATGCAAAAGTTCACACAGTTTATAATTCCATTTACATGAAATGTCCAGAATAGGCAAATATGTAGAGACAGAAAGCAGATTAGAGGTTATGGGAATATGAGAGAGGAGAATGGGGAATGATTACTTACTAGACGTAGGTGTTTTTACAGGGTGATAAAATAGTTTTGTAATTAGAGTGAATAAATGGTTCTAAAACATTGTGAATACACTAAATACCACTGAACTGTACACTTTAAAATGTTTAACTATGTTAATGTGATATTCACCTCAATTTAAAAATTACACAAAACAAAAGCATTTCTTCACTGTTGTGTAGGAGGACACACGACCCATATTACCTGGATCTAAGCCAATAAGCATATCTCATTTCTCTGCCCACAGGAATGGTTCAAAGACTCAGTGTCCTGCTCTTTTTCCAAAGGAGGAGGAGAAGTGGGTGGGGGAGGAGAAGGGGGAAAGTGAGGAAGAGGAGAAAAAGGAGAAGGAGGAGGAGGAGGAGGAGGAGGAGGAGAGGGGAGAGAAGGAGATGATGTATTAATAGGGCTTCAAATAGGACTGGGTCCAGGAACTTCAACAATGTTCCCAGAACCTTTGCTTCACCACCTCCCCATCCCCAACCCCACCATCTCTCTCCATCTGTCTATCTGTGTCTCAATGTCTCAGCTCTATTCTTTTCCTTGTTGGTTCCATTCTGATGTTATACATGGAGGCAGGATGGCTGCCAGGACTACTTGAATCCATAAAGGAGAGGGAGGGTGGTGGTTGACAGAGGAAGAGAAGGAGAAGTTCTCCTCCCCAGCAGTACAACAAAAGCTTAGGGATGTTCACTGGCAGAATTGGACCACATGCCCATCCCAGCATCAACCACTGTGATGGGTGCAGGGACAGTCCCGAGATGTCTTCTTTGATCCATCGCAAACAGTGTGCCAGTCCTCCTTAGACCATCACTGTGCCTTTACTTTAGCCTTAAACTTCATTTATTTGTTCACATGTGTGTCTTCCACCTGACTCTGAGCTCCTAAGGGTAGAAACTCCTTGATATCCAACACCAGGTCCAGACTAAGTCCTCAATGACTCATTGTCACAGAAATACATAAACAACTGGACACTTGGTGGAAACCTACAGGTGTCTGCAGCAGGCAGAGCCCTAGCACAGGCCCAGGATCTGGACCATCTGCCATTCCAAGTGATAAGAGCCCTCCATTGCTCAGGTTTTGATATTCTAGCACTTTCTTCCTTTTTCCTCAACTATAAAGAACCTCTTTTTCTACTTCTAGTCATTCTCCTGTGAAACATTCATAATTCAGAAACGCCGGCCTGACCATGGAGGTATCTACAGTCTGTGAATCATGTCAGTTGCTCTGCATAGCAAAGCAGTGATGCTCACAACAGGAATGAAAGCTCCACAGAGGGGCACATAGAAATCCATCACTCGGCTGGGCGAGGTGGCTCATGCCTGTAATCCCAGCACTTTGTGAGGCCAAGGAGGGTGGATCACGTGGTCAGAAGATCAAGACCATGCTGGCTAACACTATGAAACCCGTCTCTACTAAAAATACAAAAAAATTAGCCAGGCATGGTGGTGGGTGCCTGTAGCCCCAGCTACTCAGGAGGCTGAGGCAGGAGAATGGCGTGAACCCAGGAGGCAGAGCTTGCAGTGAGCCGAGACTGTGCCACTGCACTCCAGCCTGGGCGACAGAGCGAGACTCTGTCTTAAAAAAAAAAAAAGAAAGAAAGAAAGAAAAATAAAAAAGAAATCCATCACTCAAGCCTTGAATTCGTGTTTTGGTTGTCCTGGTGAGAACTACCTGAAAAGGTCTGTATTTCATCTTCCCTTCCCCTCTAATAACAGGGAACAGAGTGATTTCCACCATGCTCTGAGCTGCCTTCTCACAGCAGGCATTTTATCATACACCAGTGGCCACTCATCCTTAGGCAGTTGCACCCTGGTTCCATCTACCATCTGACAAGGAATGGGAAAAAAGAGAGAATGGCCAGAAGTGGTCCTGCTACTGTAGGGAAAGGAGAATCTAGGGAGATAATGCTACAAATCTAATGATCTTGAAATGACATGCTTTAAATATCCTCTGTACTCTGGTGGTTCCTGAAGCTGTAGCTCCAGGCCAGACCTCTCTTCTGAACCCTGGCGTCTTAGGCCATTTTTGTGTTGCTATAAAGGAATACCTGAGACTGGGTAATTTATTAAAAAATAGATTTATTTTGGCTTATGGTTCTGCATGCTGTACAAGAAGTATGGTGCCAGCAGCTGCTTCTAGTGAGGGCCTCAGGAAGCTTGCAATCATGGCAGAAGGTGAAGAGGAGCCAGAATGTTATATGGCAAGAGCAGGAGCAAGAGAGAGCGAGGCAGGGGGTCCCAGAATTTCACACAACCAAATCTCACATAACTCAGTAATTAAGATAAATAATTGTTTATAAAATGACTGACCAAGTGTCTTGATTGATGGGTTGCCCAGATATCCCTCCACAAGGCTGTATTGACCAGATGGCCTATTAAGCAATTAGCCCAATAAAATTGCAATAATGTATGGAAGATTGTGTTCACTGGAGATGGGGCTAAGAGTTAGAGGCTGTCTATCCAGGGGGACACCCTAGGTCAGTGTGTCTCAAGGGAGTAGGAACCCAGGTCCAGGCTTTCCTGCAATAATGTAAACCAGACTCTAAGACACTTTCCTGTTAACGCTTTAGCAGTGGATTGAGTTAGGATATTGTCACTGAGCAGTTCATTTCTTGATACCAGGTAGACACACAAAGTCATAATGTATTAGTTAGAGGAGTTATTGCCTTACCTGCTGAAGGCATTAATTATTTAGTAACTGTTTTGTTCTCCTTAACAATATCATCAATTAGAATAATATCAACACTAGTTAGAAGTGTCAGCACTTTTCATCATTGGACCTTACTGAAAATAATAGGCAAATTACAGCCTTAAATTCCATATATTTTCTAGGTAATTTCTGATCATTGAGAGGACAAAAGAATGAACCCACTTATTTTACAGAGTTAATTCAGGTCCAGAAATGTTAAATAATGTGTCCAATACCATCCAGCTACCTAGTAGCAGAGCTAGGATTCTGAGGGATTAACATTTGAGGGTTTTGAGGGATTAACATTTGAGGCTTTTCCAAAACACAATTACCATACCTCCAAAAAATGGTGTGGAAATGTTCCTCTTTCACAAGTGACATTAGCAAATTGGAAAATCATCTCAGACCAAAGGGCACTGCAGAGTATTGCCAATAAAAGTGTGCGAAGTCTCATTAATGAGATACAATGACATGAAAAATAACACAATTCTTTTCCACAACAAAACTACTGTAATTAAACCAGAGCATGTCTGTGGTATTTAGCAAAATAAATGATTACCCCATGCCCTTGATGCTGATTGCTAATTTGAGCACTGAACTCATATTCTTACAGTCTGGTCTGGAAATCAATTTCAGAACTCATGCTCAGGGCAACTGAGTAACTTCAAGAAATTACAATGGAACACCAAAGTTGCCTGATGCACCCCAGGCCACGCAATGCAAATGACGCCAGTGTAAGCTGAGACTGACTTTAATCATGAAGACAAGAAAGTTCCTATTAATATTCAGTCACTGAGCACCTGCTCAGAGCCAGGCCCTGCAGTAGATGCTGTGTATATCAGGGTGACACCGCACCAACCTGAGAAGCCCACATACCCATGGAAGGACATTTGCTAAGAAGCACAGAATCTACTTGAGGGCAGTGACAAGCAACACTCTGTATCAGAGAGGGCCTAAAGCAGTTTCGATCCATCCAACATTTAAACCAGATATAGGCACATCCAGAGGAAGCCAAGGCTACTTCCTGCCAATCCCCAACCCAAAAGCTAAAGAGGGAAGTGGCCTTCCCCATGAAGACATGTGGCATTCTAGACCGAGTCAGAGCAAATCCCACAGAGTCCAGTCATCTCTTGTCCCACAGCTGCCCAAGGCTCACTGATGTCCTGCTCCAAGGAGACATGACCTCTGGCTGAGAGGGAGTTCAGTTGCTATCAGGTTAATATTATTGACCATTAGTTTTAGGGTCATCTTTTAAATGGATGGTGATACGATTTGACTCTGTGTCCCCACCCAAATCTCACCTCAAATTGTAATTCCCATGGGTCAAGGGATGGACCTGGTGGGGGGTGACTGAATCATGGGGGTGGTTTCTCCCATGCTGTTCTCATGGTAGTGAGGGAGTTCTCGTGAGAGCTGATGGTTTTAAAGTGTAGCACTTCCTTGCTTTTGCTCTCTCTCTCCTGCCACCTTGTGAAGAAAGTGCCTGCTTCTCCTTCACCTTCCACCATGATTGTAAGTTTCCTGAGGCCTCCCCAGCCATGCAGAACTGTGAGTCAATTAAACCTCTTTTGTTTATAAATTACCCAGTCTCAAGTAGTATCTTTATAGCACTGTGAAAATGGACTAATATAGATGAATATTAACAGAGCCTTTCCTGGAACAAGGAGAAAAAGAATAACTTGCCCTTCATTAACCATCCTTCTAATTCTATTCCTCCCAGCAATGAGAAGCTGGAGGTAGGTCATGACCCAGAGCTTCCTATCAAACCTGGGAGAGCTGAGATTCCAAGGACTCTGCAGTGAGTGACAAAATATTCCTTCTGTTAATCTCTCTCCAAATGTACAGTCATGGAGTCCCAAAGATAACCAGTCCAGGCAATCACAATCATAAATAGAGAAAATACAATAGAAATAAATTGATTTTATAAATGAAAAATGTGAATAGTCATCAGCACAAAGAGGGGCAAAGCTATAAACAACTAACAGAGAGCTTAGGGAGAAGAAATTCTGCTCTGAAATGCACATCACACTGAGAGCACACCCCGTGGCCATCCATTCCTATTGTGACAATAAAAGGATGTAGCAATTCAGACCACAATGTGAGTTCCTACTCAGTCTCAAGGGATGGTCGGCTAACAGAGGACTATGAATATTGCACTTTTAAAACATCCTGCCACTAATGAAAACCCATTTGCTTCACAAGTAGAATGTGGGTAAAGTAGTCTGGGTCAGGAAAGGATCAGGAGTATCAAGTGGAGGCTTCATTCAGCTCAAGAGAAGTACTGCAATTGCTTTTAGTTTACTTAATATTTGAGAGATAAATTACTACCCTGCAAACTTTCATGCAATTGGAACATTTGGAACATGATGCCAAAATTTAAAGCTTAACATCATAGAGACCAGTTAGCTTTCTAGAGGAAACCTCCACTCTTGGGTCCTAAACTCTATCCTAAGCTTAGCTACTCAGTAAATTAACGGGGGCCCTTGGGTCTGGTCATGAGGCTTTGTGCATGGCTCAAACAAACAAACAAACAAACAAATACGCCAACATAATTGTATAGAGCACGACCAAAAGTTCACAGGTTGCTGACTGTGGATTAGTCAAGTTTTCTTCCAGAGAAAAGAACCAAATTTTATTGGTAGTAATCATCCTCAAGAAGGTCATAGAAATGTTTTTATTAAGAAGCCTTTATGGAAACTGAATGCAGGCTGATAGATATGTCAACAACCACTCCGACTTCAACCAGCCCATAGGCCAGCCACACCTCAGTTCACCCATGCCTCACTTGGGTGACATCTATTTATCATGCAGGGCTCAATGTGATGTCACCTATTCAGAAAAGCAACCTTTGACTTGCCAGTCTATAGCAGGTATCTGTGTTTTACACACTCTAACCTCCTAATAGTTCTCTTTTTCACGGCATTTCTCATAATTATAATTAATTATTTGGGTACTTATTTATGTTCTAGCTTCAGTGCTAGACTCATCCCTCCAGGAAGACAGAAACAGTCTTGTTCTTTCTGTTCAGCACAACCAGGCCTAGTAAACATAGCTGGTCCTCTACGAATACAAACAAAATTATTCATTTAAATAAAGAGATAATATAATATCTACTTAGGAATCAAATTGGTTAAGAGTCCTGGTTTATACATTCTAAAGGCTAAATGGTCAATCAGTTTGAAATCCAAGTGTATGGGACGTATATGATTTTAGTCAACCTGAGATCTATTCCCTTTATTCTGATTAACAGTACACCAAACTTCCTTTGGCAAAAACACCATTTCACACTTTTAGTCCATGTGCTTCAGATGGAGCTGACTGCCATCTGCAATTCCTGGAGCCGTCATGTGAGCCAGCCCAGCCAATCAGCATATTGCATTCTGTGGCTCACAGTGACTGGTTCAGAGATGAGCACATGACTCAGCCTGGGCCAATGAGATCCAAGCTGAGACTTTCCTGAAATCATTCGGAAATAAAAAGTTTGCTTTCTATGAAGACTGAACAGCACAGCCAGGTCGAGAACCAGGCATGTGGACGAGGCAGGGAGCAGCTCTCCTGCCTCAAGGTGAGGAGACCAGCGGGATGCAAAGGAAGAAGGCAAGGGTGGCCTGGCAGCGCCGGGAAGAAACGCCCTGGATGTAAGGACTGGGATGGGATTCGAGGTTCATGAGAGAAGAACACAACAGAGTCCAAAGTGCCTTTGGCAGATGATGAGAAAGGGCCGCTTACAACCAGTTCTAGGATGAAGTTTGCAAACTGGAATGAAGATGTGTTTTCTGTTGTCTGGCATGATGTTTCTAAAGTGTCAACATTTAAAAATTGAGAGATTCTACCTTAAATCCAGATGTCTGACTTCTCTTGACACAATCAACAGAAGTTGGTGTGGTCCTGGCCCCACATCCCTCTGCGGCAACTGTCAGCTGAAGCTGAGGGCATCTCCCGGTTAGAGGGGCAGGGGCTCCCTGGGCCAGCACCAGCTCTCCAGTCTCATTACCTGTAATCAGCCTGGCCACAGCGAGCATGTGTGGGTTTGACCCTGATTGAGAAGAACTCCTCCTCCCAGGCCAGCACTAGCCCTCCAGTCTCAGTATCTGTGATCAGCCTGGCCACAGCGAGCATGTGTGGGTCTGACCCTGACTCTGAGAATCTCCTCCTCCCATCAGACTCACGGCTCCAAATGCACCTCCCTGAATTCAGGGAGGACTCACAGCCCTGCCTAAAGAAGGTCCATAAGCCTCCCAGCTCTGGTTCTCCTGGGTACTGCCAGTGCCTCCCCTGCTGAGTATTCCATCTAACTTTGATATTATTTCTCACTGAGATCACCTTCCTGAATATCTTTATTATTCAAATGCATCAGAAAGCTCTTTGCAATAAACATTCTCATAACTCATTATCCCACTGGAGAGACCCACGCACCTTTCCTTTGTTTCATTAACGAATACAGGAGATGTGGGAAAATATGAAGACAAAAATAACTTTCTGAGAGTAGCAAAACTGTAAAGATCTTTTTGAAAACTTTCATGATGACAACAAACAATATGTTTCATTCTTCAAAAGAGCAGAAGTAAAAGATTGTAAGGAAAGGCCAAGATTTGATTTTGTGAGAATTTTCCAGGACCTTCCCTGTAGGTGAGCAGCCAATAGTTAGTCCTCAAAAGAAGTGGTTGCCCTTCCAGTCAATGACACACACACACACTGATGATACTGGCCCCAGTGGTCTGGAATCAACTGTTTTATTTCATCCTTTGACTCTGGTCTATGGACTGAGAACAATGAAAAGGCTGTGAATACTCAAACGGTTGAGCAGTACTGTTGAAGAGTGAAATGCACTGGGCTGAAGGAGAGATGATGTATTCAGCTTAAGAAGGAAAATTAAGATGTATTCTTGGTAGCTTTTGTTTTTGTTTTTTTATTTTTTGAGATGGAGTCTTGCTCTGTCACCCAGGCTGGAGTGCAATGGCGTGATCTCGGCTCACTGCAACCTCCACCTCCTGGGTTCAAGCAATTCTCCTGCCTCAGCCTCCTGAGTAGGTGGGATTAGAGGCACCCACCACCATGCCCAGCTAATTTTTGTATTTTTCAGTAGAGACAGGGTTTCACCATGTTGGTCAGGCTGGTCTCAAACTCCTGATCTCAAGTGATCCACCCACCTCGGCCTCCCAAAGTCCTGGAATTACAGGCATGAGCCACCGTGCCCTGCCAGCTTTATTTTTTTATTTTAATTTTTGTGGGTACATAGTAGGTGTATGTATTTGTGGAGCACAGGAGATGTTTTGACACAGGCATGCAGTGCATAATAATCACATCAGGTAAAATGGGTTATATGAGTCTGTTCTCACACTGCTGATAAAGGCATACCCGGGACTTTGTAATGTATAAAGAAAAAGAGGATTCATGGGCTGACACTCCCACATGGCTTGGGAGGCCTCACAATCAGTGGAAGGTGAAAGGCACGTCTTACATGGTGGCAGGCAAGAGAGGGAAATGAGAGGCAAGCGAAAGGGAAAACCCCTTATAAAATCATCAGCTCTCATGAGACTTATTCACTACCATGAAAACAGTATGGGGGAAACTGCTCCCATGAGTCAATTATCTCCAACCAGGTCCCTCCCATAACACATGGGAATTATGGGAGCTACAGTTCAGGATGAGATTTGGGTGGGAACACAGTCAAACCATACCATGGGGTACCCATCCTCTCAAGTATTTATCCTTTGTGTTACAAACAATCCAGTTATACTCTTCTAGTTATTTTTAAAAGTACAATTAAATTATTATTGACTACAGTCACCCTGTTGTGCTATCAAATAGTAGGTCTTATTCATTCTTTCTAACTATATTTTTTGTACCCATTAGACATCCCCACCACCCTCCACTACTACCCTTCCAGCTTTTGGTAACCATCCTTTTACTCTCTCTGTCCATGAGTTCAACTATTTTGGTTTTCACATCCCACAAATAAGTGAGAACAAGCAATGGTTGTCTTTCTGTGTCTGGCTTATTTCATTTAGCATGATGATCTCCAGTTCTCTCAGGAGTTTTGGAAAATGTGCCCTCATCAGCAAGACCCCAGACAAGCAGACAGGATAACAGTGGGATGCAGCAGTGTTCATACTCCTGGGACCTCCAGAGTCACTTGAGCCAAGGATATGCTGGCGGTTCCCCACATGTGAAGAGGGTCCCACTATTTGAAAGGTGAGGCAGCCTGCCCAGCTGCCCCAGTTTCAACCCCTCCTCGTGTTCAAACCACATAGGCATGGACACATGAAAAACAGCAATTAGCAGGGAGCCTCAGAGGCCTCATTGGCTCCACTCCGGCATAAGATGGGCAGGGGTGTTCTGGAAGGGGTTGTGCTGTGGACAAATGGTGATATCACCAGAAGATGCTAATTGCACATGGGGGGACCACAGGGAACCTGGGCTCCACAACCACACACCTATTATGTCTTTCCCTGATGGACTTGGACAGGGAAGATAACATTCATGATTCCACACTGCCACACGTGTGCTGTCAGGAGTGTCAGAGCATGGAACTAAAATAAAGACAGCCAGGTCAAGTGATGACAGGACTCATTCTCCTGTTGTGGTGCCTTTTGTGTACAGGACCCCAACATCTACTCTCATTTGTCCTCAGATGCTAAGTGTCCATGTGAGTCACCCTGACAATGCCACCCGATGTGACAGCAGTGTAGGCGCGACCATCTCCATTGGCTTCCCAGCCCCGGCCATTCTCAGAGGCAGGGGACAGGGACTCTGGTCCCATGGATTTCAGTCTCATTTCCAGGGGTCCCGAGCCGACTCCATGTGTGACCTGATCTCCACCTGGCTGCTCTGAACGTGGCCATCCCCCAGCCCTGAGGGAGCTCTGAGAATTGTGCAGCTCTCAGCTCCCCAGAACCTGCAAGGCCCCACTCAAACCAAATGACCCCTGCTGGCCGCCTGGGATCCCAGCCTGGTTTGTTTCCTTCTCTCTAGAATCACAGACCTGTGCTGCCTGCTTAGTGTCTGAAAACTGCTGTTTCCTGGTTTCTATTCAAGCTCCAAGTTGTTTACGGCAGAGGTGGGGGCCAGGCTGGCCAGTTACTCCGCCATGGACACAAGCTCCTGAGCTGCACTTCATCCTAAACACACGTGACTAGGACTTGTGTCCCAGCTCTATGGCCCTTGTTTTTGGCCTCAGGAACGCCACTGCCTCCCACTCAGCTCCATCCCCCCTCTGTCCCTGAGTCCTGCTGGTTCTAGCCAGACCTGTCTCTGGAATCTGCCTTCTCCTCCCACCTTCCTCACCTTCCTCACTTTACTCACCTTGCCTCATGACCACCTTCTGTCTCCTTCAAAGCTCTCCAGGGATCACCTGAGATGTGTACCCCATCCTGATGCAGCTCTGTTTAATCCCCACCCCACACCATGACCAGAGCAGGCTTTGCTTTCCATTAGGAAGACACTTGGGTCACCTCATCCCCTGCTGCCTGTCCAGACCCAGCTCCTGCTGCTCCCATTACACTTGCCTGGACATGTACACCTGTGGGCCTTTGCATCATTTTCACCTGGACGTGTACACCTGTGGGCCTTTGCATCATTTTCACCTGGACGTGTACACCTGTGGGTCTTTGCATCACGCTCACCTGAGTGGGCACACCCACAGGCCTATGCGTCATGCTCAGCTAGACACACACACCATGGCTTCCTCTGCCCCAGGATGCTCTCCTTCCAGCCCTTCCCTTGTAGAGCCCCAGGCAGCTTCACCGTCACCTGTAGGATCCTGTCACCAGCCAAATCAACTATCCCCTGCCCCAGCCTCCCAGTGGGATGTGTACAGTGGTCTCTCCCCTCAGAGTTGTAAACACACGAAGAACAGGAATTGCATTTTATTTTTTCTGTTTCCCTAGAGGCCCCTGCAAGGGTCTCATCCATACTCAACGCTCACATTCTAGCTGATGTTAATCATGCCCAGATGAGCTCTAAGAGTTGGCTGTGATTAATAAAGAGATCAAGGGACCCCAGAATGTAGATCCCAATTCCAACTCTGAGCACAGGAGACCAGTTCACCCGCCACCCCGATTAGGAGCTAAAATGGTGGAATAAAATTGGCAAATATGAGTTGGAAAGAAAATCTTCAAACCAAGCAAAATCGGAAGAAAAAAAGACAGTCTTAGGGGAGAAACTAGGAATCCCCGAGAAGGAGGTGGAGAGAAGGAAGGAGCTGAGACACACTTCCTGGGCTGCTCCCCATCCATCAGCTTCCCGCCACCTGCTGCACACGCAGCGTTATCATCAGAGCGAGTGAATAAACAGCCCCCCTGCGTCACAGAAGGAGCCTGAGCTTTCGAAGGGCAGCTGGGCAGGCTGCAGGCAGCAGAGCCCAGGAAGGACCGTCTCCAGACAGACCTGCCTGAAGTGGGGAGGGGAGAGCCTCAGGATTTGGGCAGCATGTGTGTCTCCAGGGCTGGAAAAGAGAAGATCACAAAGGAAATGGGATAGGAGAGCTCCAGAGAGGGAGGTTCCCAGCCAAAAGAGAATGGAGATTTTTCATTAAAAAAATAGAAAACATACATTTTGCTACAGAAAACAAATAAAATTCACAAAGTTCAGATGTAAGGTTTGGGGGTCCATAGGTCTTTCTGAAGCCCCTGCCATGTGCCAGCCTCTGAGGACACAGAGACGAACAAGACACAGTCTTTGCCTCCAGGGAGCACAGACAGACTGTAGGGAGGAGGCCTGGGATAAGCAGACCCCAATGTAGCCTGGTGGGTGGCCAGGCAGGAGCAGTCCAGGACTCAGAAGTAACCTATAAGAGAGTAACAAGGCAGATTTAAAACAACTAAAACCCTGCACCTCCCTCTTCCCTTTAGGGCTGAAGGCTCCTCAGCAGGCAAAGCCCCACAGAGGGCGGAGGCAGGATGACCCCCCTAGACCCCGACTCCCAGAGGCAGGGCCCCGACGCTGAGTGCCCCTGCAGCCTCTTGAATCCTTCATGCAAGGAGGCGTTTTTAGACTGTTCCCTGGGAACTGTTTTGGAAGCTTTGGGAAAATGCACAGTTAGGGGCACACAGCTGGTGATCAATAAATGCAGGTTTAACTGTAATGGTCTGGGGATTCATCCTGGCCATCTTCCCAGGAAAGCTGCTTCCTTTTTAAAACCAGAAGCACAGTTGGCTCCTTTTCGCCCTGTGTCAGTCAAATAGGCTCGGGGGTGCTGCGTAGCAAACATAATTATGTGAGTGGCTTTAAAAATAAAAGTTTATTTCTCATGGATATGCTGATACATGTCCAGCGGGAATTAGATGGGTGCTCCACTCCAAGGGTCACAAACTGCAGCCCATGGGCCAAATTCGGCCTGCCACTTGTTTTTGTAACTAAAGTGTTATTAAACACAGCCACGCTCATTCATTTACTGCTTCTGTGCCGTAACAGTGGAAGGGAGTAGTTGCAACAGAGCATGGCTTCCAAAGCCAGAAATATTTACTATCTGGCCCTTTACAGAAAAAGTGCACCCGTCCCTGGTCTACTCCATGTCTCTTTACTCCAGGACGAATCACCCTGAGGAAGAGATCTGGAAAGTTCCACAACAGTAAGTAAACGCTCCGGCATAAAAGCAACAAATGCAACAACTTCCACTTACAATCCCTGGCCAGAAATCATCACATGGCTCCACCCAACCACAAGGGGGCTGGAGGCGTGATCAAATCATTAGTGAAACACACAAGTGACTACACATACCTTTGGATTACTTTAAAAAAAAAAAAAAAAAAAAAATCCACCCCTTGAAGATAATCCATCCCTGGACAACAATGCATAGAAATGATCTGGTCCAACGACCTTTTCAGGGAACTCAGAAAATAGTAAAGAAAGAATAAAGACACTGCCCCCACCAAAATCACACAAATCACACACACTTCCTTTCTCTGACTAGTATTTCTTCTTATTTAAATCTCCAGTCACCAACATATCCTTGCAAATTTCTCTCAAGCTCTTTAGGAAAGTCCTCTGTGCCTTCCTGGACTGGGCAGAATTTCAAATCCGATTTACTTTAGTCACTAAGCACAGGCTGTGAGTCCCACAAATGTCCCTAAATACCAGGTTTTATCCTCATCAGCACTTTGTTCTTGCCTCACACTAAGCCCCTCGGTTCCCAAGATAGCATTCACCACTAGTTCTTTACAGTATCCCGCATTCTTCTCCTTCCCTTTCCTCTCTCTCCCGCTAGTCGGGTCTTTATTCTTACTCCTTCCACCACTTTCATTTCCTCCACCCCATTGTTCCCTCTCCTGAAATGTGCAGTTGCCTCTCCTCCACTCCAGACTCCCCTCTCTTACCCCGCAATTAGGAATCACTCCAGAATTCCCTTGAATCGTCAATGGTTGTTTGTTGCACTCTAGTAAACTCAAACTGCGTATTTCTTCTTTTAAGACATAGAGCACCTTCTGTTCAGATTGCTTGAGGGCTTTGGATGGCGAGGTATATTTTAAGTTTTTAATGAGTCCAATTCAGTGCAGGAATTGTAAGTTCTACATTTAAAGTTCTCTTATTAGCTTCTCAGGGACCAAAAAAAGTATCAGTGCATAGCACTTAAAATTTCACTTCTTAACCTAGAGAGAGTTCACAGTTTCTATCATGATTGAAAATAAACATCAGACGAGGCCTCATATCCACTTGTTAAAGAGAAAAACAGCCAAGGAACTAGGAAAGTCCTCAGATGCAAAGCAAACAAATGGAGAAACCTAACAGGATCATCCAGAATGGAATGGTTTCTATCTCCTAAAACTGTATTTATAAATGTTTTCCTAAGAGATAAATAAGCAGATTTCTGGATGACAGAAATGTTTTCTCTTTTGAGTTCTAAGCAAGATGTTTGCTATCACAGCTCTGTCTTTGCAAATGCCTATATGAAGACCTTAAATTACTGAAGAGGCCAAGCTATCTGCTAGCACTTGGTTTCATTACAGAGCAGGTGCTCATTCTCATCACCTTCACATGCAAAGAAATGCTGGGAATCGCCAGAAATGTCACATACACAGACACACACACACACATACACACACACACACACACACAGCTGGCTGTAGGCAGGCACTTCCTTTTGCCATCTTTCTGCATAACTGTTGCCATGTATAGGTTCACAGTGGAAAATTGAGCCAGGAAGAAAAGGTGGAATAAATTCAAAGCCAGTGTCCTTATTTTGGTTATTATTTTATTTTAGATGCCAGACCGAAGCCAGGCTGCAGTGCTTTTTCACTGTAAAGTTGTCATCATGATAACTTTGCTGCCTGTTTCTGAAAACAGAAACGTGGCATTCATCACAGGGCATCATCTACATAGGTGGGTCTAAGCCAGAGCCCAGAAATCTCTGTTAAAACGGGCCCTACTTGAAAGCTCCATTCAGCTCTCCAGAGCCATGTGCAGAAGCAAAACAATAGTAAATTCATCAAGGACAAGAGATGTCTTCTGTTGAGTCTGGCCCTGTTCCTAGGGTAAGGGATTAGGACAAGCTGCGCAAACAGTAATTAACAAGGCAGGACAATCCAAAAAGGCACTGTGATTGGCTGTGGCATGGTGACAAGCAGAGTCGGTACACACCAGGCTGAGCATCCTGCATGCTCTGGGGTTTGGTGACAGGCATCTGCCCCCACAAAATGGCAGGGTTTAATAAGCTAATGTGCATTTGGAAATCTCCAAGAATGGAATATGAATAGAGGAATGCACTATGAAGCAGCTCTCACACTTACTGGATCACCTATCCTTTACACTGTTGTTTCATGGAGCATCTCTAAACAGACTAATCTATTGTAATTGGCATTTAGGAAATAACTATGCTAAAGAAGGTTTTCAGTGATTTTTTTTTTTTTTTGCACTTGGTTTTCCACATATAATTTACTTTCAAGTCAAAGGTCTTAGGCAATAATGATACAAATCTTTTCAATGATTACATTTCATCATGATAATATTATAAACATATGGGACCTAGAAGAGGTCGCAAAGTGTAATTTAAGTGTAATTAATTGTAAGTTAATGCTCTTGCTTTGAGGTCGACAAAAGTAAGGCCCAAAGCGACAAAATGTTTGTGCATGCACAGACACACCGCGATCCATTTTCCTCCGACACTTGGCCCAGCATCCATCACCATTCCATGCTGACACTTATTATCATCATTTTTCTCACTAGAGAAAAAAACTAGAAGCAAAAAGAAGAGATATGATGGAAAAAGGCAACTCCTTTTGCAATCTACAAAAAGGTCACCAAATGCTCTCATTTAAAATTCATACTATAAAATTTGAAAGTAAAATACAAGCAATGAAAGCCCACAGAATGTGAGTGAATGAAAAAAATTTAAGTGTTGGATTGTGTGTGTGTGTGTGTGTATCTGTGTTTTACTGAGATGCAAAAAACAAACAGGATTATTTGAGACAAGGCTTGAGATTTTAGTGTAAGAGATAAAGGGCAAAGCTACAGAATATAAGATTGATAATTAAGCTACCACAATACTTACAACATAAGGCAAAAGACCCCATGAAACTGTGAAGGGAAGTGACAAACTAAAGATAATATTTGATACATAAATTTAAAAGAATTACTATCCAAAATACATAATGAATATGTATAAATCAATAATGAAAAATCAACTAGTAGGCAAATGACATGAAAAGGGATTTCACAGAAAAGGAAATACAAATGGTCAATAAACATATGAAAAGATGTTCAATGTTATTATCAGTCACCAAAATGAAAATTAGAACAATAAGGGGATATTTTTGTCACTCATCACATTGGCTACATTTCAAAGATTTTATGTCAAGCACTGAGGAGACTGTGGAAAAATGAGAACTCCTATGCATCGCTGGTAGAGTATATAATACTACCATCATTTTGGAAAACTGTGGCTGCTTCCACTACCATTTAAAATGTTCAATAGCTATAACCTAGCATTTCCATTTCCTGATAGCTAGAAAAGTACTTTTACATATACACAGGGAGACATACACAAGTATGATTAACCCATCATTATTAGAAACAGTACAAATTTGGAAATAAACTAAATGTCTGTCAATGTAAGAATGGCTAAGTAAACCATGATATAGCCCTATTATCAAACACTTTACAGCAGTTAAAAGAATCAAGTTGGGATACTTTTGCTTTCAGTAATGCCAGTCTCAGTGATCCCAAGAAATTCTCCTGCTGGGGACAACAAGAGAAACTAGTCAAAATATAAATATGATTTACAGCAGACATCAAAAAAATTTTTTAAAGGTAAAAAATTACACAGTTGGAATCCAGGGGATGAGAGAGGTGCATGAAGATGAGCCCAGAACTGGGGGTCTCTTTTCTTCTGTGAGCATTTGCCAATACCAGAGAGGGGTCAGCTAAGAGGCTAAGAACTTTCGACAACCTCACACACCTAAAACAGACACCACAATCCAGAGCCCACAAAGTGGAAGAAGCCTCACAAATCTTTCAACGTCCTTCCCCCAACACACTTTAATTTGTCTGGGAACCCCATAGAACCACACCTTGGGAATAAGAGTGAATCAGAAGTGAACAGTCAGTCCCTGAACATGAATTAAAGTGATCTGAGTTGTCCCTGATATCCTGGAATGCTAGTGCCCCTGGGCACATGAAAAAGTAAACTATTCATGATATTCATACATTATCTCTGGAGAAAAGTGCCTTCATCTAAGGACTCAAATTATTTCCACAAACATTTCTGAAAACACAATGTCTGACACATAATGAAAAATACCTACACACACAAGGAGACAAGGTAACTGCCAAAGCATGATTAGCAAAAAACAAAACAAACAAACAAACAAAAAAAGTAGACCACAGAACTGGACCCACAGGGGAATGTAATACTGGAGTTCTCAGGCACAATCTTAATGTTTTAACATCTAATTTAGAAATAACTTCAAACTTACAGAAAAGTTGCAAGAATATTGCCAAGAATACCCAGATTCATTTATTGTCAACATTTTATCCTATTTATCATTTTCATTGTTGTTTTCTTATTCTTGCACATCTACATGCACTCACTCTCTCTGTCTCTCTCTCTCTCCCCATATATACATATGTATATATACAGTTTTTGTACTTTTTCTGAACCATCTAGAAATAATTTACTTATGCCATGGCCATTTACCGCTAAATACTTCAGTGTGCATTACCTAAGAATAGGAATATTCTAGAACACAACCATAGTACAGTCATCAACTTCAGTAAATTTAACATTTATACAATACTTGTATCTAATTAACTGCTCATATTCCAGTTTTATTAATTGACCTAATAATGTCCTTTATAGCCATTTTTTCTCCAGGACAGGATCTTGTTTGTATGGTGTCTGTTATTGCATATCCCTTTAGTCTCCTTTAACTTGGAACACTTCTACAGTCTGTCTTTGTTTTTTAAGACATTGACACTTTTGAAGAGTACAACACACACACACACACACACACACACACACACACATACACACAACCTTACTGCCTTTTAAAAATAGACCTCTCCTGATTTGGGGTTTGTCTAATGTTTCCTTATGATTCAATCCAGTTAAATCATGCACTGCTAGCTGGAATACTCACACAAGTGATGTTGGGTCCTTATCAGAGAATCAAATCTGGGGACAACGGGTGTCCATGTGCTCCTCACTGGCGATATTAATTTCAACTACACAGTCAAGGTATTGTTCACTTTCACCAATGTAAAATTACTATTTTTTCCCTTATAACTAATAAGCAATCTGTTAGGAGACACTTTGAGAACATGTAAATAATGTGCCAATCATCAAAATTTTCCTCTAGATTTGGCATCCACCAATAACTTGTGCCTGACACAATCTTTATTTACGCTGATGCTAAAATTCTGGATTTTTTTCAATGCCAGCATTCCCTACATATTTAATTGGGCCTCAGTATCTTACTGTATGCAAGAGAAAGCCAAAAAAATCACTCTCCTATCACCATTTATTTATGTACTTATTTATTTTTATTGTTTTATTATCTACATGGGTTTGTGAATTCCTATATTTTCAATAGTTTATATTCATTACTGTGCCTATTTTGGTGCTCAGATTGTACCATATTTAACCAGTGGAAATCTCTTCAAACCTTGTTCTATGTAATTAAGACACACCATTATCATTTCTTTATTTATTTATTTTTGCTCTTCCTAATTTTTTTGGCATAACTAACAAGAGATAACAGGTTCACCTTGTATCTACTCTGACCAGAACTGAAGTCAGTCATTTCTCCAAGGTATCACTTCTTCTCTACTTTTAAAAGGGAAGAATATAAAATGGTAAAATTCAACCACAAGTTATCCTTACAGCTACGGAAATGCAATTGATTCTTAGCCCTTCTATTGAACAGAGCTAAAAATATGTATGTACATATAATATGTACAAATCCACACACACATACATGCCTACTCATATATACAGGTACAAATAGGAATACACAGTTTTGAAATCATAAGTCATATCACTACCTCCAGTTACAATTCAATGCCACAAGACTCTTTCTACATTCAATATTCAAATGTCTTTTCTTCAGCTGGCTCCAAACTACACCAAAACATTGACTCATTTGCTTACTCTTGAAAAACTCTAAAATTATTTCAGAATTTTTATGCCCCTACCAATACATAAAGCATATTTACTTACAAGGACACCAGGATTTTTGAATTAAGGCCCACTTTAACCTACTGATACTTTAATCTTTGACTTCTAGTGCCTGGAACTGTGAGAAGTAAATTTCTGTTGTTTAAGCGAAAAAAAAAAAACCCACAATTTGTTACACTTCCATGTCATTCCATACTCCCCAAGATACTAGAGAAAGTTGAGCAAATTAAACAGAAAGGAGGAAACCATAAAGATAAAAGTAAAATCAATGAAATGGAAAATAGACAAACAATAGAGAAAAGCAATAAAATGAAAAACTAATTCTTGGGAAACATTAAGAAAATTGATAAATCTCTAGCCAGACTAGTCAAGAATAAAACAGAAAACAGAAAAGTTATGAATATCAGGAATAAAATAGTATTATAGATCCTGCAAACATTAAAAGGGCAATAAGAGAATATTATAAGCAATTTTATGCAAATACATTATTACAGCAAATTCCCTGCAAGACAAATACCAAAGCTCACACCAGACAAAATAAACTGACCAGATATTTCCTCAAAGATATATGAATGCCAAATAAGCACAATAAAAGATGCTCAAAATTTTAGTTATTATGGAAATGTAAATAAAATCACAGTAAGATACTCCTATATACTTACTAGGATGGCTAAAATTGAAGACTGACAATATCAAATGTTGACAAGAATGAGGAGCAACTGAAACTCTCATACATTACTGTAGGAAGCATAAAATCATACAATCACTTCGAAAAACAATTTGGGAGTTTCTTATAAAATTAAATATATACTTACCATATGACCCAGAATTCCCATTCCTGAATATTTACCCAAATATTTGTATGTGAATGTTCATAGCAGCTTTATTCGTAATAGCTTGCTACTGGAAACAAACTAAATGTCCATGAACAGGTGAATAGACAATAAATTATATCTATACAATGGAATACTACTGGGATGGGGAAGTTGAATACTGATATATACAGCATCATGGATAAACCTCAAAGCATTCTGCTGAGCAAAAGATGCCAGACATCTTTTCATCTTTATTAAACTGTAGGAAAGACCCATTCAATCTATAAAAATGAAAAGCAGGTCAGTGGTTGCCGGGGAAGGGGAATAGGAACATCTGATTGGGACAAAGCACAACGAAACCTTAAGATCAGACAGTATGGCACAATTCTGCATCTAGTTGATGGTGATTAGTTGGGTGAATAAATTTGTCAAAACTCATCAAAATGAACATTTTTTTGAGACAGAGTTTTGCTCCTGTTGCCCAGGCTGGAGTACAATGGCTGCAACCTTCGCCTCCCAAGTTCAAGCAATTCTCCTGTCTCAGCCTCCCAAGTAGCTGGGATTACAGGAACCCACCACCATGCCCAGATAATTTTTGTATTTTCAGTAGAGATGGGGTTTCACCATGTTGACCAGGCTGGTCTCAAACTCCTGACCTCAGGTGACCCACCCGCCTTGGCCTTCCAAAGTGCTGGGATTACTTTGGAAGGTCAAGGCGGGTGGGTCACCTGAGGTCACCTTCCAAAGTGCTGGTATGAGCCACCACGCCCAGCCAAAATGTACATTTTAAATGGATATGTTGTATTGTATCCAAATTATACCTCAAAATATTTTGATTCTTAAAAAAGCAGCCACAAAGAAATATTACCATGAAAGTAAAAACAGACTGACAGCAACTTCCCAACAGAGACAATGTAAGCCAGAAGACAATGTAATGATATATTCAAAGTGCGGAGAGAAAATAACTGCCAACTTAGATTTCTACTGCCAGGGAAAATATTATTCCAGAATAAAAATGAAATAAAGTCATTTTCAGACAAATAAAACCTGACACCATTTATCTACAGCAGAGACTACTAAATAGAATACCTATAAAGGCAGAAGAAAAGTGAACCCAGATGATTAGAGATGTAGGAAGAAAGAAAGAGGGAAAAAAGAAGCAAATATGTGTGTAATATATGTGAGTGTTGACTATTAAAAGAATACTTATGTCTTATCATTTATAGAGAAAGAATATCAACCTATACAATAATAATGACATATACAGAGCATGATAAATGGAATTAACATATTATAAGGAATTGTCTGGAAATGTGGTAAAGTTATCAAATAATATTAGATTTTCATAAATAAAAGTGACGTTGAATTCTCTAGGGTAGCTACTAAGGCAATAAAAGAGTATATAACTTTGAAGCTAACTGAGAATTTTTAAATTATATCATCTTTTCATTTATTTCAAAAGAAAAGCAGAAATAAACATAGAATAGAATAGGAGTAAACAAGGGAAAATACATAGTAAGACCATAGATTAAAACACATATATTAGTCATCATATTAATTGTAAATAAACAACATATGCCAAAGACTGACAGACTGGCAAAAATATAATAAAAACACAAGAGACACATCCAAAATATCTGAAATACAGGTTGGAATTAAAAGTTTGAAAAAATATATATGCCACATAAATTGTAACCAAAAGAAAACTGGTATAAAATAGCAATATCCAGTAGATTTTAAGATAAAAAAGCACAGATATAAAGAAGGTCACTTCAAAGTGATAAAAGATTAAATTAATCAAGGATTCATTGAGTAATGGTAACTCATTAGTTCTTAAGTAGAGTAAAATCAAATCCAAAATGCAATACTCTGGTCCTTTCTTGGTTGCTAGCTAGCATGTGATGCTAAGTAGTTAAATGACTTTGTGCCTTGGTTTTTATTCAGCTGCAATACCAGTCTTGGTGGCTTCCTGAGGTTGTTAAGAATGCCAAATGAGGTATTCATTATGTGTGAAAGTGAATATGACTTGAACTGAAGAGGGCAAAGAAACAACATTTATGGAATGCCTACTACATAGGAGAACCTGCCCTAAAAGCTTTATTATTCTTTGTCTCTTGTAGTCTTCCCAGCAACCCTAAAATATATTTATTTTTATTTGCATCTATACAAATGAGAAAAAAGAGGCTATAAGAGACTAAAGGATTTCCCCAAAATAAGCAAATTACAGAGCCAGAATTCAAATCCAAGTTTTTCTTCTACTCAAAAGTTATGCCTAATCCTGGTTACTTCTTAATGAACATTAAGTTAGGTCTTCTAACTAAATATTCTGTAGGCCATTTTATTGCATTACTTTCTAAAGCTCTATTTTAAGTTCACACCCTTAATATATAAATAGCTCATACAAATCAATAAGAAAATATTAAGATGCCAAAGGTAATAATAACTAACATTCCTTGAGCACTTACTATTTGCAATCTGTGATGCACGTGCATTATATGAGTCACCTCACAACAGTTCTGTGAGGCCAAGTATCAGTTGGAGTCCAGTCAGTAATTTGAATAAGGAAAAAAAATTTAAAACAAGTAATTATTAACTATAATGGGGAAGAACTTATCAAGATAAAAAGAGAACTCAAAAGAAGACCCTGGAGCTGATGAAAAGTATCCGAGAAAGGAACAACTTGGCGGCGGCCTGGAGAGACCTCCCCAAGACTGGGATTCAGACTTTGTTGGAGGAAGCGAGGTTGTAGCCCCCAGGATAGCAGAGAATTCCACTGGGATGCCCACCCCAGAACTGTCTCCCTGGGAGGCAAGGAGGGAACTCTACCCTGGGATGAAAGATTGAGGCTGGTGGGTGGGTGGGCAGGGGTGAGTCACAGTGTTGAGAGCCACTCCCCAGGAGGTTTGCACATGGCCTAAGGTGTGAGATGTCTGCATCCAAGCCAAAGGAGCCAACTCTTCCCAGTGCAGGATGGTGGGGTATGCAGAGGGTGTCAGGGCATCGGGAGTTCCCTAACTCCCAGGGCAGCACAAGGCCTGGGGAGCACATTGTCCACACTGGAAGGCCCCAACAAGATGGTACCCAGGCCTGGCCAGCTTGTGAGCTTGCCAAGGGATCACACACTCAGGGTTCACAGCTGGGGTGGAGTGACTAACACTGGATGTCCTGCACATGCCCTACTGCAGCCAGATGTCAGCAGGAAAAAGAAGAAAAAAGCAGCACTCCAGATGCGGATCCTTCCTCCTGCCATGTTCCTCCAGTGCCCTCTGCTGACAAAGCTTAAATACAGTGCTCACTGCAAAGGAGAAATGCTTCGTCTTTGGCCCATTGTCTCAGAGCAGGTGGTGAAGGGTGAATTTGAGACTGAGAAGTGATACATTTATAACTTGGAAAGGTAGGTATATTATTATAGCCACTTTACAAATGAAGAGACTGGGACAGCAAGGGGTTCTATGCCTAAGGTCACTAGTGATAGGGTCAGGACACAAACAGATGCAGAGCCCACCTCCTTAATCACAAAGCTCCACTTCCATCAGTGGGAAAAGAAAATTACCAAAAGTGGAAATATAAATGATTAATAAATATCTGAAAAGATTTTTGTTCCATTGGAGAGGAAAATCAGTGTAGAAAACAATTGACTATATCTTACACTTATCAAATAAGCAAAAATGTTAATGTCCTTACATCCATACTCTGAGGATGAGATGAGTTGAGCAGTTCATATACTTCTTGGAGCAGTGTTTCAGTAAGGGTTCAACTGGAGATGTTGAACTAGTAGGGGATACATGTTAAGGGGATTTGTTGCAAAGAATTGCCTTCTGTGGTTGTGGGGGCAGCCAGCAGGGTGGAAATTCTTGGGCAGCAGCTAAGGCTGCATTCCACAAGTGGAATTTCTTCTTCTGGAGAATGTCAGTTCTGCTCTTAAGGCCTTTCAATTAATCTCTCAGGCCCACCAGATTATCCAGGATAATCTCCTTTACTCAGAGTCAACTGATTATGAACATTAATCACATCTGAAATATTCCTCATTGCAACACCTAGGTTAGTGTTTGACTGCATAATTGACGACTACAGCCCTGACAAGTTAACACATAAAACTGACCATCTCAAGAATTCACTGATACTTCCTGGGAAGCAGTTTTCCAGAGCATGTAATAAATCAAAAGTATCAATACCCAGTACCATCACTTCTGGGAATGTATCTAAGGGAATACCTTGAAAGACAAAGATTCAAGCATTATTGAGAATAGCAAAATATTTAGAAACAACCTTACTGGTTCCATTAGGGAAATTAAATTATGTAACATTTATACGAAAGAGTAGTAAGAGGCTACGGAAAGATTTACAAAAGGTTTACAATTACACTTATAAACAGCTATAATAAAATATTAAGCCAAAAGAGAGACAGGAGAGAAAACTGTTTATATAGAACGTAAAAAAATTAAGAAAATAAGAACACTATGGAAGTAGCGGGAAAATGTTATCAATGGCTCTTTGAACTTCATGTTTTTCAATTTTTCAACAATGACCCTGAATTACTTTAAACACTGCACAAAGTAGAGGGGGCGGAGCAAGATGGCCAAATAGGAACAGCTCCAGTCTCCAGCTCACAGTGCGAGCGACACAGAAGACGGGTGATTTCTGCATTTTCAACTGAGGTACCGGGTTCATCTCACTAGGGAGTGCCGGACTATCAGTGCTGGTCAGCTGCTGCAGCCTGACCAGCGAGAACTGAAGCAGGGCAAGGCATCGCCTCACCTGGGAAGCACAAGGCGGAAGGGAATCCCTTTTCCTAGCCAGGGGAACTGAGACACACAACACCTGGAAAATCGGGTAACTCCCACCCCAATACTGCGCTTTACCAAGGGTCTTAGCAAATGGCACACCAGGAGATTATATCTCACACCCGGCCGGGAGGGTCCCACGCCCTGGGAGCCTCCCTCATTGCTAGTACAGCAGTCTGCGATCTAACGGCAAGGAGGCAGCGAGGCTGGGGGAGGGTCGCCCACCATTGCTGAGGCTTAAGTAGGTAAACAAACCCGCTGGGAAGCTCGAACTGGGTGGAGCCCACAGCAGCTCAAGGAGGCCTGCCTGTCTCTACAGACTCCACCTCTGGGGACAGGGCACAGCTAAACAAACAAAAAAAAGCAGCAGAAATCTCTGCAGACGCAAACGACCCTGTCTGACAGCTTTGAAGAGAGCAGTGGATCTCCCAGCATGGAGGCTGAGATCTGAGAACGGACAGACTGCCTGCTCAAGTGGGTCCCTGACCCCTGAGTAGCCTAACTGGGAGACATCCCCCACTATGGGCAGACCGACACCCCACACCTAACACAGCAGGGTACACCCCTGAGACGAAGCTTCCAAAGCAAGAATCAGACAGGTACACTCGCTGTTCAGCAATATTCTATCTTCTGCAGCCTCTGCTGCTGATACCCAGGCAAACAGGGTCTGGAGTGGACCTCAAGCAATCTCCAACAGACCTACAGCTGAGGGTCCTGACTGTTAGTAGGAAAACTAACAAACAGGAAGGACATCCACACCAAAACCCCATCAGTACGTCACCATCATCAAAGACCAAAGGCAGATAAAACCACAAAGATGGGGGAAAAGCAGGGCATAAAAGCTGGAAATTAAAAAAATAAGAGTGCATCTCCCCCTCCAAAGGAACGCAGCTCATCGCCAGCAATGGATCAAAGCTGGATGGAGAATGACTTTGACAAATTGAGAGAAGAAGGCTTCAGTCCATCAAACTTCTCAGAGCTAAAGGAGGAATTGCGTACCCAGCGCAAAGAAACTAAAAATCTTGAAAAAACAATGGAAGAATGGATAACTAGAATAATCAATGCAAAGAAGGCCATAAATGAACTGACAGAGACAAAAACCATGACACGAAAAATACATGAGAAATGCACAAGCTTCAGTAACTGACTCGATCAACTGGAAGAAAGAGTATCAGCAATTGAGGATCAAATGAATGAAATGAAGCGAGAAGAGAAGTCTAAAGAAAAAGAGGAAAAAGAAATGAACAAAGCCTTCAAGAAGTATGGGATTATGTGAAAAGACCAAATCTACGTCTGATTGGGGTGCCTGAAAGTGAGGGGGAAAATGGAACTAAGTTGGAAAACACTCTTCAGGATATCATCCAGGAGAACTTCCCCAACCTAGTAAGGCAGGCCAACATTCAAATTCAGGAAATACAGAGAATGCCACAAAGATACTCCTCGAGAAGAGCAACTCCAAGACACATAATTGTCAGATTCACCAAAGTTGAAATGAAGGAAAAACTGTTAAGGGCAGCCAGAGAGAAAGGTCAGGTTACTCACAAAGGGAAGCCCATCAGACTAACAGCAGATCTCTCGGCAGAAATTCTACAAGCCAGAAGAGAGTGGGGGCCAATATTCAACATTCTTAAAGAAAAGAATTTTAAACCCAGAATTTCATATCCAGCCAAACTAAGTTTCATAAGTGAAGGAGAAATAAAATCCTTTACAGATAAGCAAATGCTGAGAGATTTTGTCACCACGAGGCCTGCCTTACAAGAGACCCTGAAGGAAGCACTAAACATGGAAAGGAACAATTGGTACCAACCATTGCAAAAACATGCCAAAGTGTAAAGACCATCGATGCTAGGAAGAAACTGCACCAACTAACGAGCAAAATAACCAGTTAATATCATAATGACAATATCAAGTTCACACATAACAATATTAACCTTAAATGTAAATGGACTAAATGGTCCAATTAAAAGACACAGACTGGCAAACTGGATAAAGAGTCAAGACCCATCAGTTTGCTGTATTCAGGAGACCCATCTCACATGCTGAGACACACATAGGCTCAAAATAAAGGGATGGAGGAAGATCTACCAAGCAAATGGAGAACAGAAAAAAGCAGGGGTTGCAATACTAGTCTCTGATAAAACAGACTTTAAACCATCAAAGATCAAAAGAGACAAAGAAGGCCATTACATAATGGTAAAGGGATCAATTCAACAGGAAGAGCTAACTATCCTAAATATGTATGCATCCAATACAGGAGCACCCAGATTCATAAAGTAAATCCTCAGAGACTTACAAAGAGACTTAGACTCCCATACAATAATAATGGGAGACTTCAACACCCCACTGTCAACATTAGACAGATCAACGAGACAGAAAGTCAACAAGGGATATCCAGGAATTGAACTCATCTCTGCACCAGGCGGACCTAATAGACACCCACCCCAAATCAACGGAATATACATTCTTCTCAGCACCACATTGCACTTATTCCAAAATTAACCACATAATGGGAAGTAAAGCACTCCTCAGCAAATGTACAAGAACAGAAATTATAACAAACTGTCTCTCGGACCACAGTGCAATCAAACTAGAACTCAGGACAAAGAAACTCAATCAAAACCGCTCAACTACATGGAAGCCGAACAACCTGCTCCTGAATGACTACTGGGTACATAACAAAATGAAAGCAGAAATAAAGATGTTCTTAGAAACCAATGAGAACAAAGATACAACATACCAGAATCTCTGGGACACATTTAAAGCAGTGCGTAGAGGGAAATTTATAGCACTGAATGCCCACAAGAGAAAGCTGGAAAGATCTAAAATTGACACTCTAACATCACAATTAAAAGAACTAGAGAAGCAAGAGCAAACACATTCAAAAGCTAGCAGAAGGCAAGAAATAACTATGAGCAGAACTGAAGGAGATAGAGACACAAAAAACTCTCCAAAAAATCAATGAATCCAGGAGTTGTTTTTTTTAAGATCAACAAAATTGATAGACCGCTAGCAAGACTAATAAAGAAGAAAAGAGAGAAGAATCAAATAGACGCAATAAAAAATGATAAAGGGGATATCACCACCGACCCCACAGAAATACAAACTACCATCAGAGAATACTATGAACACCTCTATGCAAATAAACTAGAAAATCTAGAAGAAATGGATAATTTCCTGGACACTTACACTCTCCCAAGACTAAACCAGGAAGAAGCTGAATCCCTGAATAGACCAATAGCAGGCTCTGAAATTGAGGCAATAAATAATAGCCTACCAACCAAAAAAAGTCCAGGACCAGAGGGATTCACAGCTGAATTCTACCAGAGGTACAAGGAGGAGCTGGTACCATTCCTTCTGAAACTATTCCAATCAACAGAAAAAGAGGGAATCCTCCCTAACTCATTTTATGAGGACAGCATCATCCTGATACCAAAGCCTGGCAGAGACACACAAAAAAAAGAGAATTTTAGACCAATATCCCTGATGAACATTGATGCAAAAACCCTCAATAAAATACTGGCAAACCGAATCCAGCAGCACATCAAAAAGCTTATCCACCATGATCAAGTGGGCTTCATCCCTGGGATGCAAGGCTGGTTCAACATATGCAAATCAATAAACACAATCCAGCATATAAACAAAACCAGAGACAAAAACCACATGATTATCTCAATAGATGCAGAAAAGGCCTTTGACAAAATTCAACAGCCCTTCAGGCTAAAAACTCTCAATAAATTTGGTATTGATGGAACGTATCTCAAAATCATAAGAGCTATTTATGACAAACCCATAGCCAATATCATACTGAATGGGCAAAAACTGGAAGCATTCCCTTTGAAAACTGGCACAAGACAGGGATGCCCTCTCTCACCACTCCTATTCAACATAGTGTTGGAAGTTCTGGCTAGGGCAATCGGGCAAGAGAAAGAAATCAAGGGTATTCAGTTAGGAAAAGAAGAAGTCAAATTGTCCCTCTTTGCAGATGACATGATTGTATATTTAGAAAACTCCATCATCTCAGCCCCAAATCTCCTTAAGCTGATAAGCAACTTCAGCAAAGTCTCAGGATATAAAATTAATGTGCAAAAATCACAAGCATTCTTATACACCAGTAACAGACAAACAGAGAGCCAAATCATGAATGAACTTCCATTCACAATTGCTTCAAAGAGAATAAAATACCTAGGAATCCAACTTACAAGGGTTGTGAAGGACCTCTTCAAGGAGAACTACAAACCACTGCTCAGTGAAATAAAAGAGGACACAAACAAATGGAAGAACGTGCCATGCTCATAGATAGGAAGAATCAATATCATGAAAATGGCCATACTGCCCAAGGTAATTTATAGATTCAATGCCATCCCCATGAAGCTACCAATGACTTTCTTCACAGAATTGGAAAAAACTGCTTTAAAGTTCATATGGAACCAAAAAAGAGCCCGCATTGCCAAGACAATCCTAAGTCAAAAGAACAAAGCTGGAGGCATCACGCTACCTGACTTCAAACTATACTACAAGGCTACAGTAACCAAAACAGCATGGTACTGGTACCAAAACAGAGATATAGACCAATGGAACAGAACAGAGTCCTCAGAAATAATACCACACATCTACAACCATCTGATCTTTGACAAACCTGATAAAAACAAGAAATGGGGAAAGGATTCCCTATTTAATAAGTGGTGCTGGGAAAATTGGGTAGCCATAACTAGAAAGCTGAAACTGGATCCTTTCCTTACTCCTTATACGAAAATTAATTCAAGATGGATTAGAGACTTAAATGTTAGACCTAATACCATAAAAACCCTAGAAGAAAACCTAGGTAATACCATTCAGGACATAGGCATGGGCAAGGACTTAATGTCTAAAACACCAAAAGCAAAAGCAACGGCAACAAAAGCCAAAATTGACAAATGGGATCTAATTAAACTAAAGAGCTTCTGCACAGCAAAAGAAACTACCATCAGAGTGAAAAGGCAACCTACAGAACGGGAGAAAATTTTTGCAATCTACTCATCTGACAGAGGGCTAATATCCAGAACGTACAAAGAACTCAAACAAATTTACAAGAAAAAAACAAACAACCCCATCAAAAAGTGGGCAAAGGATATGAACAGACATTTCTCAAAAGAAGACATGCATACGGCCAACAAACACATGAAAAAATGCTCGTCATCACTGGCCATCAGAGAAATGCAAATCAAAACCACAATGAGATACCATCTCACACTAGTTAGAATGGTAATCATTAAAAAAATCAGGAAACAACAGCTGCTGGAGAGGATGTGGGGAAATAGGAACACTTTTACACTGTTGGTGGGATTGTAAACTAGTTCAAACATTACGGAAAACAGTATGGCGATTCCTCAAGGATCTAGAACTAGAAGTACCATATGACCCAGCCATCCCATTACTGGGTATATACCCAAAGGATTATAAATCATGCTGCTATAAAGACACATGCACACGTATGTTCATTTCGGCACTATTCACAATAGCAAAGACTTGGAATCAACCCAAATGTCCATCAGTGACAGACTGGATTAAGAAAATGTGGCACATATACATCATGGAATACCATGCAGCCATAAAAAAGGATGAGTTTGTGTCCTTTGTAGGGACATGGATGCAGCTGGAAACCATCATTCTCAGCAAACTATCGCAAGAACAGAAAACCAAACACCGCATGTTCTCACTCACAGGTGGGAACTGAACAATGAGATCACTTGGACTCGGGAAGGGGAATATCACATACTGGGGCCTATTATGGGGAGGGGGGAGCGGGGGAGGGATTGCATTGGGAGTTATACCTGATGTAAATGACCAGTTGATGGGTGCTGATGAGTTGATGGGTGCAGCACACCAACATGGCACAAGTATACATATGTAACAAACCTGCACATTATGTACATGTACCCTAGAACTTAAAGTATAAAAAAAAAAAAAAGAAAAGAAACTGCACAAAGTAAAATAAAGAATGTTCCATGCAAACTATAAAACATGAATTTACAAAGTGAGATGTCGTGCCAATATTTAGGAGTGTTTTACCCCGTTACAGATTCCAGTTCTTTGTATGCAGATGAGAGCAATGACCTAACTTCATCTTGAAGAGAAAGGAGGAAAGGATTGATAGTTAAGAAACTACACTTCCTTCAACCCAGTAGTCATTCCCAAATAGATATAATGTTTCGCCACCACTGTGAAGGCAACTTTAATAAATTACCACAGGAAAAAAAAATACACTTTGATCACCCCTGCCCTTCCCAATTCGGCTCAATTTCATGGTGCGGTGCGCGATTGCTTTCTATTTTATTGTCACTAAGGCACCAGAGAAAACAAGTAGAATAAAGACTACCATTGTTAACAGATTTTATATTTAAAAAAAAATTTTTTTTCTTCCAGTTTCAATGGGTTATTTAGCTTCAATGGCATCTGTTGACACTGAAAAAAAATGTAACTACCATAGCTATAAATCTGCTTTGCTTGTAAATGTTTAATTATAATGTTTCCATTTCAATTTAAGACAAATTCACTTTCTATCTTAAGAAGAAACTGTTACCAAGAAAACAGACTGAAAACAAATCCCACAGCAATGATTGTTACCCAGCTCCCTAAAACCCACTTAAAGCACAGAATCCCGTCAATTCTTCCCAGCAGGCATCCCAGAGCTGCAACTTAAGAGTCTTTGAGGCCGGGCACGGTGGCTCACGCCTGTAATTCCAGCGCTTTGGGAGGCCGAGGCAGGTAGATCATGAGGTCAGGAGACCAAGACCACCCTGGCTAACACGGTGAAACCCCATCTCCACTAAAAAAAAAAAAATACAAAAAATTAGCTGGGCATGGTGGCAGGTGCCTGGAGTCCCAGCTACTTGGTAGGCTGAGGCAGAAGAATGGCGTGAACCCGGGAGGCGGAGCTTGCAGTGAGCCGAGATTCCACCACTGCACTCCAGCCTGGGCAACAGAGTGAGACTCCGTCTCAAAAGAAAAAAAAAAAAAAAAGAATCTTTAAGGGACTAACACATAATCACAGGAGAGACCCAATCAAGGCCCTCCCCCACTCCCATCTTCATGAAGTTTTCTGGCTCTGCTGGAATTCACAGAGAAAGAGGCCATCCTACAATCCCTCCATGCACCAAATAATGTTTACACCAAAGAAAGTCTCATAAATGTTTCATTTATGGACCTGAAAATTACAACCAGCCCTCTTCCCCTGACATCAGTTGACAATGGTCATCTTCTCCTGAACCACAGGAAACAGTCCTCCACTTCACACCTCCTATGTGTAAGTAAAAGTGTAGCCAACAGAAGGCCACTTTCTACAATCGAGAAGAAAAAATAGCAGCACCCCAGGCTGCATCACCCAAGGCGGACATAGCTCCCCCAAAAGCTGCTCAGAAACTCTGTGCTCTCAGCATGGCTCTCTCAGCAAGGGAGGTCCCACAAGATCTGAGATGCTGTAAGGGGACCATAATTCTACATGAAAGTCTGCATGTGTCCTGGGATAAGGAGAAACTGGAGAACCACATCCATATTTAGCCCACTTTCTCACACTCGGAGGGATGGGCTAGTATCTTAGAACTGTCGACTAGCGAGCAGGAGCAACCGTGACCACCATATCAACGTCGTCTAACTGGCTCAGTGTTTGTCAAAACTAAAATAAGTCTCCAGATATGTCACACAAAGATATGCATTTCTACGTGCCTGAAACTCAACTCCACTTCCAGGACAGACTATTATTTTACACATGATCAAAAGGTGCCACAGAGAAACACACCTCTCATTATCTTGGCGCAGGGCAGTGGAGTCCTTCATCTGATACCTGATCATTGTCCTGAACAGAGCATCTTCTCTTATCTTTTTGAGGATATATAAGGGCTTGTTCTGTTCCCATAAACTAAATACTACTTTACATGAATTATTTACTTAATCCCCATAGCAAACCTCCAAGGAGGTATTATTCTCTTCCTTGCGTCACAGATGAGAAATTGAGTCACGGGAGCTGAGTCATCTGCCTGAGGCCACACAGCTAGTAAATGACATGGCATGGATTTGAGCTCAGCTCTGACCCCCAAAACAGTAATTTTAAATAACTGTAGTATTTACCTCCCTCTAGCAAATTCCAGGAGATCACAAAACATCTCCCAATGTGTGGGTAACATTCAAATTCCTGATCCTATGATCACTGGCTGACATAAAACTTAAACTATCCGTTGGTTCCCTATTTCATATATTTCCTGCCTCTATTTCCTCAAAGGTAGCGACAGCACACGGACAGCAGATTTCACAGCAATTTTCTCTCCTGAACACCTTCTAAACTTCTGTCCTTTTCTCCTCCTCAATAAATCATGGCCTAGCCCTCTGGCAAAGCTGTTGCTGTATTTGTTGTTGCCTTTGAAACAGGTAAAAGTGGAATCCAAAAGAGTTTCTGGGGAGAAAAACAGAATGTACCTTGAAATTCTCTTGACGGATCCATTTTCATTCCCCTAATGGTGTATTTTGGGTTTAAAAAAAAATAAATTTTAGAGGAAAAAACCTTTCAAAAATACAGCATTTGGATTTAAGTCTTTAGAGAGCATATCTGCTAGGGGAAGAAACCATCAAAAAGAACATTTACAAAGGCTGAGCTGCTTTTCATTTTCTATTTCATTTAATCTCCGCCATAAGCCTGCAACAAAATCCCCATTTTACAGAAGAGATTCAGAAAGAGTTTGTTACTGACTAAATTCACACAAGTGATCAGAGATGGAAGAGCCACCACTGATTCCAGCTCTCTGCCTTCACATCCCAGGCTACACCAGCCTTTTAAAAAGCCTCTTTCCCCTGGATCTGAGTCACTTCTTTCTGTAACACACTGCACTGCTCTGTCAGACCCCAACAGGGTGGGAGGGACCTAAGGGCCTGGAGGGGCCAGCAGATAACTTCAGAGTGAGACCAACACAGGTTTAACACAAAAGTGCATCCAAAGCAAAACTCGCCATATTTGCATTTAGAAAGAAACCCTGGTGAAATCTCAGCCCGTTTACTGGTTCGTTAAGTTTTCCATGATACATCCTTCCTGTGTATTTACCATGGAGGTACTAAGGTTTATTTAAAATGGGTGTTTTACATGGTTTCTTTCAACTTGAAAACCTTTTGTTTGCATATTAATCATATAGAAATACTCTTCTTTGTTACAAAGAAATGTGCTTTTTCACTTACCTCGAAACACAGCACTCTGTCTATCCCCCCCCAATTTTGATCTAGACATGGATGCTAATCATATTAATTCAATCAATACTTACACGTTATTTATTCTGTGCTAGACAATGTTGCAAGCATTTTACATTGATGAAATCATTTAATCCCACAACAACCCTATCAGGTAGAGACAAAATTCTCCCTGTCTTAAGGTTGAAGAAACTAAGGCCAAAGGATTTTTAATAACCTGTTCAAGATCACATGGCTAATAAGTGGTGATATCAAGAAATACTTCTCTCCCAGAAGAAAAACAACACTGTGCATTTAATAAATGCCAACTAATACCCAGCTTCAGTTTGGGGGGAACAGCAGCGAGCAGAGGGGATTGTGGGAAACGAGAGAGCATGGCCCCTTCTACAGTGAACAGCCACAGTCAGTTCTAGCAGTTGTGGCCATTAAAGGTTGACCTGAGTTTCCAGTTTCTCCAGAGACACCTGAAATATATATATTTTAGTCAGATCTCCTGATGTTTTTAATAAAAATAAATAAACTGAAAGAAAAAAACACTTAGCAAAACAAATGAAACAGGTTTATGGGCTACTGATTTGTTGCCTACATATTGGAGATTGCAAATGAACCAATGTTGAGTAGCAATAGTTCACATGTTTAAACAGTTCAAGAAATCTGGTGTCTCCTTGGAAGCAAAGACTTCTTTGCTTAGCAACTGTTTAATCAAGGGGGAGATGCAAGGTACTAGTTCATTTATTAATTGGAAAATAATCGTGGGCCCTAATGAGTCACTCAGCATCAAAATGCATCAAATTCATCAACTGTTTTAGTCTTTGAAAATGATTAAATATCACTTTCTTTCCCTTTATAGCAAGATCCAAGTGACAACCAATCCATCAGCTTATCTGCCTATGTTTAACAACAGCATTTTGCATTCATTATGTCCTACTTAAATCATTCTTTTAAAAAGAGGAATAATTTAATTCTGCTTCTTGACAGCAGAGACATTAAATGGTGTGAGTGTTTCTCCAACAAAACACCAACAGCATATCCGTGAAATCAAGACAGAAGAACGCCAATCCAAAACAAGAAATATAACAACTAACTTCCAGAAAAATCTTTTCATTTGCATATCCTGATACTAAAACCTGGCGGAGACACAACAAAAAACGAAAACTTCAGGCCAATATCCTTGATGAAAGGACTTTGCAAAAATCCTCAACAAAATACTTGCAAACTGAATCCACCAACACATCAAAAAGCTAATCCGCCACGGTCAAGTAGGCTGCAACCTCAGCATGCAAGGTTGGTTCAACATACACAAATCAACAAATGTGATTCATCACATAAATAGAACTAAAGACAAAAGCCACAGGATTATCTCAATAGATGCAGAAAATGCTTTCAATAAAATTCAACATCCATTCATGTTCAAAATGGTCAATAAACTAGGTATTGAAGGAACATACCTCAAAATAATAAAAGCCATCTATGACAAACCCATAGCCAACATCATACTGAATGGGGAAAAGCTGGAAGCATTCCCCTTGAAAACTGGCACAAAACAAGGATGCCCTCGTTCATCACTCCTATTCGACACAGAATTGGAAGTTCAGGCCAGAGCAATCAGGCAAGAGAAAAAAAAAAATAAAGGGCATTCAAATAGGAAGAGAGGAAGTCAAACTATCTCTGTTTGCAGATGACACGAGTCTATACCTAGAAAACACCACAGTCTCAGCCCAAAAGTTCCTTCAGCTGATAAACAACTTCAGCAAAGTCTCAGGATACAAAATCAATGTGCAAAAATCACAAGTATTCCTACACACCAACAGTAGCCAAGCCAAGAGCCAAATCAGGAACACAGTCCCATTCACGATCGCCACAAAAAGAATAAAACACCTAAGAATACAGCTAACTATGGAGGTGAAAGAGCTCTACAATGAGAATTACAAAACACTGCTCAAAGAAATCAGAGCTGACAAAAACAAATGGAAAAACATTCCACGCTCACGGATAGGAATAATCACCATTATTAAAATGGCCATCTTGCCCAAAGCAATGTACAGATTCAGTGCTATTCAGTGCTATTCCTATCAAACCACATTCTTCACAGAACCAGAAAAAACTATTTTAAAATTAATATAAAACCAAAAAAAATAGCCTGAACAGCCAAGACAATCCAAAGCAAAAAGAAGAAAGCTGTAGACATCATGTTACCTGACTTACAGGGCTACGGTAACCAAAACAATTATTTAAGATTTTGTGTGTAAGAATAGGCATTAAGATCTATAAGAGCAAAAATTTTAAATAATGTTAATCAACAGAAGAATGGGAAAATAAATTATGGAATGTCTGTATTATGGAATATTATACAGCAAAGGGATAAAATAACTAGAACCACAAGTATCAATAGGGACTAACTTGGGAAATGCTACATTCAGCAAAATAGGCAAATTGCAGAACGATTCCTGTAGCACAATGTCATTCATATAAAGTTTGAAAATATACCAAAAAAACACTGTCTTCGGAAAAGTACCTCTGTAGTAAAATTATATAGACATTCATAAGGTTGATAAACACACAAATCAGGATAATGATTAACCTTAAGGAAGGAGGAAGGAGAATGCAATAGAGAGGGTTCTGTTTGTTTGTTGCTTTTTTTCCAACTTGGCAGCATATTTGGGGAAATATTAAACTGTAACACAGCTGTGTGGTAGATAGGTGGATGTTTGCTACAATATCCTCTACAGTTTTAAGTATGCTTGAAATAGCTCATACTTTTTTTAAAGAAAAGGAAAGAAAAACAACTTATCCCTTTAAAGAAGAGAAAACAATTAGCTTATTTGCTGACCTGGTCATACCACGCATCTGCATGTAGAGCAGATCTTGGGCACCAGGTTATCGTTCTAGTTTTGCTTTGCTTCTTAGAAGTGGGTGCTTTAGATTTGCCTCCTCATCGTTAAGAGTGTTAGTTCTTTTTTTTTGAGACGGAGTCTCGCTCTGTCGCCCAGGCTGGAGTGCAGTGGCGCAATCTCGGCTCACTGCAAGTTCCGCCTCCGGGGTTCACGCCATTCTCCTGCCTCAGCCTCCCGAGTAGCTGGGACCACAGGCGCCCGCCACCACGCCCGGCTAATTTTTTGCATTTTTACTAGAGACGGGGTTTCACCGTGTTAGCCAGGATGGTCTCGATCTCCTGACCTCGTGATCCGCCCGCCTCGGCCTCCCAAAGTGCTGGGATTACAGGCGTGAGCCACCGCGCCCAGCCAAGGGTGTTAGTTCTTAAGAGTTACACCTCTCTGGAATTAAATGCAGAACCGTTGCCAATCTCCAAAAACCTCCTTCCTAACAGAGTTACTGCTCAGATGGACATATCAGCTCTGATGGTATTAGATACTACCTTTGAATTCTTAAAAATACATTTAATTCTTGGAAAGTCTCAATAAAGGGAGAAGAATGCAGTTGATACTTGTAGGAGTTTAGTTTGAAAGACTACACGGAAGGTGAAAAACTATATTAGAAACGGCCTTTGAACATCCCTTAAAGTTGCCATAAAGCACATTACAAGAGACTTTTGCAGAGAAAAATCTTCTCCCCCTTTGCTGCTTTACTTTTATTGTGGTAAAATAAATGGAACACAAAATTTACCATTGTAAAGCAAGCAAGTCAACGGCATTAAGTGCATTCACAATGCTGTGCAGTCATCACCAGCCACCTCTAGAATGTTTTTGTCACCCCAAGAGGGAAATCCATGTTCATTCAGCAACCACTCCCCCTTAGCCCTGCTCCCGGCACCCCAGCACCCCGGCAACCCTGCTCTGCTGTCTGTCTCTATAGATTTGCTTATTCTGGACATTTCATATAAACGGAATCACACACCATGTGACCCTTTACATCTGGCTTCTTTCCCTCAGCGTCATGTATTCAAGGTACTTCTGTGTTGTAATATGTGTTTCTGCTTCATTCCTTTTCATGGCTGAATAACATCCCAGTATATGGAGACACTACATTTTTCTTTATCCATACAAGCATGTGGAGAAATGGAAACCCTCTTACGTCGCTGGTAGGAATGTAAAATGGTGCAGCCACTGTGAAAAACAGTTTGGCAGTTCCTCAATAAATTAAACATAGAATTACCGTATGAACCAGCAATTCCACTCCTAGGCACCTACCCAAAAGAATTGAAAACAGGTGTTCAAACAAAAACTTACACAGGATTGTTTATAGCAGCACTATGCACAATAACCACAAAGTGAAAACAACCCAAATGTCCATCCCTTTTGTTTAAAGTAGCTGCCTTGTGTTAAAGTCATGTTACATTAAGATTTCAGATCTGCCAGCATCAGAATCATAGTCAACCCAAGGGAATGTTCACACCATGAGCAGGTCAGGGAAAGCAGATCCAAACTTGGGAGGAGCAGGGTCACTCTGCCTCAATCCCATGCTCCCTCCCAGGCAGCCCCTCCTAAGTGGATGGTGGGTGCAAAGACATCTGTATTGAGGTTTAGATGTTATCTGAGTCTCTCTCTTTTGTAGAAGCCCATAGCCAAATCCTATCAGCTAAACAAGGGTGTGGTATGGACCTTGAAAACTGCATCCACCAGAATTAGAGACCTGAACACACCTGTGCTCCAGAGATGACCCTGGCTTGAGGGTCAAAAGCCACATGGCATCCAGAGAGGACACTTGCGGGTGGCAGAAGGGACTTGCGTATTCTGGGGAGATGCCTCTGAGACTTGGAGAAGATGGGCTGGAACCACACCAGCCACTTGACTATAAATAGTTCAACCATAGGTCTATGTTCCAAGGAGGTGGACAAAAAAAATGAAGGCAAGTGGATTAGCCTCCTGGGGCTGCCATAACAAAGTACCACCAATTGAGTGGCTTAAACCACAGACATTTATTCCCTTGAAGTTCTGGAGCCTGGAAGTCCAAGATGAAGGTGTGGCAAGGTCTCCCCATTCTGAGAGCTGTGAGGGAGAACCTGTCCTGTGCCTCTCCCTTCGCCGGCAATCTTTGATGTTCCTTGGTTTGTAGACGCATCACTGCCTTCACACAATGTTCTGCCTATGTGCATGTCTGTGTCCAATTCCCCCCCCTTTTTAAAAGACACCAGTCGTCTTGGATTAGGTCCCACCCAACTCCAGTGTAACCTCATCTTAAATAATTACAATTCCGATGAGCCTATCTCCAAATAAGGCTATGTGTGTGCTACAGGGGAAGAGGTACGATTCCATAACAGGAAGAGAGACGGCAAACAGTGAGGCTGGGATGGACGGAGCATCTGGTGTGCTGGGCTTGTAGCTTCCACACTCACTCCCTTGGGCATCCCAAGACACCTGTGGTGCAGCCATTAGGATCCTAATTTTGACAATGAGCTTCATACAACGTGCTCATGCTCACACAGTTAGTAAGAGGCACAGCTGAGAATGCAGTTCAGGCAGTTGGGCTCCAGAGCCCAAACTCTTTCTACTTTGCACTGGAACATGACCACGCACAGGGAGAGGCTGGAAAGAGGCAAAGACCACAATGCCCACCAGATGCCTTACCTCGGAACAGAAGGGAGGAAAGGATGTCTTCAAAGCTCATGGGAGACTGTTGTTAGGGAAGCAGAGGACCTCCCTGTGGGGCACCAAGGGGCAAGATGGAGAGGCAGACATCAGCGCCGAGACCCTCTGACTCTACCTCTGCTCCATCTGCTCTAGCTCCACAGGCCTCCCTGCTGCCCTGTTTAGGAGAGGTCCCCTCCATTTAGCTCCTCCTGCCCCGAGGAGTCCACTTGTCCCCTCCCTCCCATCTCTCAGACCTCCAGTCCAGCACCTCTTCACAGTGAGTTCATCTCTGACTTCCTGCCCCAAATCAGCCATTTCCCTACACCAGCATTCTCCATTCTTATCTCCTGCTTTATTTTTCTCCCTAAGACTTTCTTCCATCTGTTAATAAATCTTTATTATTGTCTGCTTCCTCCCACTAGAATATAAACTTCACGGAGGAAAGACATTGGCCATTTTTTTCAGTGTGGTAAATTCAGCACCTATACTAGTGCCTGGCTGTTGGGAGGGCTCCGTAATACGCGCTGAATGAATGAATGTTTCTAAGCAGTCCTGAACGCTGGGGCTGGTATGTCCTTGCTTGGCGACCAGGAAGGATGTGTCTAATACCATCCCCTGCAGAAAACCTGGGGGCTGTCCCAGCCCCGGGTGGGTAGGGCCGAGGGCTCCACCCCTTCCGCACCCCAGTCTCTCTTTAATAATGGTCCCTGTGACAGAAATTCTAGGCCCTTCGTGGCAACTATCAAGGCTCTCGCCTGCCTTCTCTGGACATCAAAGGGTCAAAGTCTGCCGTGCTTATTCATACAGACGTAATTCAGAAGAGCAACTGGGGCTTTCCAGCCAGGGACGTGAGACGGGGGGTTCACGGCCACGCATTTCAGCCCTCAGTTTCATTTTGGAAGGAACACGTGAGCAAGATTTATCAGGGAACAAGAGACAGTGGTCACAATCTTCTCCTCCCTGCTCGCCTTAAGAAGAGACAGTCTCTACAGAGCAGAGGTGCGGAGGGCGAGGGGACACCTGAGCCCCCGACAAGGGGATTTTCCCGAGGGTTTCCCCAAATGCTTAGTAAGAAAGAGTTCAGGGCTGTTTCAGGAGGCCCAGACTTCTCTCCTCGTGCACTCTGAGTTTTACATGCAAAAGAAGTTTCAGCGTGAGGATGAGCTCTTTGCTCCTGATCCCGCTGCATCAGACCAGTGTGCGCAAGAAACACACACCACTTCAGGAGTTTACAATAAAAGGAATTCGGTACTAGGAATTAGTTACCCAAGCAAAGGAAAACCTGAGAAGGCAGACAGGATGGTGAAAAAACACAGAGATTAGAACAGCAAGAAGTCGCGACCAACTCTAGGCTGAAAGGGCAAGGGAGAACTGGCAGTGGCCAGAGCCTGGGGACCCCTTGATGAAACCTGACACCTGACCACAGCAGGCGCCTCCTGTAGGGGCTGGAATCAGGGGTTGTGGGGAGCCACTGCCAAGGCAGCCACTGAGGCTGGGATGGGGAGGGATGCCCCGTCTTCCCCCACCCTCCCACCCGCTAATCTCCCACCATGGCCTCCCAAGGGCCAAACCCAGATGGAAGCCAGCTGACCCCAGACAGGCCCAGGACACACACATTACAGACTGTGAATACGCAGAATGGTGGCCCCATAAGATGGCCACGTCCTAATCCCCAGAACCTGTGAACACGGTGCCCTACATGGTCAAAGGGACTTTGCAGATGTGGTTAGATGAAGGCTGCTGGGGTGGGGAGATTATCTGGGTTAGCAGGTAAGCCTGATGTGAACACACCGGTCCTTACTAGAGGGGGACAGGAGTGTCAGAGTCAGGGAAGGAGACACGACCATGGCAGCAGAGGTCAGAGTGATACAGGGCCACCCGCCAAGGAATGCGGGCAGCCCCTACAAGCGGGAAAAGGTGAAAAAACAGACCCTCCCAGAGAGCTGTCAGGAGGGAGGCAACTCTGCAATGCCTTGACTTACACCCAGCGAAATTTATTTTAGACTTCTGACTTTCAGACCTAAGAAAGAATAAATGTATGTCCTGTGAAACCACGAAGTTTTTGATCATCTGTTATGTCAGCAACAGGAAAGTAATACACCCACAAAGATCTCATAGGTAATATTCAATTTGGAGAGCCCCCTGCCAAGGCAAAACAAAAGAGAAAGGAAAAGAGTAATGACATGGCATTACGTTGCAAACTTTAAGAAAAAGGCTTCAGCATCGGCAGAGGATAGAAAATGCAAAATATCGTCGTCTAGCCTCAGGGTATCGTTCTAGGGAGGGCAGTCAGCCGAGACTTGTGGCGCAGAAATCCCAGGTGAGCCGGCGAGTGTTTGAAAGAGGGATGACCAGAATGTCATTCCAGAAATAAAGCCATTTGGAGTTCAAGTCAGGGGACACCTCCTTCCTAAAGGCTTCCAGCATTGCCCCGATGACTGCGATGTTCCACAGCCAATACCTTTACAAGCATCTGGGGAAGCTTCACTCATTCCAGTCCTTTCAAACTAATGAAGGATGTGGTGATCTTTGTGGCCACGTCTAAATCCCGTAAACCAGCAGTTATTAAAAACATTTAAAAATAAGCACACTGCAAGGGCACTGGCTGTGGGGCTGACTCAGAATCACTGGCAGGACTCACCATGCACAGTGTGGGGCACTCAGCATTCTTAGAAGACATAAAGTGTCTGCTCCAACACTTGCTTAAAGTAAGACACAAGTGCTTAAGGAAAGGCCTCCTTCTCGTTCCCACTTTCCTTGGCCAAACTGGCATTTCACTCTGAAGTGCTTTTGTCCACTGCTTATAGACCAAATGAGTAAATTATGAAGTGTGTCTGTGGAACCCAGAATACTCCTGGGAAGGGAAAACATTCTCACATAGAAGATTAATCTGAGTACAATCAGTGTCTACATGTATGCACCAAGCATCGCACCAACAGATACCAGATGCCGATTCCACCACAGTCGGCCCATCAAAGCGACGGACAAGTCAGTACTTGTCAGTTTTCATGCTTTTTAATGCACTGCTTGTTAAGTAAGCAAATTGATATATCAGAAATGAAATTCTAAAAATGCTCCCAACCAGCAAAAGTAATGCTCATAAACAACAGGCCCCAACCCTTGGCTAGGCAGCAAGCCATGGGCATCACAGGCCACATTCTAACCCTCTCTCTCTCCATATATATATATATATTTTTTTTTTTTCCAAGGAATTCCTTGGCCCATTCACTACTGTCTTTCAATAAAAGAATGCTTCCTCCAGGTTCCAATTTCCCAAGCTTGTGTGATTACAGGTTATGTTCCAATTAAAATAAAACAATAGATGTGCCTGACTGAATGCCAGAGCTTAACCAGCCTGGCCGACCATGCAGACCTGGCTGACTGTGGCATCTGCCCAACCTTGCTTTTGCTTACAGGATTCGCAAAAGTAATTCCCCAAGCAGCGTATACAAAATCAAGCCCCTGTCACACCCCACCAACACCCCGGGAGCATGAGAGCAGAGCACCCATGATCCACGTCCCAGGATCAGAACTGTCTCCCTAGCACAGGAAAAAGGGCATTTAAAAACATGGCCCCCAGTTTCACACATGGCAAAAGCAAGACCCAGAGAAAGGAGGTGGACACTGCAGTAAAGTCACCAGAGGTCTCCAGAGCAGAATCCAGGTCTCAGAGTCCCCAGGCTTCAGACTGCAGGCCCTAAGAATCCCATGACCAATGGCTGTCCACCCACCACGAGCCTTCTGCATTGCAGATTGTTATCTCAGGCCAACCAACCCCTTGTCCCACCTCACCGTTCACTGACTCCCTGTCTACTCACTGAGATCCCCTCTATACACCTCGGAGCACCAAGGACAAGCCAGCTGGCTGCCATCATGGCTACCACCCCAAAACTGCAATGCTGGAAGGCTGAGCATAGTTTCCTCCCAGTCCTGGGTATTCCTGCCCATAGGAGTAGAGTCAGGGGGAAGAAAAGCAGCCATGGCCCACAGGAAGACCTGGTTTATTTATACTGAGGACATCCACACAAAGCAATCTAGTCCTAAGCATGTCACTCAGTACGATGTCTTGGTCCTTATCCCAGACATTCTCCTGACACTCTCACCTTCTGCCCATGCTCAAAGCCTTCCATAAATCCTTCCCGGGGGCTGGTGTCTTTCCACCGAAGTACAGTTCGCCAGACCATTTGCTTCTCTGCCTGTTTACCATCATTCCGTTACATGCAGCTTTTCTCATCACGTCATCACTAACATGAAGGGGACTCCCCATTACCAAGGCAACAAGCAGAAAGGCAAGTTCCATTTCAATTACAGCTCCTGGATGATGGCAACAGCCCTCAGCTGGGCTCCCAGGCACCACCCTTGCTCCTCCAAGCAGATCTTTCAAAAAATGTAAAGTAGATCACATCACTTCCCTCAAAGCCCTGCAGTAGCTGCTCATCCTATGCAGAATAAAATCCAAAGTCTTTTCAGAGCCTATGAAGTCCTATAAAATTCAGCCCTTGGCACCTTGCTGACCTGGTCCCCGCTGCCCCCTCCCTCACTCCATGCCAGCTCGACCCCTAACCACACCGGGGCTGGCCACCTCAGGGACTCTGGGGAGAGTCTCCTCCCACGTCTCTCCACGGCTCCTCCCCACACTCCCTTCAAGGCTCTGCTCATCACAGAGGCCCTCCTGACTGCCCTATCTGACGTAGAACCTCCCAGTCACTCTGTCCATTTACCTGCCTTATTTTTCTTGTTCGCTTTTATCACCACCTGACATACAATTGCATATTCCTTTCTATAGATGTAAGTTCCGGGAGAGCCAGGACCGACTCACTGGTTTTGTTCCCGGCTGATTTTCCAGAACCCAAAACAGCACTCAGAAGGTGGACGGCACTTGATAGACATCTGCTGAACTGAAGCACAGGATGCCAGATGCAGAGATGACCATCGTGGAGACCTGGCTCAAGCTCAGCTAGATCCTGTGATTTCTGTGCTGCCCAGGCCTTCAACCTAACAACCTGGCTCCACCTTCCCTGGGAGCCTTTGCAGCTGCTCTTCCCTCTGCCTAGAAAGTCCTTCCCCAGGTCACTGAGTGGCTGGCTTGTCCTCATTCCTCCCATCTCAGAGCCAACAGCATTTCCCTGGACCGGGTTTCCTGCCCACACTATCTCCAGTAGCCCCAGGCCCCTCTATCACATGACCCTGTTTTAGCTCCCTGCACATTTCACATCATGATCCACATGAGCTACCGTGAAACTCTGATCAATGATGTGACATCTAGCTCTCCAGTGTGCTGACAGCCCTGGCCAGTGCGCTCACCTGACAACCCCACAGCTACGGTCCAATCTGTTAGGGGGTGGAAGGGAAATTTACAAGAGGGCAGGTGTGCCTAAACAAATCATCCTGCATTATTCATTCATTTAGTAATATTTTTTTAAGGATATGTGTCAGGCACAGTCAGGCACAGTACAGTACTGAGTAACAGTGATTCACTGTGGAAGGAAACACAGTCCCTTCACTCCCAGAGCTCAAGGACTCATTGCAATTCGCATCAGAAATTAAAGAGGAGCTGCAAGAAGAATTCCAAATACATCTGTAGATACTTTACCCTTAAGGAGGGAGCATAACTCCCCACCCTTCAGTGTGGGCTGCACGCACTGTGCCCTCCTTGCAAAGAGCACAGTGTGGAAAAGGGGGAAGCAGGGAAAAGTAACTTTGCAGTGGAGAAACCTGGCAACACAACATCAGGCAGGCCATCAAGGTCGACAGTCGTAAATCATGTTGGTAGCATGAACCCTGCCTGATATATGATGAAAATGGCACCTTACCTCTGTGGCCTACCTCCCAAAAACCTTTAACCTCAGTTTAGTTAAGTTAAAAAAAATCGGACAAGTTTCAATAAAGGGGCATTCAATATAATCCCTGACCAGTGTTCCTCAAGACCGTCTGTCAAGGTCATCTAAAACAAGGAAAGGCTGAGAAACTGTCACAGCCAAGAGAAGCCTCAGGAGACATGATGACTAAGTGTTATGTGGGATCCTGGAACAGAAAGAGGACATTAGGGCTGGACGTGGTGGCTGATACTGTAATCCCAGCACTTTGGGAGGCCGAGGCAGGCAGATCACGTGAGATCAGAGGTTCGAAAACAGCCAGGCCAACATGGTAAAACCCCATCTCCACAAAAAATACAAAATAAATAAATATATATATATATATATATATCTCCAGGCATGGTGGTGCATGCCTGTAGTCCCAGCGACTTAGGAGGCTGAGGCAGGAGGATTGCTTGAACCTAGGAGGCGGAGGTTGCAGTGAGCTGAGATTGCACCACTGCGTTCCAGCCTGGGAGACAGAGTGAGACTCCCTCTCAAAACAAAAAAGAAAGAAGACATTAGGAAAAAATTAAGGAATCTGAATAAACTATGGACTCCAGTTAATGACAACATTATCAGTATTGGTTCATTAATTGTAACAAATATACCATACTAATGGTAAGGGAAACTGGGTATGGAGTGAATGGGAAGCTTATACAAGAAATCCCTGTAGTATATGCCCTATAACCATTCTGAAAAATAAAGTCTATTATTTTTAAAGGAGGATCATGTGATAAGACAGGGGAATATCTTCAGGGGTGAAGACTGCACACCCCTTCTGCAAACACCAGCAGGTTGCCTAACTAGCCACACTCAGGTACAGGCTGCAAACCGCTCACAGTCAACATAGCATGGGACCACCTGTGCCTGTACCTATGAAAAGCAACGTAAGATGTTGGCCACATATCAAATAAAACGTCATTTCAAAAGACACAGAAGGTTTCTTCTCACCCAAAAAGAGAACAATAACTGGGCACACTAGCTTTTATCTAGATTTAAAGGCATGGTGTATGAGTTGAGCTTGGTTGAGGCAGGCTGAGTTAAATGAATACTTTCAAATCATGGAGAATTTCCTCTAGGAAACGGAGAAAAAGGAAGAGGGAGGGTGGGGGGCAGAGGCAACCACTCAAAGGTTCATTTGATTGCTTTTGTAAAAGATTTGCAGCAGATCTGAGGAAGGCTTCATAATGACATATATAATAATGATATAACAATATGATATAATGTCATAATAATAGTGATATAATGGCAATAAACACATCAAAATAATAAATGAGTGAATAAAAAAATAAATGCATAAAAAATAATGGCATAAGAATAAATCTCCGATTTCACGGAGAGGCCCGGGTTTCTAAAAAATACCAATATAAAAGGCCAAATAAAGGGTCATTTACAGCTGGGTGCAGTGGCTTACACCTGTAATCCTCATACTTTGGGAGGCTGAGGCAGGAGGATCACTTGAGCTCAGCAGGTTGAGACCAGCCTGGGCAACATAGCAAGACCCTGTATCCACAAAAATAATTGAAAAATTAGCCAGGTATGATGGTACATGCCTGTAGTCCCAGCTACTTGGGAGGCTGAGGTGGATCACTGAGCCCAGAAGATAGAAGTTCAGTGAGCCATGGCCATGCCACTGCACTCCAATCTGGGTAACAGAGAGAGAACTTCTTTCTTAAGAAAAAAAAAGTAATTTCCATTAGCATCTACTTGGCTAGGTACCCTTGGTTTGTTTCTTCAACACCCCATCAGAAATCTGATGTAAAGGCTTTGGTTTTAAATCATCATGCTAGCAGACCTACGGAAAGAAAGTCTCCAGTTCCCTCTGGTTCAATTTTTGCCTGTATAAGGAAATTATGAAAGTTAAATCCTACAGTAGAAATAAAATCTGCACTTGGTAACAAAGGTCATGTTGGAATCTCAATGACATTTGGAGTTTCTAAGAGAAACTCTATCCTCCATTTCCATTCCACAAAGGACCTACCGTGCGTGAACCTGGCAATGTGGTGATTAAGGCCCAGGTTCTCGTAATCTCGAGCAATGTAGCTGAAATCAGGAATCTGAGGGAGCTACCAAAATCCTACCAAAGTGCTGACTTTTGGCAAAGTTTCTCTTCGGCCCCATCCACTTCTTGTTTTTAGATTACTCTGATACTAAGAAAAGAGCATTGGACTTAAAACATTCAACATATACTTGCTGAGAGCCTACTCTGCCAGGCACTGTTCTGGAGTCTTGAAGCACGGGTTCAAATCCCAGGTCCACCAGTCCTAGTTACATGGCTATGGGTCCTTAACGTCTCTGACCCTCAGTCTCCCCATCTGTAAGGCTGCTAAGAGCAGTACCTCCTTCACTGGCTATTTTGATAATTAAAGGGCATAATATAGAGCATAGGACCTAGCACACAGTAGTGCTCAATAAATGTTGTATCAGGAAGGTCTGCTTCCAATAAATCCTGAAAACTCCTCCCACACTGGCATCTGTGCATAGACTGCTCAAAGAAGCCCCCAACCAGATGCACCCTCCCATACTCTAGGACCGTCCAGCCCCACTATCAAGCCTTACCTGTACCACATCAAATTTTTGCATTTAAGAGCATTTTGCAAGATGAATATAATACAGTGTTAATATTACATACAGAATGGTTTAATAGGTCACCTTCCCAGAAATGTGTATTTCTAAACACTTTTAAACTCTTACTCATGCTTTAGGGACCAGTTTAAAAGTTACCTCCTCTGAGAAGCCTTTTTAGATTCTCTCCATACAGAACCCATTGTGTTCTCTTTGTTCCATCAAACTTGGTCTCTTGTCCTATGACTGTGGGGAGCGCTGCCTACTGGTTCAGTTCACTGTCTCAGCGTCTGACCCTTGGACTAGGGTTTCCAGCATCTCGAGCTCTGATTCTCAAAACGACTGTAACAGCCCATCCAATTGCTTTGATTTGCTGAGAAAGGCAACAGGACCACTAGGTCATGATGAAAGCTGTTTCAAGAAGACTAGACTAGCAGCTGGATAGATTAGTGGGGAAAGACCTGGCCAGAAAGACCTTAAGGTGGCCACACAGACATTCCAGGAATGAGCTGTATGAACCTGCATGTCACCAGCGACATAGCCCTCAGCCAGCGAGAACCTCCTGGTCATCAGGAAGACTCAGGGGCCAAAATTAAGACTTTTCTTTTTTTTTTTTTACAACCACACCAGAACACCCAAGTATGTTTTTTTTCTGCTCTAAATCAGCCATCTTGAGAATTAGAACTTTAGAACGTTTTAGTCATCCAAAGGCAATCACTTGAAATCTATGAATGTATTATGGAACTGGTATCACTACTCAAAATGTATATTTAATCATGAGAATGAAAAGACAAGCCACAGAATAAAAAAAGTTGCAAAACATATAATAAAAAAAGAACAACCCAACTTAAAAAATGAGCAAAAGACCTGAACAGACACCTGACCAAAGAAGATATATAGATGGCAAGAAGCACATGAAAAGATACTCAGCATCATGTATCACTGGGCAGCTGCAAATTTTTAAAAACAAGGATACCATCACACAACTATGAGAATGGCTAAAATCCAAAATACTGATAACAGTAAATGTTAGCAAGTATGGGAAGACACAGGAAGTCTCATTCACTGCTGGTTGGAATGAAAAATGCTACACCCGCTTTGGAAGACGGTCTAGCAGTTTCTTACAAAACTAAACATATCCTTATCATATGATCCAGCAATTGCGCTCCTTGGCACTTATCCAAATCAGTTGAAACTGTACATCTACAGAAAAACCTGAATCTGAATGTTTATAGTAGCATTAATCATAATTGCTAAAACTTGGAAGCAACCAAGATGTCCCTCAGTAGATGAATGGATAAACTGTGGGCCATCCAGGCAATGGAATGTCATTCAGTGATAGACAGAAATGAGCTATCAAGCCAAGAAAAGACAGCGAGGAAACTGAAACGCATATTGCCAAGTGAAAGAAGCCAATCTGAAAAGAGTACATACTGTATGAGTCCAACTATACAACATTCTGGAAAAGGCAAAACTATGGAGACAGTAAAAAGGTCAGTGGTTGCCAGGAGTTCAGGAAGAAGGAGGGAGATAAGGTCGAGCACAGGGGGTGGTTTCAGGGTAGTGAAGATATTCTGTGTGATACTGTAGTGGTGCATAAATGTCATACATTAGCAAAACCTACAACACAAGGAGTGAACCCCAATACATAGTGTGGACTTTAGTAAGTAATAATATATCAATATTGACTAATTAAATGTAACAAATGTGCCACACTAATGCAAGATGGTAATAATAGGGGAACTGGAGGGGTAAAGGGTAATGTGGCAATTTGCTATATTTTGTTTCCACTCAATTCTATAAACCTAAAACTGCTCCCGTCAAAGAAGTCTATTACATTTTTTTAATGTATAACTGAAAACTCTTTGTACAAGTCAGGATAGATTATGTTATGCTGTGGTAACAAATAACTTCAATGGCTTAAACAACCAAGATTTAGTTCTCACTTGCACTACCTGCCCTGGACAGGCCAGCAGGGGGCACTGCAACCCTCTCCTTAACCAGCGAGTCAGGCATCTCTGAGCTCTGACTTGGTCTCAAACCTATCCTCCACCACCTCCTCCCCATCCTTCAACACCACCCTATTCCCCATCCATGCTGGACTCACATATCCCAATTTTAGGAAGAATCTGCTAAGTCTGTTTAGAGAGAATCCCCCACCCTTGGTATCTGGCTGCCTTCAGCAAGAATCCCCCTACCCTTGCTGTCTCCTCTGAGTAATCTGTCATCCGCCTACCCCTCATTCACCCTCCTCCCCTCCTCCTTTCCTTGGCCATAAATCCCCAGCTGTCTCCACTATATTCACAATTGAGTCCCCCTCTATACGGACGTCTCTTTTCCACTGTTGAAGGAAGAGTCTCTGAATAAAATCTGCCTTTACTGCTTTAACTAGCGTCAGCCACTGGTTCTCCCTAACCACTGAGGGGCTCAGGCTGATGGATGGATTTTGACACAGCCTCTCTGGCATTCCGCTAGGCCTGCTCCATCCTCCTCCAGATTAGAGTCTTTGCCGTAAAGAAAACAATGACTACATTTGAAAACGCACAAACCTAAAATCTTGCTAAAGTAACAACACAGTCCAAACTTTAGGCAACCAAGTAGGGAAAAACATTTGCAAACACACACAGGAAAAGTTACTAAATGTAACCAGAAATTATGTCGATGCAAGTTATGCCTATAAGAAGATAACCACATTTCAACTATCAAATTAATTTTTTAAGGTAATGCCCACTGTTGGCAAAGGAAGCGAGCACTGGGCACACACAGAGCCCTGTAAACAGGCAGGAGAAGCTCACCAAAGCATCCAGAACTTAAAAACGCATCATGTATTTTGACCCGCCAGTTCATGTCTAGCTTTCCCTCCTATAGACTTACCTACAAAGATATTTGACATACATTTTACGCTTCAAAAGAAAAAATATTTTAAAGGAATGTTTAACAAGAAAAAGATACAACCTCATAAAAATGCCCAATAGCAATGTTTAAAAGGAGGAAAAAATGAAATATGGGAAATCAATAGAATATACTGCTATAATATCAATAGAATATTATGCATTAAAAATTACAGATTCATTGAAGGGCTCCACAAATCTTGAAATTGTTGGAAAAACTGTTTATGTGTGTGTATTTGCATTTTTCTGGGAAAAGGGTTAACCACTTTGACCAATTTTTTTAAAGGGTTTGATAATTATCATTATAATTAAATATTCAATGACATGAAAAGATGTTACTGTATATTTATTCTTTATTATTACAGAAAACAACAGCTTTCAAAGCTAAATGAGCAAGTCTAATATGAACAGAAATAATACATTTCTGTATATAGATGTGAACACATAGAATACCAATATACTCAAAATATTAACAGTTATTACCCTTTCAATCATAGGTTTGGAGATTACTTTTATCCTCTTCATTCTACCCAATTGTATTTTCTAAATTTTCTACAACTGAACCATCTATTACTTTTGAAGTAAGAAGCCTTTTATTATACTTATGCTGAAACTGGCCGGCAGCATAAATTCAAAGTGCTTCCCACTGGTTAGGAAAAATAAGCAGAGTGTTTTTAAATGTTTCTTTTTTCTTTTCTTCTGCAGGCCTTGGCTTTTTGAAGGGGTCAGGGAGGAGTCCTCCATTTCTTATAGGACTCTGTTGCCACTTTCTAGCATGAATAAAAACAAACAAAAACAAACCTGCCTCCTGTCTGTTAAGTGTGGCTCTCCCTACAGGCAGGTGCCCTGTGCACGATGCATTTCCCTACACGGGGGATATGATCGACACGGGATCCTGGCTTTGAACTCCTGAAGTAGCCGGTACTCAGAGGTCTCCAAGTGTCCAGTGGCAAATGCGACTGTAAATCTAAGAAGTGTGTATCTCAAATCCATTGCTTTCAAATCCTAAAATCGTTTAAAACTAAGTATTGTTATCTTCTCCCGGGGCTTAAACGAATTTTCATTCATTCATGTCTCCCAGGAATTCTCAGCCCGGGCTGCACATTAAAATCACCTGGACGCTTTTCTTCAAAGGCCAATGCTTGTAGCCTGCTGGGGTAAGGGCTGGGGAATCTGCATCCGGGACTGTCTGCACTTTGTAAAGACTCCCAGATGACCGATGGGCATCCAGGATTGGGCCGCCTCGACCTGCTTATTCAACAGGTATTCTTTACGCCCCGGTCTAGTCTCCTGGGGCTGCTGTTATAAATCCTCACAGACTTGTTGGCTTAAAACAACAGAGACTTATCCTTTCACACTTCCGGCAGCCAGAGATCCAAAGCCAAGGTGTCAAAAGAAACATGCTCCTGCCAAGGGCTCCAGGGGACAATCAGTGCCTCGCCTCCCAGCTTCTGGTGGCTCCAGGCGTTCCTTGGTTTCCATAGCCCTGGCTGTATCAATTGCATCCCTGCCTCTGTCACCACATGGCCGTTTCCTCTGTGTGTCTCTTAAAACACACAGAGGGTCCGCTCAGCCAATCCAGGATCAGCTCATCTCAAGATCCTTATAACTTAATGACCTCTGCAAAGACGCTCTTTCCAAATAAGGTCACATTCACAAGTTCTGGGGATGAGGACATGGACATGTCTTTTGAGGGGCCACTCTTTGACCACCTACCTCTCCTATTTCCACATGCCAGAGGGCCTGCTGGTGCTGTGGGCATTGCTTTTAGTGAGTTTTCAGTCCTGTGGGAACAAGAAAGCCGAAAGCTGGTTGGGCAACAGCAGGAGGATGCGACCACAGCTCACAGCACAGGCACCTTGCCAGGCCTTCTGAGGAGCCCAGGTGGCGATTTAAGCATGGACTCTAAAGTCGGACTGCTTTGACCACATACCGGCTCTGAGGCCTCAGGAAATCATTTAACTGTCTCAATTTACACAACCGTTAAATGGGAATAATCATAATAACATTCCATATCCACTTCACAGGGTTCTAATAGTTCTGATTTTTAAAACTGTATTCAACTAAAAGACGTAACATAGTGCCTGGCACCTAACAAGAGCCATATGGTTTTTCAATAGTTTTAAAAAAAATGAGAAATGGACAAACAGAATCACACAAAATTGTCCTCAAAGACATATGAACATGTTCTGTGTGTTCTAGCCTTTACCTTTCAACAAAATATTTTATAGAAGGAAAGAGACTAACACAAATGGGGTCAGGTAAGAAGAACTATTTCTACTTTGTTGAAATAGAGGCAGCTGTTATAATCATTCCACTGTCTCCTTTCTTCTTTTCTTAAACTTGAGTAAGAATCCTTCAGCACAATGAAAGATTCAGGCTGGCTCATGTTTCACAAATCCGTACAATGACACTTGATACCTAACCGTCTTATGTCAACATTGTTTTTTGTTTGATGGCCGAATGTTAAGTTTCACAAAAAACAATGAATTAGTTCAGTTAATGAAAAGGATAACCTTTCCCTCTGCTCAAATTGTTATAATATTTTTCTACAGTAGGGCAGGCAAAGAAAAACTCCTGAAAGATTGGATTTTCCAGATTTTCCAATATGGTAGCTGACATGGTTTGGTTGTGTCCTCACTCAAATCTCGTATTGAATTATAGCTCCCATATTCAAGAAAAACCCTTTTTCTGAGGAGAAAATCAAGCTGGCTGCAGAAATTTGCAAACATAATGAGGAGTCAAACGTTAATCACCAAGACAATGGGGAAAATGTCTCCAGGGCATGTCACAGACCTTCCTGGCAGCCCCTCCCATCAGAGGCCCAGAAGCCCAGAGGAAAAAATTGTTTCTTTTGTGGGCCTGGCCCAGGACCCCCCTGCTCTGTGCGGCCTAGGGACTTGGTGCACTGTGTCCCAGCCACTCCAGCCATGACTAAAAGGGGCCAACGTAAAGGTCGGGTCATGGCTTCAGAGGGTGCCAGCCCCAAGCCTTAGCAGCTTACATGTGGTGTTGGGCCACATGTTAAGAATTGAGGTTTGTGAACCTCTGCCTAGATTTCAGAGGATGTATGGAAATGCCTGGATGTCCAGGCAGAGGTGTGCTGCAGGGACAGAGCCCTAATGGAGAACCTCTGCTAGGGCAGTATGGAATGGAAATGTGGGGTGGAAACCCCCACACAGAGTCCCCACTGAGGCACTGCCTAGTGAAGCTACGAGAAGAGGGCCACTGTCCACCAGACCCCAGAATGACAGATCTACTGACAGCTTGCACCGTGTGCCTGGAAAAGCTGCAGACGCTCAGCACCAGCCCATGAAAGCAGCCAGGAAGAGGGTTGTACGCTGCAAAGCCACAGAGGCAGAGTTGCCCAAGACCATGGGAACCTACCTTTTGCATCAGTGTGACCTGGATGTGAGACACAGAGTCAAAGGAGATCATTTTAGAGCTCTGACTGCCACACTGGATTTCAGACTTCCATGGCGCCTGTAGCTCCTTCATTTTATCCAATTTCTCCCATTTGGAATAGCTGTATTTACCACATGCCTGTACCCTCATTGTATCTAGGAAGCAACTAACTTACTTTTGATTTTACAGGCTCACAGGCAGAAGGGACTTGCCTTGTCTCAGATGAGACTTTGAACTGTGGACTTCTGAGTTAATGCTGAAATGAGTTAAGACTTTGGGAGATTGTTGGGGAGGCATGACTGGTTTTGAAATGTGAGGACATGAGATTTGGGAAGGGCCAGGGGTGGAATGATATGGTTTGGCTGTGTCCCCACTCAAATCTCATCTTGAATTGTAGCTCCCATATTGTCCACATCATGGGAGGGACCCGGTGGGAGGTAAATGAATCATGGGGGTGGGTTTTGTCCGTGCTATTCTTGTGATAGTGAATAAGTCTCATGAGAACTGACGGTTTTATAAAAGGGAGTTCCCTTACACAAGCTCTCTTACTTGCCACCATGTAAGATGTGACTTTGCTCCTTATTTGCCTTCAGCTCTGATTGTGAGGCCTCCCCAGCCATGTGGAACTGTGAGTCAATGAAACCTCTTTCCTTTATAAATTATCCAGTCTTGGGTATGTCTTCATTAGCAGTGTGAGAACAGACTAATACAGTACCCTTCACAGTGAACATCTGGATTGGATCTTGACTTTACCTTGAGTTGGGTTACAGCAACGTGGGTGTGCCTGTTTTTTTGAAGAAATCTATTTTAGGGCTGTTGCTTGCCTATCTTCTGAGCTTTTATCTGCCTCTATTCGAATTTTTAGATAAGAATGGGCTCTATCTTGTGGTTTCTGACCACATAAAAAGTTGCAGTTTATTTTCTCTGAGGTTTGGGTCCCAACAGCCAGACAAGAATCATTCAAAGAACAACCTCATCTCAACCTACCTGGCTGCACGTGGCTTCCATGCAAAGAGTCCATCATCCAGCTTTCATTTCCCTTGGTTCAGTGTTATCTGTTCTGAACACTTTCAAATTTGCTTTATTTTTTTCTAATCTCTTCTCTCCTCTTTTGGCAACACCACTCTTTATCTTGTGGATTTCATCTTTATTACTCACATTTCCTCACAATGAGTGTTCATTAAAATATTTTAAATTAAGATCTTTACTGCCTTTCTAACCGAGCACGTCGGGTCTTCCCATGCAACACATTTCTAATTCTTATCACAGAATTTCAGGCAGTTTGTACATTATATTCTATCAAAAACTCTATTCCACTCAAGGTTGTCACAATTCAGAGATTACAGCTTTCTGCAGGGTGTTTTGTTGAGGATATATTCATATATTCACTTTGTTAGCCGGCAAGCACGGTCCACGAGCCTGTACTTCACACCTCATTTGATATTACAATTCAACAAAAAAAAGGGATAAAAAGAAGCAATTATTTATTTAGATGATGGAATGGGTTTTGCCAGATTAGGTAAACATAGATTGTCATGCCAAAGTGACAATCCCTGCCCTTCTTAGGATCCAAGGGAGGTCAGATACTAAATGTGGAGAAAGAGAAGGAGAAAGAGGACACCCTTTCTCCTTTATGAGATGATGTGAGAGTGTCTCATAATTATGTAACTCTGCTTATATAACTACTTTACTTTTTTCCCCTGTAACCTTTTTTTTATCTTTTCTAAAGAGAATACAAAACTGATTCTCACAGAACCAAAAAGTGATAACCATGGCCCAGATTGCTCTTCAATTTAAAACATTACCACTTGGTCAGTCAAATATATCAACAAAATTAATGTCCTAAGCATAGACCATGCATATCACCATTATGTACCCAGACAGTGATTTCTGAGGGCAGGGAGCCAGAAAATCCCATTTGGACTCACAACAGCAGGAGGCATGAGGCTAAGGTAACTGGGGTGGCGCCCACTCCAGCTCCTGTCCCTGTCAGCATCTGCTGCCCTATTATCTGCCTCCCCTATTATCTGCCTAAGCTCTCCCATTAGGGCTGGTCCAAACTCCTGGTTCAGGGCTGGTTATAGTGATTGGTTCAGGGTGGGTGCACAATCTAAGTTATGCCAAACAGAGTCTGTGGTGACCAGCACTGGGACTTGTGCCTGGCCTGCCTGGGGACAGCAGCTTTCTCCCTGAAGTGACCAAGTTAGCAGATGTTTGCTGGGAGCTGCTGGCAGTCATCTTGCCTCCAGGAGGGAAGGGCCTGTCTGAGAAAAAGCCAAATCAGGGAGACAGGTTGCTAAGGATACTGCTTGAGCACCTGACTCTACATTCCTCGTATCAGGCCACCCCCGAACTTCTCCACCTGCAGGGACATAAAGCCACCTGACAAGCCCAGCAACCAAGAGGAAGTCTGCCACTGGGAATACAAACACACAGGGCCCCCAGGCAAAGTAGAGAATCAAGCTACAACCTTTGACAGAAGCCAACTTCAAAGAGTGTGGCAAACACTGTGAGCCAACCACCCAGCAGGCACCCATTCTCCCATCCTCATTCCCTGGCAACAGAGACCATTTCCCACTACAAAGCCTGGAAATAATACCAGATACTCATTTTCCAAGGGTACCCTGCCTCTTGGGCAAAAGCGTGGAACCCACTGTGTATTGATAAGATCTAAAGAGAAGACTTCCATGGATATTGTTGGAAAGGTTTTCTGCCCTGGTAAAAAGGGACACATGAAGAGAGACCCACCTCCCACCCCTTTCCAGTCTTTAGATATCGCTGGGTAAGTCTGTGATGCCTGGAATAGCTGCAGCCATCTTGTGACCATGAGGAACACAAGCTGGAGAGTGACAGTCAGGGCACTGGGTCCACTGGAGTGGGAAGACAGAAAACACCCAGGAGACACCGTTGTGCTGCTGGATTCACCATCCATGGCACCATCTACCTCTCAATTTCTTTTATGTGAGATGATAAAACCCTGCTGCAGTAGCCACTTTTAGGTAAATATTCTATGACTTGCAACAGAAAGCACCTAAGCAAATGTAAAAATCCTAGGCTCCCTAGAAACTTTAACAACCCGGAATTTAGGAGTGTCTGGCAGGCAGATACAAATTTACAGGGAAACCATGGGTCAAGCGGGGTTGCGGGCTGAAAACTCTGTCGATAAATGGAGAGAATGATGACCGGAACGTAGAGTTTACAGTAAGAGGCATCCAGATTACTTGGTCAGTGATTCCTAATGGAAGGCTTTGGACCACTCCGTCTGAGTCACTTCTCTCCCTCTGAAAGAGATCTTCAAAAGCCAGCAGAAGAGAGTTCTAGCTGAGGTTGGCTGGGGTCACCCAAGAAGAGACAGCACTTGCCAGCAACTCATTGGAAAACACCCTCCATTTCTCATGCTCCCCTCTGCCCAGGCCCTCATTCATTCACGGAAGGCCTCCCCCATTCCTAACGCTGCAGGCCTTGAAGAGTTTAAAGCCTAGGGAAGAAAGAGAACTGGTTGTGACAATATATGGTGATAAGCAGCAGACTCGGAAGGGGCTCATGTGCTAAGCTGAGGAGTCTGAGCCCCCTCCCGGGAGAAGCAGGAGCCAGAGGTTTTAAAGCAGGAGGTCACATGTCCAGCAAAACTTGTTAGCCCTCCCAGTGAAGCAATCTCATAGAAGAATGGTGTTCAATGAAACAAGAAGAAAATAGAGGCAACGGGACTGTATAGGGAAGGCGGTTGCAACACAGGTGAGAGCTCTTTCTACCTGCCGGGTGTCCTGATAGGAGGTGACACGTGATCACCTCTCTCTGGGTCCCAGGTGAGTTCAGCCCTGTAAAGCCCAAGGTTGGTGTCTGAATGGGAGAAGACAGGCTTCCTTCCAGCAATGCCAAGTTCATTCAAATTAAGATTCCGAGGCCATGTGCCAATTCCCAAGTGTGATATCAGCAAAATGACTATATTTAAGCACTAAGGGACAAATGCCCAATAGCTAAAGCTACCCTCGGTTTACTCATTACTAAGTATATTTTCCCCTTGCCTCTTAAATCATTTTTATTTCCTCCATTTCCTTCTTCAACTCTTCACTGCAAACAATAACAATAGTAATAATAAAGATAAAAATTTAAAATGCGGTTACCAAACTCGACGCTGTGACAGATGTGAACTCTGGTGATTTTTGAGACTGCCGACCTAATTAGGTCATTTATGTGTGAAGAGCGTCAAGGATAGAAGCCTCAATACCGTGGCATATCTCAGTAATGGAGCCATTCAGAAGCGGCACGGCTGAGCTACGCTGATGAGCGCAGAGGAAACCATTGCCCATTAAATGCAGAGGCATCGCTTTATCCACACGTGCATTATTTTGCTATCAGCTCCGGCAGCCACTCCCCTCCTCCCCGCTGCCGAGGTGCTTTGGGGATCTCCATGCTTACCTGCTCTGCGTGTCCGGGCGATGGCCCATGCAGGTGAGGGTGGCCGACGTCTGAGTGCTGCCATTATCAATTTCCTCCTGGACTGCCCATTGGTCCTCACTGCTGACTCTCACTGCCATTATCTTCACACCTGCTGCCGCCTTAATTCTGTGGGGTGGGAAAACAATGATACTACATATAATAAAACCATTTTAGTTTGAAACAGGTAATCAAATATGGCACTAGAGCCGATCACCGGTAAAGTATGTGTAACGTCGCCCCCTTCCTCTGGGAGATGTGGGGAAGGGTGGTGGCAAGTGACTTTCCTTTAAAAATGAAGTGTCTTGTAATTTTTACAAGTGCCTGGAAGTAGGAGCCCCAGCTTTTGCCATGTGCATTAATTTTCTGTTTAATCAGTGTGCTGGGAACCAGATCATTGCTGCTCCAGGGACCCCAGCAAGATGCAAAGGAGACAGATGCCTCGGGGCAGGAGAGATGGGTCTGCAAGGCCTGTTCTTCACCTGGAGATGGAGAAGAGTCTTTAAGACGCGGGGTGGGCTGTACAAGGCCAGAAGATCACACAGCCCAGGGGATGGAAGAGAAGGCCATTGCACTGGGCACTCTGGGAGCAGGAATGGACAGGAGCACCCAGTCCTCAGGTGTCTGAAGAACAAACGTGGCATTCAGGCAGGATAACGGGGACCAGGTGCTGCCTGGCACAATGTTCACAGAACACAGTTCCACCAGGAAGAATCAAAGACCCAAGTGTGTTGCCATTGACAAAAGGCCAAGGAGAGTTCACAGTCTGGGTTTCTTTCTTTTTGTACACTGCTCCTGAAATGATCCTCACGTAGCTACTAACCAGAAAATGTCTCCTCGATAACAGTGGGGAGTCTATGGACAACATCCATGTTCTCCCAGGGCAACCTGGGGGCTTGGCCCAATGCTGTGTATGCATCTGGAGGGTCAAGGATGAAGGCAGGCCGTGGGGTGCCCACTGCTTACTATGCCTTCACTGAACACAGGTATCACCACAAGGGCCTGCTGGGACTTCTGGGGATGTGAACTAATGCTGCGAACTAATGCTGCAGAGGTCAGTGCATGCTGGGCTGGGAAGGTGACCAGCTCCCTTCTGCTTCCCAGAAGCCTGTGGACCCACAAGAAAAGGCCCCAGTGAGACCCTGGGCACCCTCTCCCATGAACAAAAAAGGGATACCAAAGGCAGCCAAATATTATATGGCGGAGTTAGAGGAGTGTCAGCAAAGACAGGTGCATTAAGCCAGACATCCCAGCACCACCAAGAAATGATTGATGGGAAGCAAAGATTCCCTCCAAGATTAATTAATCAAATCCACACATAGCAGCAGGTCTAGGACACTATTTAAAAACAAGTGAATGAAAGTGAAAAGACAACCTACAGAATGGGAGAAAATACATGCAAACTGTCTATCTGATAAGGGCCTAGCATTCAGCGTATATAAAGTATTCCTACAAAATCACAACAAAAGCAAATAACATCATGAAAAACTCAGCAAAGGTCTTGACTAGACATTTCTCCAAAGTTATATAATTGGCCAATAAACACAAGAAAATATCCTCAACAACATCATTAGTCATCAGGGAAATGCAAATCAAAACCACAATGACATACCAATTCATACCCATTGGGATGGCTACAATAAAAAAAGACAGATACTAAGTGCTGGTGAGGATGTAGAGAAATTGGAACCCTCATACACTGCTCTTGGGAATGTAAAATGGTACAACCACTGTGGAAAACAGTTTTCCAGTTTCTCCAAAAGTTAAACATAGAATTACCATATGGCCTAGCAATTCCACTCCTAGGTATATACCTAAATGAATTGAAAACAGGCACTCAAATAAACACTTGTAGACTCATGTTCACAGCAGCACTGTGGGCAATACCTAAAAGACTGAAACAACTCAATGCCCATCTATGATAGATGGATAAATAAAATGTGGTCTATCCATACAATGGAATATTATTCAGCCCTAAAAAGAGATGAAGTTCTGGCACGTGCCATGTGATGAACCTCGATAACGTGATGCTGAGTGAAAGAAGCCAGACACAAAAGGCCACATAGTAAATGACTGCATTCAGATGAAACATACAGAAAGTAAATCCATAGACAGAAAGCAGACTGGTGGTTTCCAGGGACTGGGGAAAAGTGAGGCCGGGGGAAATGGGGAGTAGCTGCCTGGCTAACGGGTACCCAGTTTCCTTCTGGGATGACGACACTGTTTTGGAAGTAAACAAAGATGGTGGTCCAACAGCACTGTGAATGTATTAAATGCCAGTGAAATGGCTAATTTTATGTGATGTAAATTTTACCTCAATACAAAAAAGAAAATGGGGGGGAAAAAACCACAGGTGAAAAATGACCCCTCCCAGGAATGACTGAAACTTTAAAAAAATAGAATGTATCAAAATCAAATCAAAACACCTATAAGGCCCAAGGAAGGCAGCCTCTCATGGCAGAATTCAAGCAGGAGAGAGATTCTCAAACCTGAGGAAAGCCCCAACTTTACCCCCCACCGTAAGGAACCCTGAGGCTGTAGAATTAGGGGATTCAAATGTCTGCTTATCTCATTGAAGAAAATGGAATGTTTCTGCCTCCCTTTCTCCCCTTCCTGTAGGTCTTTACACAGACTCTAAGACATCATTCTGCTTGCTCCTGCACACGCCAAAAAGTCACTGCAATGCCTGCAATTCCCGGAGACTCAGATGCCGTGCCTTGCCTTGACTTGATCGTTCTTCTGCTGAATTCTGGGGTCCAAATCTGCTACTTACAAAGCTTTCTTTCTTGCCATCATGATGTTCCAGGAATTAATTTATGCAAACCACAAATAGAGGCATCCTGTTCTGTCCCTGCCCCCAACCATCCCATCTTGTTGCCAAAGGGGCAACTGCAGAGAATGTTCCAGAGTCATATCTAGAGAAACAGAGTCCCTTCCGCTGTCCACACACCGCCTCCTTCTTATCGGTACTTGCTACCATAATAGCTTTTCTCACTCTCCCACAGAGTTCTTTCACCAAGCAGCCATGTGGCCAGGCCTGTCACCGTTGTCCTCAACGCCCAGATGAACAAATCAGACCCTCCCACCCGATAGCGCATGACCGGCTGAAGGTCACACAGCTGGTTCTGGCAGAGCCAGGATTCGAAACCAGATCCCCTCACTCCAAATCCCACTCCTTTCTCTCATGCACCGGTCCATTAACAGAAGATTTCTTTTATGACCCACATTGCGTCATTTATTGCCTGACAAATGCCTCAATAGTTAAGTCTGGAGACAATAATGTCTCACATTTTAGCTCCTTAATTGAGCCCTCATTGCAGGCCCCTCTCCCTTCAGTCTTGGGGATACAACACGTACTCACTCATGGATCTTCTGTGACATTTTTGTTCCTCCTTTTATTCTAACCCAGAACTAAGATACAGGTCCCCTTGTCCTCAGGGGCTTCCTCACTCATCAGCTCTGAGCTGATTTGTGGGATTCCGTGCACAGTGCTTCTTCCACTGGGCTTCTGGCTCTGGTTTATCCCGACAGAGACTCTCACAGTGGGCCAACTCTTCCTCCGAGTCTGAGAAGCAGAGGGTCCAGTGCGGGGAGGAAGTCCAAGTCCTCCACAGAGCATTTCCTAGCATGGGGGGTGCCCTGGCAGGGGCTGAGGAAACACAGTGCTTGCCATTAATTTGTACTCACTGGTCCTTAACAGGTCCAGGGGACCCGAGGAAGGCAGGGAGGCAGGACTTGGGACAAGCTGACCGTTGCCTGATAAGAGTGTCTTTGTTTACCTGGGGCCTTGGTAAAAAAAAAAAAAAAAAAGCTCTAGACGCCAAGCTTGGGTGAGCTCCCCCGGTTGGCAGCACTCTGTGCCTGTTGTTGAACACCAGCTCTGGGAGAAGCGAATGCTGTCCACACAACTCCACTGGGAAAGGTCAACTGGGAGCTTGCCCCTGGACCTCTACTGGATCCTACTCTATGCACCTCTTCCCTTGGCTGAACTTAGTGTGTATCCTTTCACTAGAATAAACAATATTTATAAGTACAACAGCTTTTCTGAGTTCTTTGAGTCCTTCTAGAAAATTATTGAACCTGAGGGTGGTCCTGGGGACCCTCCAGACTTGCAGATGGCATCAGAAGTGAGGGTGGTCTTGAGACCTTCCCAGCTTTTCAGTGGGTGGGTCAAGTCTTTCACTGTCTGCCGTGGGCAGGGGCTGGAGAAGGAAGCGTGCAATTAGAACTCATGCCATCAAGGCTGTGAAATATTTTTATACCCCATATCATGCAGCCAGTCCTCCAATGTTTAAAGAGGATTTCTTGACTTTCAGGTATTACGCATGAAGGGTTTGGAAATGCAAAAAGGAGCATGGCTCAGCTCAGACCAGTGAGTCTCAGATGGTTTTAGCCACAAACTGAGACTGTAGCTCACCTTCTCCCAGTACCCATTTCACAGTAGAAAAAGAATTTGTTCACAAATGCCGAAATGTCTCGAGCCCCTTCTGGAAGCCAGGCACTGTCCGCCACCTTGCACTGCTAATACACGGACGCCTCGTGCAACCCCGTGGGGGTAGTATCGCTTCTGCTTCCATTTTCCACATGAGGAAACTTGATGAGCGTCACTAGACAGGCAAATTGTGTGGGTACGACTGGGGGAAGGAAGTTTTGCATTCTGCTTTAGCCAGAGGAGATAAAGAAGATTCCTGTTTGGACAGTAGAAGGTACTCACAGTCTACTGGAAATTCACTAGCAAAAGGATCTAGTTAAGCATGTCTACTAACGTTTGAGTTAACCAAACAGCCCACAATGGAAGAACGTAGTTCCTTATTAGTTCAGGAAGCTGAACTCTGAACTAATAAATATTCCAAAAAAAGTAAGGAAAGCTACAATTTGAATTCACAACCATCTGATGACAATACTACCAAACGCCTTGATGATAATAAACTGTCCTGTCCAAACTCTGGCAGCTGCAAGATGCCAGCAGCCATGTGCATCCTAGCACCGCTCAGGAATATTGTGGATTATAATAGCTGAGCTTTACTGAGGCCACTCCCCTGAGCCAGACGCTTTCCCAGGGGCTTTGCATACATTTTCTCATGCTTTACCTGTATCAACATATTTAATCCTCTTTACAGCACTATGAGTAGGTCTCATTATCCTAGATTTACAAATGCGAAATCTGTGGCACCAAACAATTAAGGAACAGGAACAAAATCAGAAGGTGAGTCATTGTGGAGGCAGGATGGAGTGCAGGGGTCCTCCTTTCTGAGCCTGCCCCTCTGGCCTCTATACCTGACGGGCACAGCACAGGTGTTCACACCAGCCTGCCAGGTTCAGGTCCTGCCATTGACTCCTGCTGCAATACAGAGACTCCTCCTCTCTCAAATGATGAAAAAATAAGTGTCTGTAGGGGGTTGAATATTGTCCCCCAGGGATTCATATCCACCCAGAACCTCACAATGTGACCTTACTGAGCCACAGGGTCTTCAGTGATGTCATTACTTAGGAATCTCAAGATGAGACCATCCTGGATTTAGGGTGGCTGTAAATCCCACCCTAATGGGTGGTGTCTTTATAAGAGACAGACAGGGAACCTAAGAAGGCAGCGATGTGAAGTCAAAGAGAGAGAGAGAGAGACTGGAGTTATGCTCCTATAGGCCAAGGAACATGAAGGACTGCCAGCAACAACCAGAAGGTAGGAGAAGAGCATGAGGTTTCCCAACCCTACGGACATACTGATTTGGGGCTCTGGCTCCTAGAACTGTGAGAGAATAAATTTCTGCTGTTTTATGCCATCGCGTTTGTGGCCATTTGCTGTGGCAGCCCCAGGAAGCTAACACAGTGGCCATCTCGTGAGGCTGCTGCAAGGGTTCAGTGAGCTAATACAATATAAAGTGCTGGCACAGATGGAGTGCTACAGGCACGTTTATTACCATTACGTTACGCTGTATCTGTGAATCAAAGAAGGGAGTGAGACAGTCTGTCTAGGAAACCAGTGGCTTACCTATAAACAAAATAAACTGACAAAATAAAGTAAATAAATTCTGATATATTTGCTTTGGAGTGAAACACCGGGCATTCCTCCCTCCCTAGCAGAGCCGGATACACCCAGGAATGAATGTCAGGACGGTGATGGAGAGAGAAGGATTAGGAGCAAGACTCCCAGATTTTAATTCCAGCTGCAAGACGGACTAGCTGTGAGGCCTTGGATAGCCACTGAACTTCTGTGACTCAGTTTCCTTATCTGTAAAATGTGGATAATAACACTGTCTACCTACAGTGTTGCTAATACGAAGATTAAGTGAATTGCTGTATATTAAGTGCTTAGAAGAACACCTGGAACAAACAAGTGGATCAGTGTTAGCTATTATTAATTTCCTAATAATATGCTACTACCATATGGTCTCCAGAGATCAGACACACAAGCATCTAAGCCTCCTACCTTGTGAGACGTCCTTTGGAACTACCGTAAGTCTCCAGCCAGGATTCTAAACACGTCTTCTCCAGATTCGATTTCCTGATCCTACTCCTCTTCCTTAGCAGAAAATTCCTCTAACATCCCTAGGCAAGGCAAATGTCTCCATTTGCCACAGTAGATCCATTTATTTCGTAAGGGCTGCTCTAGAGAACATCCAGTCCTCAATCGTTTGGGCCCAAAGGACATTGCTGTACACCTGACAAATTCTTGGACATGTCATGGCTCTCGCAATTGATTTTTAAAAATCCAGTTCCGGTGCATGTCCATGAAAATGTCCAGAGGCAGGGCCAAATTCAGATGCAACTCACTACAGAGGTTCAAGTGTTACCCCAGTTCCATCAGGCACTGGACCCTGTTCAGCTCTCATGCATGTGGCTCTGTTCACCAATAAACTCTCTCTCATGGTCGCAGTGTTGCTGCAGCAGCTCCAGATCTCACATCCTCATCCACAGTAAAAAAGCAAAATTCTTTAACTTGGATGAAACATCCCGGAGACAGGTTTTCACTGGCCGAATTAAACTGAGGGCTCAATCTTGAGCCAATCATTATGGCATCTAGGGTAGAGGCACAATGCTCACGGGCTTAGCTGGTCAACAACTATCCCTGCACTAAGGGTGAAGTTAACCCCCTCCTAATCACATGGGAGAGGTTAGCAAGGAGTGGCTTCTGAAAGGAAATTCAAGTTACAACAGAACAAATGAATGCTGGTTATCAAAAACACAAACCTAAAACCAGACTATTGACATGTGCCTCTCTCTTAAACACAAGTTATACAATTGTTTCTAAATCCCAGTCCTTAGTCCAAATCCTTCCTAATTTTACATTATCTTTGTTAGAACAATTTAAGCCCAGGAACATCTATGTCTTGAATATTCATTAAGTTTGTTTTAGAGAAGTATCTTTAGGCTTGGTGATATTCTTAGCACTTGTTATTTAAAAACTACAATATCTAAAACTACGTGGAAAAGATAAATGGTCTCGCCACTGTAATGAGTTTGCGGGATTTGGGCACTGAGCATGGAAAAATATATGACCACAAGGTGGCAGGAGCACACAACGAGTTTTGTTTGGGCAACGCTTTGACAGGTTTACATGAAAGGAGCTCCTCACAGCATGAGACTGTCCAAAGGATGTGGCATGAGGGGCCACCAGCCAGAGGGGAGGAGGGAAAGGGAACTCTGAAGAGAGGAGGATTCAAGACAGGGGCTCACATGTCTAGATAATGTCACTCAGCAGCACAGTGGGGAGTCTCTGGGTCAGAGAGTTCTAAAGGGCGGTTGCAGCTTGAGTTCTTTTACAGCTAAAAGGTTTATCTTATTTGCAACTAACAGACATTGGACTCAGTTTTGCAGGGTATGCAAAACAGGCAGGCTCCAAATGTCTAAAAATCTGTTTATTTGGGCTATGTTTAAAACAATTGGATGTGTACAAATATGAGTTTGGTGCCAGCAGGCTTTTGAGCTAACAGGTCCCAGCCCACTGTGAAGAAACAAACTACACAGGGGCCAATAAGCAGGAACCATTTTCGTCTCACTTACATAATAACGACTTTCTGACATACAGGAAAAAAAAAAAAAAAAAAACTTATATGTGTATTTCCATAGGGTCTTCATTATATAAACATTTGCTGTATGAATCCTTGAAATTATGGGATTACATAGGGAAGGATAAATTGGCAGAACAAGAAACTACTCATCGATGACTGGACCCTTCCAGATGTCAGTCCCTTCCCACACATGGCCCTCAGATAACAGCAGCATCTACCCCGCCCACTACTTCAACATCTCTACCATCTTGATTGGTCAGATTCTGCTAACTGCCAACTATAAATACAATGCAAAAGCAATGCAAATCCATTGCAAAGTGAAACTGCAAATCTTGTAATAGTAGAGGACAGACAAATGCATGCAAAGCTATTGACAAAGAGAATGAAGCCAGGGTCTACAATCACCCCTCAAGATATATTTACCGGCCAGGCATGGTGGCTCATGCCTATAATCCTAACACTTTGAAAGGCCAAGGTGGGCAGATCACCTGAGGTGAGGAGTTCGAGACCAGCCTGGCTAGCATGGCGAAACCCTGTCTCTACCAAAAATACAAAAATTAGCCGGGGGTGGTGGTGGGTGCCTGTAATCCCACCTACTCTGGAGGCTGAGGCAGGAGAATTGCTTGAACCTAGGTGGCAGAGGTTGCAGTGGGCCAAGATCATACCACTGCACTCCAGCCTGGGTGACAGAGCAAGACTCCATCATAGATATAGATATAGATATAGATATAGATATAGATATAGATATAGATAGTGAACAAGTGAAGAGGAGAAAAAGCAACGAGGACAATGGGTGCTTCAGAAGACAGCGGATTCACTAGCCGAGTGTCGTGAAGCTCTTGGGGAAACTGGGGAAGCCCCTGAATATTCCCGCGAAATGGATCCTTTTTGTGATCCTACTGGCAATGTCAAACATGAAATGAAAACTGCAATACTGTACAGTTACAGAAAACTGGAAGAAAAAATGACACATTACCAACATGCACTCTTGGTTCAAAGTGCACAGATTGGGAGTTGCCAACCTCCAATTTTGTTTAATATAAGATAAAACAAACTTTTATTATAATCTTTATTTCATTTCTCAAGGAAGAAAAAAATATCCCAATGAAGTTTTTTGTCATTATTTTCTATGAAATTTTGGTTCCCCTTTTTAGTCAATTAATTTTAATTAGCCAAAAATACTAAAAGAAAATTTCTCCATCATACCCTTCTAGCTTTGAATTGCAATGCTCATAAAAATGTATATTTTATGTGTGTGAAAATATGCTAATATTGTATGTTGGTGGGGAACAGAACACCGGCTTCCCCGTGGTTCCTAAAACAGCACATTCCTTCTCATCTCTAAACCTTTCCACTTGCCATTCCCTCTGCCTGGAAGCCTCTCCCACAGACACCACCATGACTCATTCCCTAATCTCCTTGAGATCTGGACAAATGTCACCTCTCAGGGAAGCTTTCCTAGACCACCCAGTCTAAAACGGCAAATCCCTCTTACCCTCAACAACTTCTATTGCTGGTTTCCTGCTTTATTTTTTCTCCTTAGCACTAAACCGTACGCAACGTACACTTTGCTTCCCTTGTTTATTATCTTCTCTCGCACTAGATATAAGCCCAAGGAGAGCAAAGATGCTGCAGTTTCTGTTTCCTGCATTATCCATAGTGCTGAGAACCATGCCTGGCAAATGGGAGGAGCTTAATCAATATTGCTCGAATGAAGGGTCTTTATCTAAGGTGTCATCCATCTCTGGATGTCCCATGACTATGAGACTTCAAGGGCGGAAGATGCTCAGTAAGAGACATCACCAAAAAATTCCAAGGGCAGGGGAAGGTGTGAAGGCATCAGAACCCTGTGGACCAGAGGCTCTCAAACTTTCAAGTGTATCAGAATCACCTGTGCCACTTGTAATGGCACAGAGATCTGGACCCAACCTCTAGAGACTGCGATGCTATAGGTCTGGGGGGGCAGGACCCATAGTGCTGTGTTTTTAAACAAGTTACGCTTCTGAGGCAGGGGGTCCTCAGAACACTCTGTGGGCAATACTCTTTGGGACACACCTCAGACATCTCGTTCTGTCAAGCAGAGTCATGCAAAAGAGATTCAACACCCTTTCTGAGATAAGCCCAGCCCTGAGGCAGAGAAGCATTTTCAGGGTGTGGTTAAGGAAAACTGTAAAGATACTTTTAATTGGGGTTCTCCCACCAAACCACTTTCCCTGTGATAAATTAACCAAAGAGAGAGAATCTTGCATCTCCCACTAAGCACCTGGAGGCTGGCAACGTCAGACTCTGCTGAGAGCTCCTTTCAAGCAAAGATTTAAACTTGAACAGGTTACAGGACAGGGAAAAGAGAGTCCAAGGGATCCAGAGGGCAGGAGCCTGGCCTACCAAGATGACCACAGAGCAGGTGGGGTCTCCAGTCTTGCATGCTCCTGTCCAGGGGGCTGGAAACCCAGATATTTTGGGCCTGTGAGTCAGAACAGGAGCCATCTTGATGGACAAACAGACAACTGGTGCTGGAAAAGCACATCCACCAGAGAGAAGTGCTAGAAATCATGAAACTCAGCTACAAGAACAGGACACTTGAAGGGGGATCTGCATGCCAGTGAGAACTTTCCCAGGAAACACGTGCTGATTTCTAGAAGCTATTGCCACTCTCTCGTCTCATTGCTCAGTTTAATCTCTTGTCTAAGAAAGTCAAATACTAAGCAACTTATATGTCTAGCTTTGGACAAATCAGAAATTTCAAATTTTTACAAGAAAAAGAATGATTTTAGTTATTTCAGTGCTTCTACTACAACAGCTGCCTTGATTTCATGTGTTTGTTACCTTTTGAGAGATGGCTAGGTACTAGCAACTGGGAGAGGTGACTTGTAGTCAGTGGAGCCCATCAAAGCAAGAGAGAACTACAGATAAGAATAATCATTGCAGCTACAATTGTAGAAATGTCTGCTCCACCCCATCCAAGGCAGCTCTGAGTATGAAAACAGCAGTAGGTTCATGTATGCAGGAAGCTCCATCTAGCCTGTGAAGCTGATCTGATCCTCAACCTGTTTATCTATGCCTCAATGAGACAGTCATTATGTTGTTTCCCCAACCAAATGATAGCTTCTACAATGCAATATTTTCTTCCCGGACTCCAGCTTCAGAGACGCTTGGCCAGTCTCAAACCTCAACACCTTCTGCAGCCAATAAAACAGAGTAAGTTTACCCCAAAGCTGCCTGTTGGATCTTTCCTGTTCTATGCTAACTGTATTAGTTTCCCAGAACTACTGTAACAAATTACCACAAACTGGTGACTCACAACAAGAGAAACTTACGCTCTCACAGTTCTGGAGGCCAGAAGTCTGAAATCAAGGTGTTGGTAGGGTGGGTTCCTTCTAGAGTCTCTGAAAGGTAATCCATTCCATGTCTCTCCTATAGCCCATCCCTCAATACACATACACACACACACACACACACACACACACACACACACACATCCTTCTTCACATCTTCCATAGCAACAAGATAAGCAAGTCCAAAACTCTGCCTTGGCCCCAAGTATCTAAACCTATCAAATGAGTGGACCCAGCCACTCTAAGTAAGCATGTTTTACTTAGCCACTCATTTGGTGACAGTACATGCCATATGTATGTGTATATAAACTTTAGGATGATCTGCTATGATTCCTGGCTCCTGGTGATCACAGCTTTGTAAATCTGTTTCCCTTGGGTGTGGGTAGCTTTGTAACTCTGTTTCCCTTGGGTAAATCCTTGTAACTAATTTAATATGGCAAAGGCACTGGAATGTTGCTCCATGACCACATTAGGTTTATAAGACCATCTCACTAGCTGACTGACTCTAGAACTACATTCTTGGGTGGCTTTGAAGAAACAGGCAGTCAGGTTGGAAGACCTATGTGACAATAACCTGGGGGAAGGGGAGCTTTAGGAACAGAGGGCAGCCTCCAGGCACCAGCCAGCAAAAATCCAGGGCCCTCAGCCATACCACAACGAGGAAATAAAATCTGCCAACAACTGAGTCAGCTTGAAGCAGATTCTTCACCAGTCGAGCCTCCAGATGAGAACACTGCACAGACAATACCTGGGTTGCAGCCTGTGAGATCCAAAGCCGAGGACCCAGCTGAGTCATGCCTGGACTCTCAACCCACAGAAACTATGAGATAATAAATGGGTGATGTTTTAAGTCTTTAAGTTGGTGGTAATTTTGCTATTCACCAATAGATAACAATTAGACCATGTCTTAAAACTTTCAATTTGATAGCCAATAACTAAGCATCAGACAATTTCACATAAAAACTCAGATTTCTGACTTCACTGAAACTTAACCACACTGAACTTGCATTCCTGTCCAGTAACAATGGGCCTGAGCTGAGCAGCAGCTGCTCCATCAGCCAAGGCCCACTCTCCAGTTACCACATCCCCCCGACCCCCAATCCTTACTGCCTCCCTGACACTGAGGCTGAGTGCTGGTTGCTACTAATTACTACGTTTGCCCTATGCTTTTTCTCTGTATTGTCTTAGAAGGAAATGAAAAGACTTCTGTGTCTGTATCTATGTTAACTGTTTTCTCACATTGGTCTTCTTTGGTCATATATGCTACCAACCTGGTCCCTACAGGCAATGGTTTTCAATCGATGAGATACCACCCCCTAGAAGGTACATATACAAAAATAAGTAGGGGTAGTTGGGATTTCCCAATAACTCAGGAAGCAGGTAAGGTGAGGCTACAAAGAACTGTCAGTATTTAGAGGATTAGGGTTAGGGATGCTAAATGCCCTGCAGTGCACAGAAAAGTCTCAACCCACATCAAATGCCAATAGTTCTTCCATGGAGAACACTCTACATAGATTTTTCAGTCCCTGTCTAGATAATGCCCACCCCTGACTGCCCCCAATACAAATGCCAATGATATATTTTCCAAGCAAACTGGACCCTAAGCTGAACTGTTTATGCTCCCTAACTGTTCTGTCCTTGTCCCTGTGTGGGGCAAACTCTTATTTTTTTTTCTGTGCATGTAGACAGAACAGGAAGCAACTTTCCCACAAACGCTGGGTATTCTGCATCACCGTCACGAAATCAACACCTGCCACAATTTCAAGTCCATTATTGTCCCAATATCAGGAATGTGCTTTATTCATCCACTTCACTTCTCTTCATAGCCCCAAGCATTGGTGCCCCAAGCATTGGTTCATACCAAGAAAATCAATCCTCCTTCAGATCACATCTAAATTCTGACATGACAGAGGTTCCCCAATGCAAAAAGTCTTCTCTTCTGTCATTCTCAACCATGGACTCTGGTTCTTATGCTCCACACAGTAAGTTAATGACAATGTGCATCTCTCTCACAGCAAAATCATTAAATACACAAATATATACACACCATGACCAAGACTTGGCAGGAGGCAGGGAAGTTGATATTTTCTCAGGGCCCAATAAAGGGTTTCTCATGATTCAATTGGTAGGGTAATAGTGTTTCATGGGAACCTGGGATTTGTAAATGTAGAGTAATTAAGAACTAAAAATGCTTTTGAAATGAAAAGGATTTGGAAAGAAGATTGCATCTCAGGGCTTTGGGATTCAAATATGTCTGGGAGGCATTCCATTTAATTTAAGGTCTATTTGCCAAGTATCTGCTACCTGTCAGGTGTTAACCTACTGTGTGCAAAAGAAACAGGCAGTCCTAAGAGACACACAGATAGAACAGTGAAGTTGGCCGGGCGCAGTGACTCACATCTCTAATCCCAGCACTTTGGGAGGCCGAGGCGGGCAGATCATGAGGTCAGGAAATCGAGACCATCCTGGCCAACGTGATGAAATCGCATCTCTACTAAAATACAAAAAATTAGTGGGGCCTGGCGGCAGATGCCTGTAGTCCCAGCTACTCGGGAGGCTAAGGCAGGGGAATTGCTTGAACCTGGGAGGGGGAGATTGCAGTGAGCCGAGATCATGCCACTGTACTCCAGCCTGGGTGACAGATCAAGATTCCATCTCAAAAAAAAAAAAAAAAAAAAAAAACAGTGAAGTTAGGACCACTGTAGACATAATTTCTACAACAGTGACGTTAAAGCTATATGTCTGCCTTGAATTCTAGACTCTAGCTGTGTGAATGTGGAAAAGTCATGTAACCTCTTTGTGCCTCTATTTCCTCACCTGTAAAATTGGGCATACTAGTGACAGTACTAGCCAGGTGCGGTGGCTCTCATGCCTGTAATCCCAGCACTTTGGGAGGGCAAAGCAGGTGGATCACTTGCACCCAAGAGTTTGAGACCAGCCTGGGAAACATAGCAAGATCCCATCTCCGGAAGAAGTATGAAAATTAGCCAAGTGTGGTGGCATGTGCCTGCAGTCCCAGCTACCTCAGGGAGGCTGAGGGGGCAGGATCACCTGAGCCCAGGAGGTCAAGGCTGCAGTGAGCCATGATCTCACTACTGCACTCCAGCCTGGTGGACAAAGCAAGACCCCACTTCAAAAACAACCAAACAAACAAATAATAGTACCTACTTCACAGTGTCACTGCAAGGATTAAATGGAGACAGCATATACAAAGTGTTTAGAACAGAGCCTGGCACATAATTAGTACTATACAGTGTTCACGATGACAATGTGGGTGATAAGAGTGTCCAAGTGCTGTCGCCTTCATAAATCAGCCCAGACTGAAATGCTGACATCCAAAAGAATCACCCTTTGGTGCTAAAATGCTTCAGGGGAAGACTGAGAACTAGAGAAAAACTGCTATGAGAATCATGCAACAAACTCCCAACCCTGGTTGTCCCACACACACAAGACCAGGAAGATTAATGGAATCGCCCAGCATCCAGCCCCTACTCCTACACAGTGCTTGTATTTCCCATTGAGGAGCCACACTCAGGCTCAGTCCAGGTAGTTCACGTTGTGCTGCCTCCACTGTTGGCTTCAGGGATTGGTATGTATGTGGCCAACCAAAGCATTGTGTCCTCCTGACAGAGTGATTGGTCCAAGGAGGAACCATATGACCCAACCAAGCCAATCAGACGTTCCCATTCCCTGGCCACAGTTGATTGGCTCACAAGTAGACATGTGACTCAGGACTTGTCAGGGATTGTTGATTCCAGCTGTCTCTCCACTAAGCAATAAGCACTGTAAGAGTCCACCACCTGCCTGAGAGTAAAACCAGCAGAGAAATGCAGAGGCGATTAATGGAATGAGCTTGCTTTCTGGCCACTCCATCTCGGTTTCTGGATCCAGCCAGACCTGAGGCTCTCTGAACTTTTCAATTACATGAGCCAAGAAATTACCCTTAAGCCACTTTGAGTTGGGTGTCTTCTATTTGCAATCAAAAGTTCACCGACAAAAAACAATCAGGCTCTGACATTTCTACCACTCCGAGGACCAGATAAAACCCTCTCAAAATTTACAGAAGATACACACATAACTTTACCCTCTGTAATCCAAGGACAAGAGAACAGATGGTGGAAGGATGTTCAATATTTCAACTGCCCTTGTGAGCACAGAGAGCAAATATTAAATAAAGGGAATTTATGGAAATAATCAGAGATCCTCTCTTGTCATATCCATCACTTCGGTAATAAATATTAATTTTAAAAAGCTAAGATACAAAAATTCAATTCATAACTCAAAAATAACCTGACCTTTTATTGAATTAAACTCATTTTCTGTCAAACCTGCTATTTGTAAAGTGTTTGGTTATATGCACTTTCAGGTGGCTAATAATCATTTCATCATAGTAATTTAAAGCATTTTGTCAGCCATAATGAATTTTTTCCCCTCTTCCTCTCCAACCCAGTTACACTCAAGGGTTCACCCTGATGTACTGGATATTTCCTGTCCATGAAGACTTTTCAACTAACCTGGGTCCTCACAGCTACCAAGAAACACACAGGCACACACATGCACATAGACATACATCCATTTTCACAGCTTTATTTGCCACCTATATTTTTTTTCTTAAAATTTAGACTTAGTGGGTACAGGTACTTGTGCAGGTTTGTTACATGGGTACATTGCATAATGGTGAGGTTTGGGCTTCCAGTGTGCCCATCACTCAAATAGTGAACATCGCACCCAATAGATAGCTTTTCAACACTCATCCCCCTTCCAACCTTCCCACTCCTGGAGTCTCCGGTGTCTATTATTTCCATTTTTACATCCATGTGACCCACTGTAGCTCCCACATGGAAGTGAGAACATATGGTATTTGATTTTCTGTTTCCGGGTTACTTCACTTAGGATAATGGCCTCCATATTATGATGATCCCCAAACTTATTTTTACAGCACAGAACTTTCTTCCAAGTCCCAGATTCATAGCCAAATGAAAACTTGAAATCATCTCTTAGAAGGTGCAAGGAAAATCAAACTTACTTTGTCCAAAAACTGAACTCAAGATATCAACCCACCCAACACAAAAACAAAACTACCTACTTCTCTTGTCCCCCTTGAGAAAGGACCACCAACATCAAAGTACTCAAGCCACAAACCTGGGGATCAACCCTGTCGCCCTCTTGACACCCAAGTCAATCAACGAGTCCCAAATGTCTCTCCATGTCGCTGCCATCATCCTCATATGTATCAAGTGCAACCACTGCTACAAACCATGCAGCAACTAGGTCGTCTGCTCAAAATCCCAAGCTGTCACTGCCCACCTTAACGCTCTCCCCTAGTCACTTCCACTGTTAGAAGAAGTCCAGAATCCATCAAGCATGGACTCTGGAACCAGACTGCCTGGATTCAAATCCTGGCTCTACTGTTTATCAGATGGGCAAGTTACTTAACCTCTCTGAGCCTGTTTTCTCATCCATAAAATGAAATCATAGTAGCCACCTCACTGATGTCCTCTGAGAATTGAATTTTAAGCACTTAGTGGGTGCTGTTTGAATTATCTCTTTAGGCTTGTGGCTCCAGGCTTTCCTACTGGTCTTCCTCAGTTCCTGCCTGGCTATATGGGTTGTTCTCTGTTTGCCCCTCCAGACCCACTGTCCAGAATTTTCTGCCCTGCCCTGTACCATTAGAGGCTGACAGCTATGAACAGCATCACTCAGAGGCTCTCTCATCCTCTCTCTGGCTTCCAGTTGGGTTCAACCAATAGGAGGGACAGCAGGAAATTAGACAGTGAGAAAAGAGAGTTTGAGATATTTCTATCCCCAGCTTCTTCCTCCTGTGACAGTGGCTAGGTTTGTCCCCTGAAGTTCCTGCAGGAAGCACTGTTCCATAACTTCTCTCACTGTAATTAACCTTCCTGTCTCCACTTCCTTGGGCCAGAGCCATCACTGTTTGCCACTGTTGCTAGTTCCTGGCTGGCTTCCTTGACTGTGCCTCCATCTTCATCAAAAGCCCCTTCATTAAGTTCTCTTTGAGGTGTGCCAGGCTGTTCCTGCCCGAACCCTGACTGATATGGGCATTTGCATATACTGTTTGCTATGCCTGAAACCTTCATTCCTCACACCACCCCCCAGTCCTTTTACCCCCAATTATCTGGATAATCTTATCCATCTTTCAATTCTCATCTTAATTGATGCCTTCTCCAGAAAGCCTTCCCAGGTACACAAAACCAGGTTGTTTTTTTTCTTGTATTGCATGTCTATTTTTTCCTTCCTCGTATTTATCACACCGAATACTAAATAATCACTGGTATAAGTTTTCATATACATTATTGTTGTCTCAAACAGTAAGACCCATAACAGCAGAAATGACATATCTTGTTTGGTTTTTGTATCGTCCCCACTTCATACAATGCTTTATACACACTCAATGCTCAATATGCACTTCTCAGATTAATCAAACAATCAAAACACCCAAAATGCAGCAGGTCCCTGTGATTGAAATGCCAGGCTTTATCCAATACAGAAAGAAACCAACAAACTGATATCAAAGGCAAAGCCGCTTTGGCTTCTCAACCTAAGGCACATGCTCCTGGAAGGTGCTTATGCTTCTCTCTTTTACTGACATGGCCTCTAGTCGCAAATGGTCTCCAGTAAAACCTGGTGTTGGAGCCCATGTTGCAAATGTGGGCACAGAGGCAGGCTAGGCAGGAGGGAAGCTGGCAGTGGATCACGGGGCCCCCAGGTCTCAGCCTGATGTACCCTCCCCTGTCACTCAGGAGGAGCAGCACTAACAGCACCTCACATGCAATTGCCACTTGAATACTTGCCAAGTACTTTCACACGTACTACCTCAGGTGTTCCTCATGCAAGCCTGCGACACTGCAACAGAGAAATGATTCACACATCCACAATCACACAAGTGTGAGTGCAGAGCCAGGGCTGGCCTAGTGGTCCTGTGGTTATTGGTCCCAACCTGCAACTCCTCCCAGGAGGTGAGCCGGCCTCAGCCACGTGGGTTTTCTTGGTATGATCTTGGCTGTTGGTCACATGAAGTGCCCCAAACCTCCCTCTACTGAGGTCCCTTTGAAAGTACCCAAAAAGGCAGTGTAATGAAGGGGCTAAGAGCATAACCTCCAGACCCCGATGCCTGGGTTCAAAACCAAGTGCTGCCACTTTCTACCTGTGTAGCCCAATGCGAGTTATTTTAGCCTCTTTAAGACCCAGTTTCCGTGTCTGGAAAATGGGGATGACAGCGCCCACTTGGATGGTAGCCTTGAGCATTAAGCGAGTGAATGTACTTCCATGACACAGCACAGTGCCTGACCTGGCATATGGCAAGCACTAAATACATATCTCCTATTCCAACCCATTTTTAACCTCACCAGCTAAATTGTCCCCACTAAACTAGCTTCCAGCCTTCAGGTAAGGTGGAAATCTTATTCCACTTTGCCCCTTGTCTCCCACCCCAGGGATGGAGAGGAAAGCATGTAGTAGGTATATTTCTCAGTCTATAAACTCAAAAAATATATTATTTTCTTTACTTTCTAAAATCCAAATTAATTTTGATTCTCAGTCCTATGTGGCCAGGCTGGTTTTAAAAATAAAACTAAGGCCGAGCGCAGTGGCTGATGCCCGTAATCGCCACACTTTGGGAGGCCAAGACAGGCAGATACCTTGAGCTCAGGAGTTGGGAGACCAGCCTAGGCAACACGGAGAAACCCTAGCTCTAAAAAATATAAAATTTTAGCTGGGTGTGGTGGTGTGTGCCTGTAGTCCCAGCTACTCGGGAGACTAAGGCAGGAGGACCAGATGAGCCCAGGAGGTTGAGGATGCAGTGAGCTGAGATCACATCACTGCACTCCAGCCTGGGCAACAGAGTGAAACCCTATCTCAAAAAAACTAATTAATTAATTTAATTTAATTTAACTGGATGGAATCCCTCCTGAGGTTCTGTACTCTCTTTTAGGGTTTGGGGGGAGGTATAGTTGTGGGGTTCTGTGTAGGGACAAAGATGGGAAGGGAGAAGAATGCAAGCAGAACTTCCACTGTGCACCCACACAGACTGCCCCTGAGACATCCCACGTGGTGGCTCCCATGGCCCCTTCAGGTCTGCGGGGGAGTGGGGGAGGGTCTCTGCTACTTTGCTGCCAGGCTTGGGGCTGGAAAACCTTTCAAAAGGCTACCCATGTCCCATCAACTCAGATCCATGGTAGTAACCTCAAGTGCCTCCAGTACCGGGCAAGTGATATAAAGGTGAGTAGCTGAGCAGGTAAAGGCTATGGAAAGCTGTTAACTAATACCCACAGGCCCCAATCTAAGGGCAAGTCTCTGTGAGTCACCTCTGCTTTCAACCTAAAAAAGAAGTGCCCTCTGCTAACAAGAGCTTCCATTTGCATAGCTCTATCCAGCAGGCAACATGCCTTGACATGAAATTGACTGCAGATGACCTGCAGCCTGAGGGCACTCTGCAAAGGCATTCTCTGAGGAGTTTCTGCTCCTTCACCATCCCAACAATTCTCCTCCATGACCATTTTTCTCCATTTACTAAGTCCAGGAACACAATCTCCTAACACCACTTTTGACACAGTAAAGTTCAATTGTTGATAGTGAGAGACACACACACACACACTATTCTTTAGTAAATCTGCTTTAATCCTGCTGTGAAAAAAATAACTCTTCAGTGCAGACCCCAGAGTTGAAAAGGATAAAGAGGAATATGTTAGTTACCTCCTGCTGCATGACAAATCACTCCAAAACCTAGCTACCCCAAAACAATATTTTTCATCTTAAAGTTTCAAGAATTCAAGAACATTTTTGCTGGATGGCTCTGACTCAGGTGGTTCTCTCTCTCTCTCTCTTGAGGTTTCAGTCATGGTGTAGGGGCTGCAGTCATCTGAAGGCTTGATTGGGGCTGGAGGCTCCACCTCCAAGGTGACACACTCAAATGGCTATTGGCCTCAGTTCACCATGTGGCCCTCTCCTTAGATGCTACTTGAGCATCCTCACAACATGGCAGCCAGCTTCCTCCAGAATAAATGATCCGAGACAGAACAAGGAGAAAGATGCAATGCTTTCACATCTTGGTCTCAGATGTCACATAACCTCATGTCTGCTGTATTTTATGTGTTAGAAGTGACTCACCAAATCCAGCCCACATTCACAGAATGGAGAATTCAGCTTCACCTCATGAAGTAAGGACTATCAAAGAATTTATACACATATTTTTAAGCTACTGCAATGAAAAGGTTTCAGAGACTCATTTTGCCTGCTCTTGAATTTCACAGAAAAGGAATCACATGTCTCTATGGATCAATGTTACATTTACCAACATTAACCTAGCTACTGCATATAGCAGTAGTTTGTTTTCTGCATGAATATACTGTGGCTTACTCATCCATTCTACTGTTGATGGACACTTGGGTTGTTCCAGTTTGGGGCCTTTGTAAATAATGCCACTATAAGCATTCTTGTGTGTGTCTTTCGATGAACACATTTGTGAATTGCTGTTGAATATTTAGCTAGGAGTGGAACTGCTGGGTCACGGATTTGTGTATGTTCCAAATGGTATTAGTTGCGAGGACAGTAGTAACCATGGAGAGGAGAGGAGTCCCTGGGAAGGAGCATATGGAGCTTATGAGGTGCTGGTTACATTCTGATTCTTGAACTGAGTGACGGTTACACAGGTTTGTTCATTTTGTAAAAATGCATTGAGTTATGCAATTATAATCTGTGCATTTTCTGTCTGTGGGTGTATGTCTATATAAAGTTTTCTTTAAACTTTTAAAATACTTGAAAAGCACCTATTATATACAAGATACCATAGGGCTATGAGATCAGGCCTCTTTGTACAAAGCTGCCCTACTTATGACAGCAGTGGCACTAAAAGACTGCCAATTTATCTAGAAGATACATTGGCCACATGTCCACAGGTCTGGCTTATAGCTGCTGCATGGAACTGATGGAATGCCATAATAACAACCAAAAATGGCCACTAATATTTGTTGAGTTCTTTCCAGTATCAGGCTGTGTTCTAGGCTCCATAGTATCTCTCTTAATTATCATAACAACTCTATCTTCAGTTTTAATGTTGAGGAAAGTGAGGAACAGAAAGTTTAAGTAACTTTCCCAAGATCACACAGCTAATAAGAGCCAGAGCCAGGATTCAAGCCCAGGAAGTGTGGTGGCTCTACAGCTATAAAAAAGAGAGCAGAAAGAGATATTTGTGATGAATTATGGAAGGATGGATGGAAGAAAGGAAGGAATGGAGGAAAGCAAAGGAAAGGATGAAAGGAAAGGGAAGGGGAGGGAAGCAGAAGGGCGGGGAGTGGAGGGGAGGAAGGGAGGAGAGTGGAGGAGGGCAGAGGAGGGGAGGGGGGTAGGTGAGGAAGGAGAGGGGGAGGAAAGGAGCTGCAACTTCTCTGCCCACGCCATCTAAAATACTCCTCATGCCCCATTATGCTCTATCCTGACATCCTGCTTTAATTTTTGCATAACACTTAGTACTCCCTGAAATTATACTTCTTTTATTTGTTTACTTATTTATTGTCTGTATCTCCAGCTAGAACACAAGCTCCCTGAGGACTTTTTCTGTCTTGCTCATAGCTGTATCCTCAACACCCAATTTTAAAAACTAGATTTATCAGTCGTGTGTGTGTGTGTGTGGGTGTGTGTGTGTAGACAAAATATGGAAGAAAAGAGGGGCGATAGAAAGACGAAGGCCAGAATGGGAGAGATCATTGGTTTTTCCTTGGTCAATTCCTGTGTTGTTGCCTTGTAACTAGTAGGGATTGCTTTTGTAGTTTGAGGATAAAATGCAATGAAGTGTAAAATAAGAATGAATAAAAGGATGCTATAAAGTTCTGATTTTCAGAAACAATATCCACATGTGTGCAATAGCTGCTGGGGCAGGAACCAGAAGTGGAGCAGGGATGGCAGACATTTCACCTTGTGTATCTATGCAGTCAAATAGCCCTGGGTGCCTGGAACACTGTTTTGGAAAAGATGTTGAGGCCGCCTGTGGGCTCAGCAGAAGAGAATGCTGTGACTAGTTCTGTGAGCCATAAGCAAGTGCCGGAGTTGGCAGCTTTCTGCTGCATATTCACCATCCTGGCCTAGAGTATTTCCTGGACAGACTGTTGACCAACACACAATGTTCCAACTACAGTGATCAGCTCAAATTATGGCCCAGGTTCAAGGAAGCTGGCAATTAAACCGCACTGGACAATAGGTTTTTTATTTTTTATATTTTATTTTTTTTTAAGATGGAGTTTCATTCTTGTTGCTCAGGCTGGAGTGCATTGGTGGGATCTTGGCTCACTGCAACCTCTGCCTCCCAGGTTCAAGCAATTCTCCTGCCTCAGACTCCCAAGTAGCTGGGATTACAGACATGCACGACCACGCCCGGCTACTTTTGTGTATTTTTAGTAGAGACAGGGTTTCACTATGTTAGGCTGGTCTTGAACTCCGACCTCAAGTGATCCACTCACCTTGGCCTCCCAAAGTGCTGGGATTACAGGCGTGAGCCACAGCACCCGGGCGACAATAGGTTTTTATGTTTCCAAAATGCCTCTGGAAAAGGAGATTTAACAACCTCCCCCACAACCAAATCCTGTGTTATGCAGCCCTCCATGCCTCGTGTATAATTATCATCTGTGCCACACTGCCAGCCTTTCAGAACCCAAACATCAAACCCATAGTGAGAACAGCAGATTGTAGAGGAAGACTCCTCCTTTCTAGTCAAAGACTCTACAGTCCTGACCCCCAAAGACTTTTCCTTCTTTTGAACTCCCTTAGTATTCACTCTCTGTTCATCTCAGTATCCAGAATTCTTTACATTGCCTTTTGCTGTTAGTTAAGGATGGGTGGATGGATAATGGATAAGTGAATAAACAGAAGGATGGAAGATGGAGACAGATGTTTCTCCATCTCAGTAACAAGCCTGTTAAAATTCACCACCATTTCTTATTTTAAACCTCCAATATCCTACTTGGAGCCTGGTACAGCGGCTCAATAAATGACTACCAACAACAAGGTAGGTGGGATTTACAAACTGGGGTTGCACATCTCAAAAGCTGTGTCCAATGCTGCTCCCATAAAAGGTATCCACAGTAGCTTTTCAATCTGCAGAAGGAGGGAAGACCTTGTTGGCTACAGACCTGTGACATGTGAAGTGGGGCTTCCGGTCTATGTAGGGACACACCAAAGACCAAGAAGACCAAGCTCCAGTTGACACTGCCTTGATTCACCTTCCTGCAAGGGCAAAGTCTGTCCACTGCACACAGACAAGAGACCCAACTGTTCTTTAATTAATGAACAACCAGAGGACCCATTTGAGTTACTGTGTTCAAGGGTCCAGTATTTCTAGCTGTGTTTGTGGACTAAGCTCCAGTGCTATCGACAGGGACTTGGAAAATAAGAAGCAAAAAACTCTTACCCCTTTTTTCAGAAGAGAGACTTCTTATGCAATGGGTCACAAATCTACCCACCCCACTCCCAAAAAAAAAAAAAAAAAAAAAAAAAAACAGAGGCAAATACTTTTAAAATAGAAGACTTCTTTCTGTCTGGGTCAATCAAGATCATGGATAATGCTGCCAAGGATCTTCAGAACCTTTTCTTAGACAACGTCTCCCCTGTACCTCAGAGTCCTTAACTGTCATCACTTCAAAAACAGTCTTTAGAGACTAACTACAAGTACCACACACCCAGAGGAATACAAAGCAAAGAAGCTCTGGGTTTTAGAGAATGTGAGATTTACTTCTAACATAGCTAACAGGTCCTTGTGCAACATTAGCCAGATCATCACACTTCTTTGTGAGACATCAAAACAGCTTCACCAGGCTGCATGCATTTGGTGAACTGTTCTTATCTTTGCGTAACAGGAAACTCAATCAGCTATCACTGGATCCAGGAAAAACCTTTCTATTTCTCCTAAAAGCCTAAATTATTCACATCTCAGAGCCTTTGCACTTGCTCTTCCCTCTCTAGCTCTCTATGGCTTTTTGGTTATGCCTATCTCACTTTATTCAGCCTGCTCACTCCTCGTCTTGCCTCCATGGGCATTTTAAATTGTAACAAACAAACAAGTAGAGAACAAAAAATGCAACAAATCCAGTGAAAAAACAAAAAATGCAAATGCAAAAAGAAACTACTAATTTGCTCATGTGTGATAGCCATTTTTCATTAGCTGGCATTGCTACAAAATCACTTACAATATGCCACTCCCTAATTCATAAAACACCAATGCTGCCAATGTGGACCCACGTCTAGACCATAGTCACACATAACCAGGCACTTTTTCTCCTTGACAGCCATCTGACCTTACTTCCCTCCCACGTTGGGTTCATCTAGACTCTAGCTCCATTCAAAATCAACAAATGGCTGGGCACGGTGGTTCATGCCTGTAATTTTAGCACTTTGGAAGATCGAGGCAGGTGGATCACTTGAGCTGGAGAGTTCAAGACCAGCCTGGCCAACATGGTGAAACCCCATCTCTATAAAAAATACAAAAACTAACCGGGAGTGGTGGTGAGCACCTGTAGTCCCAGCTACTTGGAAGGCTGGGAGAATCACCTGAGCCTGGGAGGCAGAGGTTGCACTGAGCCTTGATCCTGCCACTGCACTCCAGCCTGGGCAACAGAGTGAGATCCTATCTCAAAACAAACAAACAAACAAACAAGCAAACAAGCACTTCATTACTTGTTTGATTCACAAAAAAAAATGGTCACCGTAAACACCAAACTACCAAGGATTTCTGTGTCTCACCTACTAGAATATAAGTCTCATTAGATCAGAGAACTATCTAGTCAGTGCAAAGGCAATGGCTGGCAAATAGAAAACACTCAAATATTTGTTGAACTAATAAATTAATGAATTTCCCATATGAGAAATATTACATAACACTGATCCACCTCCCATGGTTTCAATAAAAAATACATTAAACCCCTGGCATTCACTAGACTGTTGTTTAGATCAATTGATCATGTTTCTTTTAGTTGCCAAACCTGCTTATAAAGTACATGAAAGTGACAATAATAAAGCTATTTTCCTTGGGAAATTAAAGCCTGAGAATTACATAAGGTCTTTGTCCAACACAAATTTTGTCAGCATCTACTCTCATGTGACCTAGGACATTTTATTTATTCTGTCACTAAAAAGGCTCCCTCTGGCCATAAATTCCAAGGTGCATTGATCACCTCCAACAATAGGGTCCACAAGGCAGCCTCCAGCTGCCAAGCTCCTGGGCGTGATGTGAAACAAATAGCCATGGTGAGGCTCTGCAGAGCTAACCTCCCAAAATCAGGGGAGCAAAAATATGCTAGACAGGTCCCCCAACCTTAGATATCCAATTCTCATACAGTTTTTTTATCCCCTCAAATATTATCAAGAAGAAACGGGAATAAATTTAAAAACCAAACTTTCATCTTGTCTAGTTTTTTAATCCTTTTTTGCTGTGAGAGCAAAATAAAACAACCTACATCAAAGAAAACAATCTTGCCTAATTTTAAAATGTTGGTAACTTGTTTTAAATGCCCAGCATTAAATTTTTTAAGTAAAATAAGTCAGGCACGTGGAGGCAAATGCAGCACGATCTCTCTTATATGCAGAATCATACAAAGTTGAATTCATAGAAGTAGGGAGTAGAATGATGGTTATCAGGATCTGGGGGAGCTGGGAGGATGGGGAAAGGAGAAGTGTTGATCAAAGGGTAGAAACTGGCTGGGCACAGTGGCTCATGCCTGTAATCCCAGCACTTTGGGAGGCCAAGGCAGGTGGATCACCTGAGGTCAGGGATTCCAGACCAGCCTGGTCAAAATGGTGAAACCCCATCTCTACTAAAAGCATGCAAAATTAGCCGGGCACGGTAGCATGCTCCTGTAATCCCAGCTACTTGGGAGGCTGAGGCAGGAGAATTGCTTGAACCCCGGAGGCAGAGGTTGCAGTGAGCCGAGATCATGCTGCACACTCCAGCCTAGGTGACAGAGCAAGACTCCATCTCAAAAAAAACAAGGAAGAAACTTTCAGTTAGACTAGAGGAATAAGTTTTAGTGATCTATTACACAAAATGATGGCTATAATAAATAATAATGCATTATATGTTTCAAAATTGCTAAAAGAGTACATTTTCAATATTCTTACCACAAAAAATAAGTATGTGAGGTGATGGATTTATTAAGCTGAATTAATCATTCCATGCTTTAAACATATAGCAAAACATCACATTGTACCCCATAAATACATATGATTTTTAATAAACATTTTTAAATAAAAAATAAATTTTAAAACATAGAAACAAAAATTTAACTGATAGAAATAAGTGTCTTCAGAATATGGGACAGATACCCCAAGGGTACATGAGAAAACTTTAGGTGATATGACAAGGATATAACATTAAATAATACTGAGTAAAAGAAATACAGAGTTTCGGCCGGGTGCGGTGGCTCACGCACTTGAGGAGGCCGAGGCGGGTGGATCACCTGGGGTCAGAAGTTTAAGACCAGCCTGATCAACATGGTGAAACCCCGTTTCTACTAAAATTACAAAAAATTAGTCAGACATGGTGGCGCATGCCTGTAGTCCCAGTTAGTTGGGAAGCCGAGGCAGGAGAATCGCTTGAACCCAGGAGGCAGAGGTTGCAGTGAGCTGAGGTCACATCACTGCACTCCAGCCTGGGTGATGGAGCAAGACTCCATCAAGAGAAAGGAAAGGAAAGGGAAGGGAAGGGGAAGGGGAAGGGGAAGGGGAAGGGGAAGGGGAAGGGGAAGGGGAGGAAGAGAGTTTCTAATAGTTTTCAACCCTTTTGATTAAATCAAGTAGAAAGTTGCAGTTGTTAATGTCTTCAACCTTCTCTAACACTTGCAAATCTGCCCTTTTAACAGAAAGAGCTAATAAGCCTCAAAGTCAAGGCATTTTAGAGCCTTTGCCTATCTAGCTTAGATGTAATAACTCTAGCTTTGTATATATTTATTATTTATAGTTGCCATCTATTTATCATGAGTGATACTGGCTTTCCATTTTCAAAAGAGAGACAAAGTTTCCGTTTTAGGTAAACTTGCCTTTGTAAAAATATGCACTGACTTAAAGAAGATAAGGATTGAACAGTAGTAATGATGGTGCATACACGTGGAAGAAATAATGAGGTCTGACGGAAGAGAGACAATGCCAACTTCCCAGTCCCTGAAGTCAGGAGTTGCCAAGGTAAGATGAGTTTAGATAGTGAACTCACTACTGTAATAACTATGCATTTATTTTAATGTGTACTATGAAAAAATAAAACTAGAAAATCAAGAGATTGATTTTCCACCTTAGTGAGTGATAGAAAATTTTAAGATAGACTTATTGCCCAAAAAATGTGTATCAATCCAAATTAAACTAGTAAAGGGGAAAGAGTTTGGGTGGTATGTTGGTATGAGCACAAATCACGAAGGTGGTCCATGAATAACTCCAGCCTTAGAGATAACTGGGGCTGTCACTGACTTCCACAGTCAGCCTCACACTCTACTGCGATCCTGCAGCTGCACCCTGGGGGTCTTTGAGCAACAAATCAAAGAAGCAATTATCTACAACAAGAGGCCATCTCACCGTCCAGTTCAATTCAGCTAAGATGACAGCAGCTGGTACCGCAGTATGAGAAACCCACTCCAGGCTGGGTTTGCTCAACAGCTCAGATGAAAGAAAAGAAAACATATCTAGAGGAGGACTCAATCTGCTTAAAAAAAAAAAAAACTCTACCTGCAGTTGTCAAAAAACACTTTCGTGGAACACACAGCCCCTGCCTTCACCTGTCTATGTCTCCTATGTCTCCACCCCTAGCAATTCACAGAGTGACCAAGAATGGAAAGCCATTAACAAAAAGAGTTTTCAAGCAAATAAAACAGATTTTTAAGAAGCAAAACACCTGCAACTTTACAAAGCTAGACTGATCTGGAATAATTCAGTGAGTGGTTAAACCCTAAAACACATTTCAAGAGCAATGTTATTGAACCAAGTTTAATGTAATTTCTTGGCATCAAATTATGACAGCAATCAAACCACCCATCTTTCAGAGACTTTTAAACTTTTTAAAGGCCTCTTTTTAAACTTTTTAAACTTTTCCAAAGACCTCTGGTGTCTTGTTTACGTCTCAGTTTGTCTAATGGCTCTGTCATCAAGAGACTGAGGCTCAGAGAAATGGAGTGGCTCAAGCAAGGTCATAAAGAGTCAGAACCAGGCTCAGACATCCAACTCCATAATTCTCCTCTTTCCACCATCTCCTGTCACTGCTCCTTAAGAAGGCAGTAAGAATCTGCCTTCTTTGTGTTCTTACACCAAACATCCTGTTCAGAATCATCATTCTGTATCCTAGGACCATCTCTTGGAATGAAAAAGATAAAACTGCATGACCCCTACTAGAAAAACAGAGATGCCACTATGACTGCACTGAGAAATCACACTTACCTTCAAAGAAAAGATGAACCATACCCTACTTCTGTCTGCATTTTAGGAGCCTGAAGATACTGGGTGCACCATGGAAATTATTTATGTTTGACATAAAGTCATGTGATAGTAACCTAAAATGCCAAACACTCAAGGGAGAGTGTATGTTAGAGTTCCTTGTGTGCAAACAACAGAAATGCTTTCTGGCCAGCTTATGAGATTTCTAAAAGGGATGCTGGGCATCTTGTAGAATAGGAAGGAGATGCCTAAAATCCCAAGCCCAGAAACGGGCCAAGATCCAGGGAAAGTAATTGGCAAGACCTCCACAGAAAACATCTGATCAGAAGCACCAGACCCCACCTCCAAGCTTCCACTTCAGCTGGCACCAAACAGCATGTGTACCTGGCACCCATAGAACTGCATTTCCCATTCGCATCCATAGAGTATCTTCCCCAGTAACCAATGCACATCACCTATGGACCAGACAGCAGGAGGGACCCTCATCTCTGCCCCCATTCAGTCCCTGATTTACGTGAACACCACACATGCACATATACTCACACACGTATGTATACACATATGTATATTCACACACATACATTCTCTCTCACACACACACACACAGAGTAGCAGACACATGTGAAGCACTGCTCTGCTGTCCCTCAGCCCACCTGATTTCAGAACCACTGGAATGGACAGTTCCATGTGCCACAGCTAGGTGCTATCACCAAGGCAGTCTTGACTTCTCTACTGTTTTCTCCAAGTTATCGCCCCAGATCAACCTTCAACCAATTGGGAAGCGAGGTCAAAAGATAAACTCTCCAGCCTCCCCATTTTCCCAAGGGACAATTCTGAGGGTCCTTGTACACAGTTCCAAGAGAGCACCCCAGTGGGATGACGTCCCAGGGACCCTTCATCTTCCTCCTTGGTCTCATTCTCCCCATCCTCTTACTTGTGCTTTCTGGTGTCACCTCCCAGATTAACTACCTGGGCCCCACGTCCTGGTCAGGGGTCTGCTTTGTGTCTACATGCACAGCTTGCATGCACTTGTACAGCATGAGATGTCTACGGGAGAACGGGGCCTTGCACTTCCAGCAGGTTGAAAGATGTGTGGAATATCAAACCCCCAATGTCTCAACCACAGGGGCTCAACACACCGTGCCTGTAACTCCACAGGGCGGGAATGGGGCTGAGGCTGGTTTTACGCATATAGTGTGCTTAGTAGCAAGACTAACACAAATTTGGTGTCTTCCTTTCTCTCTCCATATCTCTTGTGCCATTAAGAATCTGACCAGGACAGAAGCAACTCTGAGCATATAAAACAGGAAAATTAATCCAGGGAAAAGGATGCGCATTCACAGGCATCTGGGAGGCCCAACTGAGATCAGTGCAGCAGGAAGCTGCTAGCACCCCTAGGCCAGAAGAACAGAAGGAAGTAATGTTTTCAGAACCAGGGACCAGGGTCACACAAAGGACAACAGAACCACAGAGGACTCATTAAGCAGAAGAAATGTGGCTGCTACCATGGACACCATGAGCAGGAGGGTGGCCTTCCTCTTGCTTCCAATCTTCTACCAGTGCCTCCCATCAGCTGAAGCCAGTTGAGACTAACTGGAAACCACAGCCTGCAGGGGCAGCCTCCTTGGAAAAGAGAAACTAGTGGATCTGACGGTGAGAACCAAGCACCAACATATACCATGCTCCAATCACGTGCCTGGGATCACCAGGCACCAGCACGTGCCCCACTCCAACAACGTGCTTGGAATCCATCCATAAACTCCTCGGTGCCCCGGGAGATGATTCATCTCAGCCTGGAAGGATGCACTCATCTTGCTCATTGCAATGGGTTGAACGATGGCCCCCAAGAGATATGTCCATCCAGAACCTGTGAATATGAACTTACTTGTTCATGTAAGCAAGGTAAATATCTCAAGATGAAATCATCCTGGGTTATAGTGGGTCCCAAATCAAATGGCCAGTGTACTTATAAGAGATACACAGGAGGAAAGACAGTGTGAAGACAGAGGCACAGACTGGACTAATGTGACCACAAGCCAAGGCTCTCCAAGAATTGCCAGCCACCACCAGCAGCTAGGAGACAGCCACGGGACAGATTCTCCCTCAGAACCTCAAAAGAAGGAACCTACCCTCCCCACACCTTGATTTCAGACTTCTGGTCTCCAAAACTGTGAGAGAACAAAGCCCTGTGATTTTAAGCCATCAAGTTTGTGGTAATTTGTTATGAAAGCCCTAGGAAATGAACGCATCCATCCTCAGCTCCATTTCTTTCCTGCACCACAGTATTCTCTCCTTTCCAAATTGAAGATAAATCCTCAATCAGAGAGACAGGAGCAAAATAGAAGTTCAAAGATCCACCCTGAATGTAATGTTGTGATCTGAAAAACCCTCATCTCTCAAACCTCTCAATTCCACACCCCTCTACCTCTACTGGCAGCACCTGGAAATGTCCTTGTTTCATTCGTGATGGAAAATCTCAGCTCTGGATCCAGAAGCATTTACTCCACAGGGTGTGCAATATTCTGGTGCTCAAATGCATTTTCAGTCTGCCTCCCTTTCATGATGGGCTCTGCTCACTGGCAAAGCCTTCCATCTACTTTCTGGATGAACTGGTCAAGGGACTCTATTAATTTCCAATTGCTGCTGTAACAAACCACCACAAACTTAGTAGCATAAATATATTGTCTTATCATTCTACAGTTCAAAAATCCAAGATGAGCTACAATCAAGATGTTATCAGGGCTGCGATCCTTCAGGAGGGCCAAGGAGAATATCCATTTTTCTGTCTTTATTTATTCTGGGGGGGTTTCTGTTTGTTTGTCCTGGAGTCTGCTGTTGTTTGTTGGTTTGTTGGCTTTTGCTTTTTCCAGCTTCTAGAAGTTGGCTGCATCCTTGGCTTGTGGCCCCTTCCTGCATCTTCAAAGCCAACACCGTAGAATTCAGCTGTCTCTCTTTGATTCTGAACTTGCTTCCTTCATCCTGTTGAAGATCCTGTGGTTACACTGGTTCCACCTGGATAAGCCAGGATACCCTCCTTATCTCAGCTGATTAAGCCTAAATTCCATCTTCAACCTCAATTCCCCCTTGCCATGTAACATAACATATTCACAGGTTCTGGGAATTAACACTTGGACATCTTTGGAGCATTACTATTCTGCCTACCAAACACAAGGAAGCTCCATTAAATTCTCAATAGGGAGATCCTTAACCTGAAAATGAAGGCTTGGTAGGCAGATCCACATTTCAACCTGCTGCATTCTTCCCAAGACAGGCAAGGCAGTGATGGGTGCTTTGTAAAGAATCCACCAGATTCTGGGGACTGAGAGGGGTGGGGGCTAGAGACACAAGACCTCACTCAGACCTCCAACAACACTAACAGGCATTTCTAGTGTCCTTCTCCCCATATGAGCAAATGAGGCTCAGAGACATTAAAGATTCAATGAAAGCCAGCAGCAGCACACCCTGCCCTTTGGCCATTGTCAACTTGCCCCCTTCACCTTATTAACCTATAACCTTGATTGGGAGGGACAGAAATGTTCACTTAAACACATTCACCTTCAAAGACTCCCTTGCAGCTAGAAGTGACAATGGCACAATCCAGGGCCAATGAAATGCAAGTGGGTAGCTCTGGGTGGGAGCTCTAGGAAAACAAAGTGTTTCTTATAGCAAAGGACACATCCAGCTGTGCGTATCTATTTCCCTTGCCCTGTTGTCATCTTGCTTCTTGGAATCCAGACATGATTCCTAGAGGTGTGGCAGCCATGAAGATAAAAACTATGGGCTAAAGATGAAGCCAGGTGGAGCCTGAGTCTTTGATAGTCCAGAGAACAGCTACCTCCACCCTTGACTATTTACTTTTAAATTCTTCTTATGGGAGAAAACTAAGGCCCTGCTTGATTGAGGCACTGTCACTGGATTTGATGGTATGTGTGCAGTCAAATGCATTCCAACTGATATCAGCTCACAGCTGGTCCATGGCAGAATAGGGATCTGAACTAGTCTTCCTGGATTTATTGTCCATGCTTTTTCCATGATACCACACAGCTTCCTGGAATTAGTGACAAGCTAGAGGAAGAGATCCACCCCATATCTGCAGGTATTTCAGTGCAGGGGTCTCACCCACCTCCTGACCCCAACACCAGCATCCCTTCCAGCTGGCGGCCCACCACTCCATACTCAGTGTCACCATCTCTACCAGAGTGAGAATGCCTTCTCCCCTCCCATTCCCATATCCTCATTTAACCAACCTCTAACAGCCAAGATCAAGTGACACCTCCCCTTGTCCAGCCTCTCTAAATACCTACCTTTCAAAACATTCCGGAAACCCCCTTCGCATGAACTCATCTGACTGTATGTGTGCGCTGCATCCCCAAAAGAACTTAAGATTTTGTAAGTAAGGTCCCCATGCAAGCCACCTTGGTGCCTCCTAACTCTCACCAGCTGGGTGGGTGCTCCATGAATAGCTGTTAATTGAACCTGTAGCAGGCAGCCAGAGTTACAGACTCTAGAAAGAGATTCTCTTTAAAGAAAATGGTTCACTCTGCTTCCCTAAGGGATCTGTCCAACTCAAAGAGAATCCTTTGAAAATATTCAGATGTCCCATGAGAGAGATCAGGCCTATATAGTGGAATAAAAATTATAACAACATGGAAAGTAATAATAATTAGATCCCTGAGCCAGGCCCTGTTCCAAGCTACTTAAACATATTAACACATATTAACCTGTGTATTCCTCACAATAGCACTCTGAAGTAGGGGACATTATTACCCTCATTTTAGAGCAGGGGGTACTGAGGCACAGAACATGCATGAGAAGTGTCCAAGATTTAGGAATTCTGAACCTAACCACCCAACCTTACTCTTTGTTTTCAAGGTCTTGCTACCCAACCTCTACTTCGCCTCCATGTTCTCCCCAGTCCGGCCCACAACCCAAAGTTCCCTGCCCTCAGATGTGGGCTTCCTCTTTGGGTCTCCCCTTGGTTCAGCTGCTTCTTGACCTTCAGGATAAGTCCCTGCTGTCTCAGCCCAGCTCTGGGAACTCTCTGCATTTCATGCCCCTAGGAGCAGCTTCCCATCAATTGAAGTAAATCAGCCCTCAGTAACCCATGTTCCCCACTGCCCACCTGCACAGGTGTTCTGTGCCTCTGAGGCAGTGCACAGAGAGCAGCTTGCAGACCTGAGTGGCAGCAGCAGAGGGGAAATGCAGGCCGCTGGCCCCACTCTCAGCAAGCCTCACCGAGTGGGTCTGGATATGGCCAAGAGGTCTGCATTTTACCAGCCTGCCCTCTCCCCCTAAGGGATCCTGCTGCCAGTGGTCCCAGATCAAGCTTGGAGAAGCCGCAGGAGGGTTCTGGATGACCTGAAAAGCCAGTCGGTTTTCTTCTGTGTTTGCCACACTGGAGCAAGCATTTATTTCACATAGATCTGCTTTCAGATCACTGCAATGTGACTGGGGGCATCGGCTCAGGTGCCAAAGGCTGTGCTATGGCCATGGAATCCTAGGGTCCCTGCCTGGCGCACTCAGCTCCCCCTTAGACAGTGGGCTTCACAGGGCAGCCTCAGCCTTCGTAAGGGGAAGCGGCAGGAGATGAACTTGCTCTATTTGTACCCCTCCCTCAACCTGGGAGCTTCTCCCCTGCAGGAAACTCCCTCTAGACTCATATCCCTCCAGGAGGTGGGAAAGGGGTGCTATCCCATTCTGAGATGAGGAAACAAGGACAGGAAGAGTTTAAACAGCCCCCAGCCCAGGCAGCTGGCCACCGGAGGAGCTGCTGGGCGGGAGGAGTGCAAATGAGCCCACATGCAGCCTCCACGGGGCTGGTCTCCTGCCTCATGTAAGGGGGCACCTGCTGTCAACCACCATTCCCAGTCCTCAGGTATCCCGTGCCCTGTCACCCTGTTTTGCTTTAGCCTGGGTACCATCTGTATTATTACTTAATATTCTCTTTTTAAGTCTGTTCACTGGGCTTAGACAAATTTATCTGGGGAGGAAGCAATGTATCAGCACTTGAAGTGGGAAAAAAAAAAAAGCAATATCAATTTCCATAAAGAGAAGAAAACCCAAAAATAAGTACAATGGAAAAAAAAAAAAAACAATGTTATTGAATTCCAGCCAGACACTGCTGCCTGCCAAAGCCTTCCAGCCTGGGATGTGAGCTCTCATTTAAAACAAAAACAAGCCATCAGACAAGGAGATTAGCAAGAGGTTTGGGGGTGCAAGAGACTGCAGCCTCAGACAGACACTACCTCCTTGACTTAACCAGGACACAAAGAGGATGCAGGAGGAATCACCTCTCACCAGGTAATTCAGGGCTACCTCAGCACCAAGAGTATGTGGTACTAGAATACCTACTGTCATCTGAGTTATCACCTGAAATCATTTTTCCCCTTCCCTGGCGGTTCCCAAGGTGTGAGTGCAGACTGATTTTAGGTGGCCTCTAGGATGACTTGAAGACAAAAGTCATTCCAGAACCTGGTAACTTTTGGAGAGAAGGTGAAATAACAAACTTAAGAATTCACAGGAACATAGAAGGTGATTTAGTTCATGTGCAGGTCTCACCAGTGTGCATCTACCACGTTCTCTGAACTCCCATCAGGTTACTATGGAAACATGCAGCTGTGGTAAGTCAAACTTTCTACCTGGGTGTGACGGAGTGTGATGTGTGCACCTCAAAGACAGCTGGCAGCCACCAGCCACAGAATAAGCCACTTGCTCGCCCATCCAGGACACTCACTAATTACACAACGTAGCTGACATCACATATCTGCGTCCTGATGTAACTTTTTCATGTTGGTTTCCTTTCTTGCAAGATGAAAAGCAAAGATGGGTGTTCCTCTCCTCCATGACTAGCTATACATAACTCCAAAAACATCTGTCCTTTAGCAACGAAATGCATCTCTTTGCAGTCACCTGGGGAGTCACCAGAGAAGGACAGATTGGCACTAGATCCTGAAAGCAGCTAATAAAAAGGCAAGACATGGACACTTCTTTTCCCTTGAAAACTCAGCCTCCATCTCCTGAGTCTTTAGAGATTGTTGCATATTCAAATGAATCCATCCACCTTGATCACAGGTTAGATTCTGAGTCTGAGACTGAGTTTCTTATAGACAGCAACAATCAGCTGGATTATTCATATGCATACACACACAGAAAGGGCTGGCTGTTTTTTGTATCTGAGCTCAAATATTATAGTACATTGTGTGCTATCCAGTTGCAGTACAATTTCTGACACGATTTCCATAATAGCAAAATTTACATACAGATGGCAAATAAATAAAACCTTTCTGTATCTTGGTCTGCAGTTCTTATGGTCAGCAAATCCTATTAGGGGCTTTACTAACCTGCTCAGTGATGGAAATGTTATATCTGATCTTATGGATTTCAGCTGTGCAATCTAGCCCTGCCACAAAATGAAATTTAACTCTCAACATTTTTCTGCAACATGAAGCCACCAAAATTGAGGGATTTTTTTCTGTATGGAGCATTGGAAATATCCACTCTTCCTCGCTTCTCATTTGAGCCACAAATGGTCTCTTTTTTCTATCTATTTCCTCTAACAGCACATAATTGCAATTAGCTAGTGAGCACCAAGGGATACAAGTTGATCAACATACAAGGTTGCCAAGCAGAAATAAGTTTAGGCAAGAAAGAGAGAGAAGAGGGGCAGGAGGGATCTCTGCAAAGAAATGTGCATTATGAAGACTTGGCTGAAACCCCCAGAGAAACCCTGAAGAAATCTCTCTCTGAGCCTCACCACTTCAACTGTGGCAGGAGACATCCAGAACTCAAGGGACTGTCTAATTACTAGTTAAAATCAGCCACTTTCTATATCTAAACAAAGGGAAAAAAACATGTTTGTGGGTGAACTGAGTTGAGGTCTGCACCATACAGACTCCCATGAGAATCCAGATACTTTAGAATTCCCTGTGCCCCCGGAGAATTTAAATGGAAGAGTCATCTCCACTCTAAGAAGATTGAGCCTCTAGAGAGAGGACTTCAGAAAGTCAGAGGTCTTGGTAATAACGCTTTCTTTTGCACTAGCAATGTTCTTCACAGCTTCAATCCCAAAGGAACATCCCTAAAGAGGAAATCTAAAGTGCAGAGCAAGAATCTTGTGTGTCACATATCTGCCAAGGAGTGGCACCAACAAACAAATCCATCCCAAAAGTAAAATCCTGTGCTCTTGGCTGGATGTGGTGGCTCACACCTGTAATCCCAGAACTTTGGGAGGCTGAGGCAGACAGATCACCCGAGTTCAGGAGTTTGAGACCAGTCTGGCTAACATGGCGAAAGCCCATCTCTACTAACAATAGAAAAATTAGCCAGGCTTGGTGGTGCATGCCTGTAATTCCAGCTACCTAAGAGGCTGAGGCACGAGAATCACTTGAACCCAGGAGGCAGAGGTTGCAGTGAGCTGAGATCGCACCACTGAACTCCTGCCTGGGAGACAGAGCGAGACTCCGTTTCAAAACAAAACAAAACAAAGCAAAACAAAAAACAAAAAACAACCTGTGCTCTTAAAAGACTCAAATTGATAATGAAACAGAACAGAAAACATGGATTACAAAGGGGAGGGGACAAGGATAAGGGTCATTCAGAAACTTCTGAATTAATAGCTGTGGCTTTAAAGGCTCTTTCATTACTTTCCATTGCAGGACATTACAACGGTACTTTGTAATGGAAGCTAAAGGAAGCTGGGGCTGCCATAGGAAGTACCACAGACCTGGGGGACTTAAACAACAGAAATTTACTTTCTCACAGTTCTGGAGGCCAGAAGTCCACAATCGAGGTGTTTGCAGGGCTGGTTTCTTCCGAGACCTCTCTCCTTGGCTTGCAGGTGATCATCTTCTTCCTGTGTCTTCATGTACCTTCCTTTTCTTCGAACGTATCGGATTAAAGCCCACCTAATGACCTCATTTTAACTTGTTTACCTCTTGAAAGGCCTATATCCCTAATACAGTCACATTCTGAGGTCCTGGGGGTTAGGGCTTCAACAATTCAGCCCATGGCAGGCATCAAGCCACATGAGTGAATGGCTGTATCCCAGATGTAAAGGCGTGTGGTTCCCATTTGCTGAGTCCCAGTTACATGCCAGGTATAGTTCTTGGCCCTGGGGACACATGTCCCTGCCTGCATGGAGCTGACATTCTAATGTGGGGGGAAAAGATGACAAACAGGTGAACAAATAAATAACTTACTTTATTTCAGGTGGCAGTGAGTGCTTTGAAGAAAATCAGCTGGATAATAAGCCGAGATTGCCATAGACAATCACGTAGGGATGGTTGGGGAAAAGCGGACATCCAGGGTAAGCCATGAACAGCAAGGAGAGACCAGCCCTGCAGGCATGGAAGGGAAAGGGAAAAGTATTCCAAGAAAAGGAAACAAAGAAAATGCCGAGACTGGAGTAAGCTTGGTGGGTCCCAGGAGCCTAGAAAAGATGGTGTGTGTGGCCAGAACGCTGCGGCAGATGATATCGGAGAGGTGGGTGGTACGTCATGAACATCCAGATTGGCCTTTTGCTCATTTCATTCCCATTATGCCCTGTGCCCTTTGGTCACAGTCAAGACCACTGCACATTTGTAGCAGGAAAGGGGGCTTTTTACCTCTCAGCTGCCTTTCTACTTCCAACCCAATCAGAATTTCAAATACTTTGTGTAAAGTATCACCAATGGCAATCCTAACTAGTGCAAAATGGGTGTCCTTACTTCTACTTCTTTCCACCGGAAAAATATCTCTTAACGTTGATCTGACATTGCAACCCCAGGGGCAGGCAAAGAGCTCCTTTGGCTAAACCCAGTAGGGCATAAGAACTGGAAAAGGTCTTGATTTCCCATTGAGAGGGAAAACGCCAATACATTTATTAAAGTAGCGGATGCAACTGCATTGCTGTAAGGGAAGAAAAATCACTACTTGGGGATCCTGGAGGTAAGTGGCAAGTTTGCTAATTCTGGATTTCAAGTTTAATTCTACTCAAGGGATACTTTATGAGCTCTAGCAAACTGCCAGTTCTAGCCGGGGACACCGGCTCCGCCAAGTCAGCAATCCCTGTCTGCAAGAAGCTCATAATCAGAGACGGACACAAATTCAGTTAGCTAAAATATGCTGGGATAAACGCTAGATCACGAGTTTGAATAAAATTCTCGAAAACCAAAGAGAAGTACATGTTGAATTTCTTGCAAAAAGTTTTGTGGATTTAGACCACACAGACAGGAAGAAATGCAATTAAAAATTATATCTAACCTTAAAGTTACAGATGGTACAATGCATTCGCTTCTTTCCTGGTTTTTAGTGATTTTTTCTGAAATATTATGTCTAACCGAAGTGAGTGATAGTCAATTTAAACATAATGGAGGTAGAGGCCATATTTTTAACAGAGCTAACAGAGAGATAAATGGTATGCTACGCTTCTATTGCATTGAAATGAAATCTGATGAAATTCTTACCAAACAATACCCCACCAGTGAGGACAGAAAGATCATAAAATGCAGCTTGCATCTCTGATTAGTGCGAATTAAATACTGTCCCTCTGAATTCCTTTTGAATTTCCCCGCAATGATTTACTGCACAAGTCACTGGAGGACAAAATGTCGACCAGACAAACTGAACTAGCTCCAGACAAACTAATTACACACAGCAGATCTACTGTGCACACAATTACATGCTTTTCTTTTAAATAAAATTCTGTGACTCTTAAGTGGGTGGAAAAAGTAAAGTGGTTGCATAATTGTGTCTTGGAAAACCCACCAGGTACACAAAGGAGAGTTTTCAAGTCCCGGGAAAACAGTCCCACATTACCACTGGGACTCTGAGCATCACTTTATAACTTAAACAGGCACAAGCTTCTCTCGGCTTTAGGGAAAAGAATCCCCTCACACGCCAGTCCCTAGGATGCCCTCCTTCCTCCCCGTCTCTTCCCAGCTGTGACGGTTAATATTAAGTGTCAACTTGATTGAAGGATGCAAAGTATTGTTTCTGCATGTATCTGGGTGTTTCTGGGTATTGCCAGAAGAGACTAACATTTGAGTCAGAGTCAATGGACTCAGAAAGACCCACCCTCAATGTGGGTGGGCATCGTCCAATCGGCTGCCAGTGCGGCTAGAAAAAGCAGGCAGAAGGTGGAAGGAGCTGACCTGCTGAGGTGTCTGGCCTTCATCTGTCTCCTGTGCTGGACGCTTCCCACCCTCGAACACCAGACTCCAGGATTTTTGGCTTTTGAACCCTTGGACTTACACCAGTGATTTGTCAGGAGCTCTCACACCATCAGCTTCCCTACTTTTGAGGCTTTGGGACTCAGACTAAGCCACTACTGACTTCCTTGCTCCTCAGCTTGCAGATGGCCTATCTGCAAGTCAATCTCCCTTCATAAACTCCCTGTCATAGATCCATATATCCTATCAGTTCTGTTCCTCTAGAGAACCCCGACTAATACACCAGTCAAACATTGGAACGATGTAGAAAGACACTGCCTTTACTGTTTCCATCGTCACATGTGTCAGACAATGCTAATTACTCACCCCATATCCATTACCCATTTCTTCCCTGTCAAGAAAATCCTGAAATAGGCCAGATGCGGTGGCTCATGCCTATAATCCCAGCACTTTGGGAGGCTGAGGTGGGAGGATCCCCAGAATCCAGAAGTTAGAGACCAGCCTGGGTGACAGAGCAAGCCCCCCATGTCTATTCCAAAAAGAAAGAAGGAAAACCCTGATAGCGGGGAGAAGGGACTACCCAGATGCCCAGTTAAATACCTACAATTCCCTACCTCGCTACAGGATGGCCTTGATTGTGAGAACAGTTCTGGCTATTGAGCAATCGTCAAAAGATGTTGGTTGACAATTCCACGAACGTTCCTTAAAGAAGGGCAGGCTCCAATGCACATGAAGTTTTGCTCCTCTATCTCCTTTCTCCCTTCTGAGTGAAATATAGATGTGATGACTACAACTGCAGCAGCTATCTTGTGACAATGAGGAAAAGAACAAGACAATCATAAAATCCTTGACACTCTAACATTGTTGATCCAGCAAACCAATACCTACCTGTGGACATTCCTGCCTTTCCTTAAACAGATGCCTGTCTTGGTGACCTCAGAGTTCTTTGGGGTTCCTACCACATGCAGCTGATCTTAAGCCCCAACAGGGATTAACTTCACAGATCACTCATCGCCAAGCCCCTCCAGTCTGGCTTTTATTTCCAGGAGTTCATTAAATACCTTTTTTATTTTTGAGATGGGGTCTCGTTTTGTCACCCGGGTTGGAGTGTAATGACATAATCCCGGCTCACTGCAACCTCCGCCTCACCAGTTCAAGTGATTTTCCTACCTAAGACTCCCGAGTAGCTGGGATTAGAGGTGCCTGCCACCAAACCTGGCTAATTTTTGTATTTTTAGTAGAGACAGGGTTTCACCATGTTGGCCAGGCTGGTCTCGAACTCCTGACCTCAGGTGATCCACCACCTTGGCTTTCCAAAGTGCTGGGATTACTGGCATGAGCCACCACACTCGGCCCATTAAATATCTTATTAAAGTTACCAATGACCTCCATAGATAAAAATGCCAAAAATAATTTTCATTTCCCTTGCTTCAGCTCTCAGCAGGATTCAACTCTGTTGACTTTCTATGGTTTTCAGTCTCTTCCATTGGCTTGTGTGATGTCATTTTCTCTTGGTTTTTCCACTTCTCTGGCTGGCATTTTGAGGTCTCATCTTTGTCATTTATCAACCTATCAAATGTTGGAGTCCTTCAGGATTCAAACATAAGCTCTTTTTTCTTCTCATAATTTTTACTGAAAAAAATCTCATCCTTTCCAAGGCTTCAGTTATTATTATCAAACTGCCAAACACACCTAAATTTGTATTTCCAAGCAAAACACAGGGAAGAGATGTTGTTACCTAAAAGCCCAGGAACTAGGACCATCTAGTGGGAGCTAAATTCCTGGCAGGGTCTACTCCTAAGGAGCATGTGTCCCACAGGAGCAAAGCTACGGAGGATATGCAGCCTCTGACAGAGACATATCAGGAAGCAGAGCAAGAGGGAAGTCCTCTACTTTCTCTACCCTTTCTCATTCTACAGTCTTCCACTGCTGCCTCCCACTGGGCAGATCCATGCAAAAAGGGAAATCATGACTCCATACAAATGTAAATTAACCAATGAATAAATTAAAAATTTGATGAGGAATGGAGTGTGTATATAATATCATATTGTGACTCCTCACAAAATTCTTATTAATGGCAAAGAAAAAAACAGTAACTTCACAGTTGAAAATACTGGCATATACTACCTTAATTATGTAATTAAAGTGAACATCAACAGTAATGAGACAAATTAAAATTATGCACCAGCTCATAGGATGCAATGAGAACACAGTATCATTTCTGTGGCATCGATGCAACAGATGCATAACCTGAATCTAATCATGAGGAGACAGCAGACAAACCCAAATTAAGAGACCAACTACAAAATACCTGTCATCTTAAAAGTGCCAAAACAAAACATACATAGATATCAAATATATGAAAATAGCACAAAGATGTGGAGAATGGAACTATACTGTGGTAAAGTAACTATATTCGCCTAGAGAAATAAAATGTCAATTCTAATTAGATTACGATAAAGTTAAAGATATATGTTATGATCCCTCGAGCAATCACTTCAACATGCAAAGATATATAGCTAAAAAGCCAACAGATTAATTAAAATCAAATACTGGTATTTAACACAATAGATTAATCAAGAAAGAAGGAATAGAGGGACAAAACTAAGATGCGACAAATAAAAAACAAACAGCAGACCTAATTCCAACTACATCAATAATTACATTAAATATAAATGAACTAAATCTATTTCTGGTAATGATTGAGTGAGATTAACTAGAGTTGGTCCTATGTAAACTCTATAGACATAATTTTTAAAGTAGTTATCCAAAGGCACTAGAGAGTAAACAGAAACAGGTAGATCATGGAGGGGAGTCCATACTCAGAGGAAGACCCCCTCTATGGAGGAATTTCCCCCATTTTTGTCACATTTAGCCTGGAGAATAATGCAGTTATTATTGCAGGGTGCAGGGAGAGCATTAACCGGGAAAAAATGCAGTTGGAGTTGGGAGGTAGGGAACCACAGGACTGAGTCCAAGATGGCAGCCAAAGAGAGATGAGAGAATCATGGAAGAGAAAGAGAGGATGCTCAAATTCTACTTGTCAACATCTGTGGTTGAATCTTGAATCTTGTATATGCAGATCAGTCTGAAACCATGTCAGCTAAAGACAAAAGATCCGTACTGAGATGGTACTTATGATCCAAGAAAGAGATTTGCAGTTTGAGTATAACGAAATTAATCGCCTGCTGAAACAAAATAAACAACACTCACTGGAAAATCAAAAATAAGAATCCAGAGTCTTCACAACTTAGCATTCATAATAATCAAGATACAATAAAAAAATTGTCCAAAATATGAAGATTTTTAAAAATGAGATCCATTCAAGAGTGAAAAGACAATCAACTGAAACCAACCTGAGGATGACCCAGATGTTAGAATTATCAGAAAAGCATTTTAAAGTTGCTAATTATAACTGTCATCAGTGATGTAAAAGAAAATATGCTCTTAATGAATAAAAAGCCACGAAACTCAGCAAATAAATAAAAGTGATAATAAAAGAACAAAATGGAAAGTCTAGATTGAAAACCACAATAGCTAAAAGTAAAATTGTACTAGGTGAACTTAATACCCAAATAAGGATGACAGGAGAAAGAATCAATGAATTTGAAGATAAATCAATAGAATTATTCAAAGTAAAATGAATGAGAAAAAAAGACTGAAAAAAAATGAACAGAGACTCAGAGGCCTGTTAGATAATAACAGATAGTCTAGTATATGTATAATTGACATTCCAGATGCAGAGGAGTAAGGAAATGAGTCAGAAATGAATATTTTAATAGTGACTAAAACTCTCCTAAATTTGATAAAAGACATAAATGTACAAATTTAACTACACAACAAACCCAAGGCAGGATAAACATTTAAAAGGCCTTGCCTCTGCACATTGTAGTTAAACTGTTGAAAGGCAAAGATAATGAGCAAATCTTAAAAGCAGCAAAAGAAAAGCAACACATTACCTACAGGTGACTGATTCAATTAATGGCAGACTTCTTATTAGAAATAATGGAGGTTAAAAGCAAGTGGAATCAAAACATCTCACCATCTCACCCTAGTTAAAATGGCATTATCAAAAAGACAATTTAAAAAAGTAACAAATGTTGGTGAGGATGCTGAGAAAGAGGAACACTCATACATTGTTAGTGGGTAATCATCATATCAAAGAGATATCTGCACTCCCATGTTGACTGCAGCACTATTCACAGTAGCCACGATATGGAATCAATCTAAGTTGTCCATCAATGGATGAATGAATAAAGAAAATGTGCTGTGTATACACACACACACACACACACACACATACACACACATACCACAATATTATTCAGCCATAAAAAGAATGAAATCCTGTCATTTACAGCAACATAGGTGGAACTGGAAGCCATTATGTTAAGTGTTAAATAAGCCAGGCACAGAAAGACAAATACCACACGTTCTCACTAACATGTGATAGCTTAAAATAAAAAAGTGGGGCTCTTGGAGGTAGAGAGTAGAATTAAGGTTACCAGAGGGTGGGAAGCAGAAGGATGAGAAGTTGATTAAAGGGTACAAAAATACAGTAGATGGAAGGAAATAGTCCTAGTATTCAACAGTACAGTAGGGAAATTATAGTTAATAATTTCTTATATATTTCAAAATAGCTAGAAGAGAAGAATTATAATGTTCCCAACACAAAGAAAAGATAAATGTTTGAGGTGATGGATATGTCAGTTACCCTGATTTGATAATTACACATCATATACATGTATCAAAATATCACAAGTGCCCAAAAATATGTACAACTATAATATAATTTTTAAAATCAAGTAGAACAATATCTTTAAAAAGCTGGAAGAAAAAAACTGCCAATTAGAACTCTACAAGTAGCAAAAAAAATTCTTCTGGAATAAAAATGAAATAAAGGATTTTCAGATAAAAGAAACTAAAGGAATTTATTGCCAGTAAATATGGACTTCAAAAAATTGCCAAGAGAAGTCATACATGCTGAAGGGAAATAACAAATGAAAACTTAGATCCCCAGAAAGGAATGAAGAACATCGGAAATGGCAAAATGTGGATAAATTCAAAAGGCTACCATTGCTTTTTCTTCCTGATGTCTTTATAATACATATAACTATGTAAAGTAAAAGTTATAATATTCTCTTCAAGGGTTTTTAACATGTATCTATGTAATTACACAAAATAACTTTAACATAAAGGACATGGGATGGTTAAATGGACCTACAATTTACATTTTATGGAAAGTCTATCTCAAAATAGACTGTGAAAAGTTAAGCATGTATACGGTAACTCCTGAAGCAACTACTAAAAATATATTGCAAGAAAGTGCAGCTAAAAAGCCCATATAAAAGTTAAACTAGAATTCTTAGAAGTATGCAAATAATGCCAAAAAAAAGCAGGAAAAGAAGAACAGAGGAATACCAAACAAATAAAAAGAGAAAACAAATAATAAAGTGGTAACCTCAAATCTGATAACATTAGTAATTATATTGAATATTAATAGAATAGCACATTAATGAAATTACATATTAAATATCAATGGAATAAGCATACTAATTAAAATACAGATTATCAAAACAGATAAAAAATACAAGACATAAGTGTGTGCTGTCTACAAAAGGCATATTTTAAGTATAAAGATACAGATAAGTGAATTTGGCAAGTTTGCAGGATACAACCTCAGTACACACAAAAAATCAACTGTATTTCTATATTCTAGCAACAAAACATTTTTAAATGAAAATAAAGTCATCAAGTCAATTTATAATATTAAAAAATAAAAGACTAAGAAATAAAGTTAACAAGGGATGTGCAAGATCTGTACAATGAAAACTACAAGCACTGCTAAAGATAATCAAAGGAGATGTAAATAAACAAAGAAATATACCATGTTCATGTATCGGAAGACCTAACATTGTTACAATGGTAATTCTCCACAAATTGATCTCCACAGTCAATGTAATTCTAGTCAAAATCACATGAATATGAAATCCTAGCTAATAATGTGCATACTGAGCTATTTGTAAGGAAGTGAACAAATGTCTGCAAACTACTTTTAAACACATCAAAAAATAAGATGAACTGATGGATGAAGAGATGGATTGATAGGTATGTAGTAAAGTAAGAACAGTAAAATATTAATGGTGGATCTAAGGGGTGGGTATATGGATTCTCGGGGTGGGTATATGGATTCTCATAATACATTTCTTTTAACTTTGTCATGTTTAAAATTTTTCAAGATAAATTATGGGAAAAATATAAAATATGTCCAATATGTAAAAGAGTATGGAGAAGAATAAAATGAACGCACATGTCTCCCACTAATGAGACTAACAGATAAAACATGCAGATGCAGCTGAAGTTCTCTAGATACCCTTCAACCTTTGTCCTTCCCCAGAGATAACCAGTCCCCTGATTCTGGTGTTTATGATGTCCACATATATTACATGCATTGATCAAACAGGAATGTGTTTACATACAAAAAATAGAATTATTAATATATTGCATGTGTTAAACTGTATGCTGCTGTAGGTATGAGCTAATAATTTGCTTTGTTCTTCCACTTAGCCTTAAATCTTGGAGATTTATCGAAGAATGGAGACATGAATTTATTTTTGTATCTGTATTCATCTGTATAAATATGTAGCTATTCATTTATCTATTTTCCTCTAATGAATATTAAACCATCTCAAGATGTGGCCTCTCTGAGCCTAGCATAGTAGCGAGATGCTCAGATTCTGGGCATGCAAAGACCTGGGTTCATACCTTAGCTTCTTGGCTTTGTGACTTTGAGGAAGTCACTTATCTTTCTAAGCCTCCGTGTCCTCATGTAACAGGTAAGGATGCTCATTCTGCTACCTCTGAAGATCATTGAAAAGAAGTACATAAGAGGGATGGATAAAAAGCACACAGCGAAGTGCCTGCCACACACACACTCAATATTCTAAGTCTGGAACAGGAAGTCCTAGTTATGCCACCAACCCTATTTCACTCACCTCCAAAGAACACTACTAGGCACTGAAAACTGCCAGTTCTATCTCATAGGGTTAAATTTCCAACGGGGAGGCAGACCCCACACTGCTTGCTCTTAGACCTTCACTCTCAGGTCCAAGCCTTAAAGGTGGTTTAGGCTGGACCCAGGCAGCTTCCTTCTCTACTGCTGTGCTAACTGACACACCACGGTATCCATCAGGGCTTCAGAAGGTCTCATGAAGGGACTGCTCACAGAGGTATGGGCAGGGTTGTGGGGATCAGTAAGGGATGGTGAAGCACCCTGGGGCTGGCAACTCTGGGGACCCCTTGTTCAATTGAGACTGCATTTTTAAACTTTATTTACACTTAAGTTTAAAACTGGTACTTTACAGATGGTCAAGTTAGGATTTGAGCCAGCAGTCTGGCTCCAGGCTCCAAACTCTGAGCCACTCTACCCTGCTGCCTCCACCCCAGAGAAATGCTTGTGTTCAACGCGGCAGAGTCAAGGATGTTCCCTGCAGCACTTCTTGAGGTGCCAGTGAAAAACTGGAGGCAACCCAACACCCACCGACGGGGGAATGACTATTTAACTTACCACAGAGCTCTTCGAGCAGATAAAAAGATTGGGGCATGAGAAAGCGCTCTTTAAGGTTCAACACTAAACTGTAAATGGGTCAGTTACCCCCTTGGAAGCAATCAGGACTGGAAGGGGGTTGTCAACAGGGATGCTGGCCTTGTGTGTATTGTTGCAGGTTATTGTTTTACAGTATTACTTGTGTATTTTAAAATTAAGTTTTCAAAAGTCACAGATGAGTAAGTCAATTATAGAAGGACAAATACTGCATGGTTTCCATTCTATGAAGCACCTAAAGGACTCAAACTCAAGAATGGTGGCTACCAGGAGCCAAGCGGCAGGGAGAAATGGGACATGGCTATGTGGTGAGTGTAGTTTCAGTCCTGCAAGATGAACAGGTTCTGGAGATGTACTATCCAATAGTGTGCATGTAGTTAACACTACTGTACTGTACACTTTAAAATGTGTTAATAGGGTCAATTTCATGTCAACTGCTTTTTACCACATTAAAAAATGTACATTATCCAGGGCTTGTATGAAACTCCTTGGGGTTTCTTTTTTAAAAAACAATATTCCAGGTCGTTTGAAATAAAATTACTGGGATAGACTCTAAAAGAAACAAAATGTAAGTACAAGGAGAGCATAATTGAAGAATGAGAACTCGGTGTCAGGGGTGTGACAGAGCCTCATCCTGCAAGCATTTCAATCAGGGAGTCAGCACCCAGGCACAGGGAAGCACTGAGCAGGAGAAGGAAAGAAGGGTCTTGATGCTGGTTGTCAAGGTCAGCCAAGGTCATGGCCCAGCCACTTGCAGACAAGTAGCCCTGCCAACAAACACCGCACACCTGGCAACAGGTGCAGGCAGGCAGAGGCAGAGGCTCTGTTTCTTCATCTGTAAAACAGGCTTAAAAACAATCATTCCAGCCTCCTAGCATGACTGCAGGGCCTAAGGCCATGGCATATTAAGTGTGGCTTGGTACAAACTAAGTGTTCACTAAGTTACTGGCCACCACCATAATCTAGGTATACTCCAATTTTCCAAAGTTGTGATCTGAGATAAAAGTTATCAGTTCAGGTAAAAATCTACTTTTGTGCACAGGCTCTTCAAGCATCTGAAATTTACACTCACTTCTTACCAGATTCCATCAGAGTTCACAGACTCCAATTCAATTGGGAGAGAAAACAAGGCAGATTTGGGGGGTAAGCACATGTTCTTATTAACGGAAACAGGCCCGCTAAATGCAGCAGATAACATGGGAACCAGTGTCAGCTAAGCACGATGTGCAGGTTACAGTTGGCTTGGGAAACACTCCCGGTCCTCGTTTCCAAGCTCTACCAAAATCTAAGCTCTTAGCTGTTGACTTGATCTGGGCTCCAAGGTTGCAGCTTTCAGAGCATCTGTGTCTCTGTACACTTTCCTCAAGGAAAACCTGAGTTTTATTTGGGAAAAGAGACTAATAAAGCCCGAATCTGGTTGCCACATGGGGAATGTTCCTCAAATAGGTAGCTGATTTTAAATGTAAAAACTATGCATTAAGATTATTAACCTTTGAAATGGGGGATCATGAGAGAGGCATGAGCTTTGAAGTGGGCTGATTTGGGTTGGGGTAACCTGGTTTTGTTACTTTTGGGCTGTGTGACCCTTGGTCAAGAGACTTAGCGTTTCTGAGTCCGTTTCTTCATCTCTAAATGGAGGAACCAGTCATTTCCAGAGCTGTCCTGAGGATGAGTGATGAAACGTACATAAGAACCTCATGGGAAGCCCTGCATGTGACACATGCGTAGGGGGTGGGAGCCGCTGCTGAGGGTGGGCTGGGCAGTGGGCGTGTCCCTGTAGTGTGTCCTAGAGGCAGCTTCCAGAATCCACTCAGATACCACTAAGACTGGCACCAAGCATCACAGTCAAATTGCTCCCAGGCGCTAGGTTTGGTAGCTTCCTTATCTTATTTACTCTTCACAGCCCAAAAGACTGGTGCTATTACTACTCTCGCTGTACAGGAGAGGAAGGCAAGGCTCAGAGAGGTGGAGTGACATGTGCAAGGTCACACAGCCAGTAAGGAGGGGAGTTGAGATTTGACCCCAAGCCTCACTGATTCTAATCACTCGGAAACTTGCCTCTCGAGAGCTTCCTGGGCATACCAGGTTCTTTGATCATACTGCCCTATCCACATACCCTCTCCTATTTTCCTTTAAGTGATCCAAAACCTGCCCATCCTCCACAGCCTCCTCCTCCAGGAGGCCTGCCCTGATTTACCCCTGTGGACTGCACTGATGACCTTTACCTGGCGTCACTTCCTACCCACACCACTTCCTCAGGGACTTACACCATACCTTGCATTGCTACTTTATGCTGCAGGTCAAGAATGGCTGTTTCCTCAAAGCCTTCCAGACCCCCTGAGCACACAGACCACCTTCCTTCATTCCAGCACCAGGCAGTAAAAGTTTAACGATGTCTAATGTGATGTCTACTTGCTACCAGTTCACCTCTTTATATTGTTGACTAAAGAAAACAATTAAGTTTTTAAGGAATTAAAATTAGTTTCATGTACAGTCTTATTGAAGACTATAGTCTAGGAGGAGTCTCTTGGAGAGGTTGTTTCAGACTGTTTTGAAACAGTTTTTTACTTTATAACATATACAGATTGTAGAGGTTCAGTGTGTGTAAAATTACATCAAGGTTTAGGGAGTAAGTGTAAATCGGGTTATAGATTATTAAAGTTTATCTGGTTATAGATTGCAGAAGTAAAATCCCTTTGTCAGATGTTATCTTACATGTAGGAAAAGACAAGAACTAGGATTATTTATCAACTAAAAAATGTAGTGACTCAGGCAAGAGATGTGGGGGCCTTGTGTTCTGTTTTGTTTTGTTTTGTTTTGTTTTGCTTTGTTTTGAGATGGAGTCTTGCTCTGTCGCCCAGGCTGCAGTACAGTGGCATGATCTCAGCTCACTGCAACCTCCACCTCCTGGGTTCAAGTGATTCTCCTGCCTCAGCCTCCCAAGTAGCTGGGACTACAGGCGCGTGCCACCACACCAAGCTACTTTTTGTATTTTTAATAGAGATGGGGTTTCACCATGCTAGCCAGGATGGTCTCAATCTCTTGACCTCATGATCCGCCTGACTCGGCCTCCCAAAGTGCTGGGATTACAGGTGTGAGCCACTGCGCCCGGCCTTGTTTTGTTTTTAAAGTATTTTTCCCAAAAGTCATAAGTCATCACAGGGTCAGGAGTTTCGTGAACTTATGCTGGCAAGTAGAAATGACCAAACATGGCTTTTGACATCTGTTACTTTTCTTACAAGTTTTCTCTTTTGGTCATAAATCAACTGTCTGGTATTTATAAAATCAGTGTTGATTGTCTCGTGTAGTTAGGGAGGCTATTTTTTTAGGAAGCTCATGGTCTTTAGTTGTAACCATAAGGAACGAGCACTGAGCCCAGAGTGTATACTTGTCTATTTATCAGAAAATACTAATTGGATCATATCTATTTTTTTTACTAATATGATCTGGGTTTTTTTTAACATTGTCTTTTTTGTAGACAATACAACATCTTAACAGGATTGTTATAAGAATATTATAGATTACATATAGTAGTATATATTTAACAGTGCTAAGGTATATTATAGATTGGAAAAAACATAACTAATAAAATTGCAATAGATTTGCATAATTTTTATTCATTGTATTGGGTGTAGGAATACATCTGGTTATAGATTACTAAGCACATCTGGTTATAGATTGTAGAAGCATAAACATTCACCCTGTCAGGTATTATCTTATATGCAGGAAAAGGCAAGGACTAGGATCATTTATCTATTAAGAAATGCAGTGATTCAAGCAAGAGATGAGGGGGCCATGTGCTCGATCCTGTTTTGTCTTTAAAGCATCCTTCCGGAGAGCTGCACGTCACTATGGAGTCAGGAGTTTTGTGAAATTATGCTGGCAAGTAGAAATGAGCAAACATAGCTTTTATGTTTGCTACTTTGCCTCACAAAATAAATTCAAATAAGAAGTGATCAGGAAGAGCCAAGATTTTTCCACAATATTCACTTCTAAGTCATTCACTTAGAAATTACTGCATTTGAGACAAGAATCATCAATGGATGCCAAAAGTTATGAGCAAAGGATGATGCAAAACAAGATAAATGTGTAATCTCAAGGAATCTTCCCAGGTGTTATTATTACTAACTACAAAGGGGGAAACAGCAACTTTACAGTGGAGAAACTGGGCAGACACCAACTTAACCATCACTGCTGAGAAGACCCATCAGGTACCTCCTGATATGGTGCACTGAGGAGGACAGAGCACTTCACTAGTTTCTGGCCAAATATATACATCCTCAATCCAATCATGAGAAAACACCAGACAGACCCAAATTGAGGAACTTTCTCAAAAATAACTGACCAGCAGTCTTTAAAGGTGTTTAAGTCATAGAAAAAAATGAAAAGAAGTGTAAAGAACACAATGAAGGAGACAACCAAGATATAACAATCCTGTGCTGTGGGGTTCCTGGAGCAGAAAAAGGATACCAGTGGAACCACTGGCAATTTTTAAGAATGTCTGTTAAGTGACAATATACCAACATTAATGTCCTAGTTTTTGTATTTGTATTGTGGTTACATAAGATATTAGCATTAAGGAAAACTGAAGTTTTAGACTTTTCCATAAATCTAAAAGGATTCCAAAATAAAAAGCTAAAAAATTTTAAAATAAGTAAAACAAAATGAAAATGTCTTGCATTCCGTGGTTTCCTTCATGGCTCTTAGCATGGGTTTTAATTGTGTGTATTTCTATTTATTTGTATGTTTGCTGTCTCCCCACATAGAGAGTGTGAACTTGATTAGGGAGGGGAGCATGGGTGCTTGATTTCAAAAGAAAGAAGGAAATTAGAAGGGCAAACCAAAGATACGCCACACATAATAGGGGACCACAAAACACTTGTACAATCAAAGACTACGACATAGAGCTGGCAGCCTGCAGGGCACCGGGAGAATGCACCCAACAGAGTTCTGCCTCCAACCCAGGGATGGGGGAGACTGAGGCTAACCAGCAGGTAATGCCTGGGGTGCAACTAAGGCTGCACTGTCTTCTCATGGATAAGAAAGTCAACATCAGCCAGGTTTCCCAGGGCATGGCATGGGTCCTGGGTCTGCAGATGTTTCTGATGCACAGGTGTGGCCTTAAATAACATCAAGTCCTGTATCCAGGTCTCCTTTAAGCCTCTGATGACTTTCAGTGGTGACTCAGTGTGGCCCTGGCCTCTCCATAGCACATGCTCTTCTTCTTCTACAGAGACCAGGCCACAGGTCCCCGGCCTTCAGCAGGTGATGGTGCCTACTTGGAACTGAATGGCATCGTTTTTTGTTGTTGCTATTTTATGCTAATTTATTTTTATAATACCCTTTCATGTTAACAAGTAATATTGGTTTCCATTTATGGTACCAGGTGTTAGGTTTCCTTTTTAAATGCATTCCTGTGAGTTTTAAAATGTGATTTGATTTAAAGAAAAAGAGTAAATAAAAACTGCACAGAAGGCACAGGTACATGATTTAACTTATGAAGGTGGCACATAGTGGTATCCGATATGACCAAAAAAACTCAAAGATGGTATATGAATTACTCAAGTTTAGAATACACTGACATAGCCCATCGTTTGATTAGAGGTGATGAATCAGTTATCACATTACAGGTAGGAGGAAACTTTTGCCAGAATTGCATCCCCTACGTGTCCTAACTTTCAATATTTATGAAATTGTGATGTATTGACATCAGGAATTCATACAATCTTGACCATTCATTCATCCATTGCCATTGTTCCCTTTATCCAGGAACAATGCCTCACAATACCTAGGATACATTCATTCATTCAACAAGTATTTATTGAGCACTTACTATGTGGTAGACACTGTTCTAGATCCTTAAGATACATCAAAAGTACAGGAGACAAAGGTCCTTGCCCTTATGGAAATCACTTGCTAGCAGGAAAAAGCAGACAATAAACAATGATATCTTATGTCACTAACACAAATAAAGTAGGTCAAAAAATCAGGACAGGGCAAGCGGCCCAGTGGGGCAGGGGGTGCAGAATTAAGTAGGAAGCCAAGGGTGAGTTATTGAAGCCGGTGGGGAGGCCCTGGTTGGGAGCATGCCTAAAGGCCAAAAAGGGGGTGGGCCAGCATGGCTATTGCTGAGGGAGGGAGAGGAAAAGTCATGGGAGGTAACAGGTCCAGACCACGCAGGGTCTTTTAGGCAACATGGCAGCCTGAGCCTTTAACCCAGACAGACTACAGGGGCAAAAATGGAGTCAGGGAGACCTCAAGGGGGCTCCTGTAGATGTCCAGCCCAGAGGGGATGCTGGTTTAGACCTGGGTCATAGCAGTGGAGGTAGATAGAGTCTATATTTCAGAGGAAGAACTCCAGAAACTGCTGATGACTCAGCTATGGAGTGTCAGAGAATAGGGAGAATCAATCGTGGTTACTGGGTGTTTGGCCTGAACACTCAGAAGGAAGGTGGCTTCCAAGTTAAAGGAAAAGTCTGACCTGACCACAAAGGTGGCACTTCATAAATAGTCACTTAAAGCATAAACTGTCCCCACTTAACCGATGGGGAAACTGTGGCACAGAGAAGTTAAGTAATTTTCCCAAAGTCACACAGTTGGAATGTGGCAGAGTCAGGATTCAAACCCAGACAGTCTGGCTTCAGAGTTCACATTCTTAACTACTGGGCTCCACTGTCTAAGAGGCTGAAAGATTAGCCCAGGAGGCTCTCTGTGTGAGCTGAGAAAATCCTATTTTAATAAATCAGAGATAAAGCTTCCCAGGATCTCTCTCAGCCCCAGAGATACTGTATTTGGAGAGGGCAGAATTTCATAATATTCCAAACTTTCCTGGAAGTGTAGCAAAGACCTGCCACAACTCCAGCCTAGCACTTCCCTGCCACCAGCCCCCAGCCCCTCCAAACCCCACTTTGTGAGCCTTTGCTGAAAGGTTTTTCAAGGCACGAGTGAGATGTACACGCTAATGCTGCACAGGATCTATCTTGGTATTAGAGAATCACCGAGTTAATTTTTGTTCAAACGGGCCCCTCTACATTGTGCAGTCTGAAACAGCAGCATGGCACGTGGAATGCTACACATCTGTTTCTTTTCCATGTGTCTCCAGCTCTAAAATTAGATCTCAGCAAATCTTGCGCACATTCACGCTTTGATCTGGGTCCTCATCTGAGCCAGAATGAATTGTGTCACATTTCATTCATAAGAGACATGATTAAAACAGACAATCAGTTACGCTGGGAAATAACACATTCCCTGAGGCCTAAGAAAAGTATCTTATTTCGAGAGACTGAATATACAAATGGACAATGGCCAGACAGCATATAACAATAAAACTCTGACCTTCCACCTTGCAGCAGCCAGGAAGTCAAACCACAACCTCTGCAGCAATCAGCCTAGAATAGTCAGAACCTGGTCAAAGACTCCCACCTCTTCTCTTTTCTACCTCTGCTTCCAACTCAGGGCCAACCAGAGAAAGCCAAATGTGCTCCCAAGCCCATCACACAAAATGTCTGCTTCTAGCTATCCCGCCTCCAGCTCCTCCAGGCCAAAACCCTCCAACCCAAGCACACCTGAAGCTTTCTCATTCCTCTGCCTGCCTTTGAGTCTCTGCCAGTGCAAGTGCTGGTGGCCAACCCCCACTGACACAGTAAGCTCTGAGTAAATATTCCTGTTTGTTCTCATTTGGATGGTCTTCATTTATTTCCACAATCTCAATGCATTTTTCTCTGGCCATCAAATAAAGCCTAATAAGTAATCTAAATGCTGACCCAGAGAGCTTTAATAGTGAATAAAGATCAGTCCCCATCCACACAAGCAGAAGAGCCCAGAAGAGGGGTTTAAAGTGGGGGCTCTCAACTCACACATGCAGGCCTGTACCCCAATTCCACCACTTCCCCAATGCATGACCTCAGACAGGTAACCGCTCAGCTCTCAGAGTCGCAGCTTCCATATCCATAACATGGACGTGACTAGTACTTACCTTGCATGCTGGCTGTGATAACACAGTGAGGGAATGTATAGAAAGGGTAAATGCAGAACCTGGGACAAGTACACATGATAATTTAAAAGTATGAATTAACAGTATCCATTAACACATATTAATTATAGCATAAAAGAGTACTGGTGTGTCTACAGTGTGCCAGGCACTCTTGTAAGCACTTTACATGAAGTAACTAATTCACTCCATAATGCCAGCGATAATGGAGGGTGGTTTCATGCCCCGTGATGCACCCACTGGTCACTTCTGACTCCCACAAACACGCACAATGAATTGGCAATGCCTGCCTTTATAGATGAAAATCTAAACTCCCTTTTTAGCACTGCATCCTTTTTTATCCCAGTACTGAATCAGGGTTTCAAAATTCAAATGCCCTCAGGAGCCAGATGGGTGACACATGTGTGTGAAATGGGCCAGGTGTGAGACAAAAGGGAGTGGTAGGGACTGGGGTGAATTAGACAATTTATGATGCATCTAAAGGTGGTGAACTACAACCAGCTAGCTCTAAGTTGCTGAATCTTCAAAATTTTCAAAGAAAATGGTATATAAAACCTCCCAATTGTTAGAGGTTGGTAACTGTCTTAAATATTCTAAAGAATGCCAGGTGGGCTAAATAAGGCACACCTCTGTGGGCTGAATTTGGCTACTGCCACCAGTTTTACAAACTGTTGAGTAGATGTTTTTCCTTTAAGTAAGTACCAAGGCCCCACAGCTAAAGTTTAAACAAAGATTTGGGAATTTGGGAACATCCCTTGGCTGAACTGCCTCCTCTGGTCCTCTCCCTCTCCTGTCGCTTTAACTCCAAAGGCCAAGAATCTAAAATCTTAGTGGGTTCCCTAAAGGAAGAGGCTGCTGGAGGGCTGCAGACTCACAATCCAAATTCCAAAGGCCCCAGGGATGCTATTTCCAGAAGGCTGACAGTTCATTGCTTGATTTTTCAAGACCAAGTCAGAATTAAAGTCCCTTTCAGCTCTAAAATTAACTTCTTGGGGAAAAAAGAAAAATACTTAAGGGGTTTCTACCTACCAAGAAGATAATACTCTGAGGCTTTCTACAGTCTGGATGTTGAATCCTCTTCTAGTCTCATTCCTAAATGAATCTCCTCTTCCCTAAATTAACCCTCAGCTCTGGCCTGACTGGGCCACACACAGCTGGGGGTGTGGCTGGTGTCCCTCCTCGTCTGTTAGAGGCAGTGAACTGTGGGGATGAAGGTCACAAGCTCTAGGGTCAGATCACAGGGGTTCATACCAACCATTCCCTACCTGTGTGACCCTGGACATGCTACTTCTCTGTGCCTCAAAAAAATGGGAATAATAATAGTACTTGCCTCTTTCAGTTGTTTGTGACAGAGTTTAATGAGTTAATTCATGTAACGGACCTACCACATGGGCTGAATCATTCTAAGTCTCAATGAATGTTAGCTAACGCTGTGTATGCCACTGCCTGGCCTGAAATGCCTTTCCCAACCAGACTCTGAGGCTTTGCTGACCACCAGACCATCTGCCCTCCTTTTCTTCTAACTTCACAACCAAAATATTATCTCTACATCAGGAGTAGCAAATAAGTTTAGTCTTATGTGCCAACCCCCCACAGCAGTGATAGGGGTTGCCTGAAGGGGTAGGCTCAATGTCCTCCATGACAGAGGGAGTGCTGAAGTGCTGCAGTTGATTGGTAATGTCCACCATGGTAGAGGGAGTGCTGAAGTGCTGCAGTTGATTGGTAATGTCTGCCATGGTAGAGGAAGTGCTGAGAGGCAGGGGCAGTGAAGCCATCCCTTGGCTATTCTTGGTCTACAGCAAACATATGGCACTGCCTTATATTAAAAGAATCTCTATGGGGTTGGATTTCAGGCTTCTCTAGTTTCTATGAGAGCCAATAACTGGTTTTAGACCACCCAACCCCTTCCAGTGGAGTGACTAGCACAGGGCTCAGCCCACACCAAGTTTTGAATCAGTAACAGCCAAAGGCTAAATCAAGAGGCTCCAAATCGAATCCTGGCTTCTTCCAGGCTACAAAACCCACTTGGGATCTCCCAGAGCCTTGGAATCCTGTTGGTGGGCATCTGAATAAGCACAACTCCAAAAGGGCATGATCATCCTCAATCAGGATTGGAAGGAGCACGCTGGACTCACAATGAATTCCCCACTTCTCCTTCTTTGTATCTGTAAAGTAAGGTTCGCTTATGTTGGAATTTATACACCCAGTTCCTGAATTAAAGGGAAATAACCACAGGCTAACATTCGCTGAGGACTCACAATTTGCCAGGCATTGTTTTAAGAACTTTATTAAATTATTTAATCTTTACCACCACCCCAGGAGATAGATTTCATCACTATCCCTATCATGCCAATGGAAAAACTAAGGTCCAGAGACATTAAGTGACTCACCCAAGGGCACAGAGCTGGTATATGGCAAAGCCACCACTGTCGCCTACTGATATCCATTTTTGTGAGCAAAATTAGGAAAAGACAGGCTTGTCCCCCCAGCACACAGAAGTCCCCTACTTTTAGCGATCCTAAAACCAAATCTTCATCATATAGATAGAGGCTGCTGACTCATTTTAACAAAGAATTATTTACTGCAGAGAAAGAAATTGTCTTAGAAAGCTCTTTCGTATATTTAGAAGTTGGAATTCATTTACAAGGTTTCCACTGATATGCAGCACTCTAGGATTCTGCCTGACACATCAAACAGGGCAGGGATAGGTCAGACTATCATGTGAGAGCCTTAAAAGTCGTCCTGAAGAAGAAACACTTGAACCTCACAGTCTAGAATGCAGAGTTCTAGAACAGTTGTATTTAATCCTGGTTTCACAACAGATTTATTTGGGGGAGCCTTCAGAAAATATAGATGCCAGCAGGATCCTTGTTTTGTTCTGTCAATAGGGGGTGCTAGAGGGAGACTGGCAGGTGGAAAGTGGGAGAAGGAATTTTCTCCTCTTTCCATTGACTTCCTATTTGCTTCTTGTTCTGATGAGTGGCACCCAGCCTTGCTGCTTCATGACAGCAGCTGCAATTCACTTCCATAATAGCACATGAATCCAGTTTGCAGTATTTCCAACTATTGAAGAACTAGTTTTATAACTCCTAGCCCTGGTGACACCAGCACAAGCTGTGCCCTCTTCTCAGGGGTTTTAGTTTCTGCTCTACAGGGTCCCTGCTCGGAGCAAGCTCCAAGTTTTTGAAACTTTTAACTTCCCTTAATCTCCCAGTCAAAGGGATGATAGCCACTTTCTGCAGCTGCCTCTTCCCTAGTACCTCAGTAATGCCTTCTTGACTTTTCAATTACCTAGTTAACATTTCTTTGTACATAGCTAATGGTTCTTTATATTAAATTCTTGCTTTTAATATACTTACGTTGTCTCAGTCTCTTGGCTGGCCTTTGTTTCCCCCAATTTTGAACTGTTTCTTTCTCTGCCCCCAAATTCCACTCATCCTTCAAGATCTAGCTCAAAATGAAAAATTCTCCGCCCACTGCAACCCACACAACTCTCATCTGAATTCCTATAGACTTTACGGTCTCTACTACTCAAGCTTCAACATGATCATATATTGCAGGGGTTGGCAAACCATGACCCCCGGGCTAAATTCAACCTTCTGTTTTTGTAACCAAAGTTTTATTGGAACCCACCCACACCCATTCATTTATGGCTGCTTGCATGCTGCAACAACAGAGTTGAGTCATCACCAGAGAGACTACATGGCCCATGATGTCTATTTACCATTTGGCCCTTTCCAGAAGTTTTCTGACCCCTGGTCTACTATCTTGTGTGGGTCTCTAGTTCATGTTTTGAATCTCTCACTACACTGGATACTGAAAACTGCAGAACTCTCAGCACATGACAACTCCATCCAATCCTCCGCGCGAAGAAACTTGATCAAACTCTAAGATGGCTTCTAGCGGCGTAAGGCTAGCTCCCTAGGATCACTTTTGCACCTCTTATAATACCTGCTTAAGAAAGCTTAGCATGGCCAGGGAAATTTCATGTTTGTTCCCGCCAATGCACACCTGATGATAGGCCCCGACCTCCCTTTCCTACAGTATTTATGAGAAAGGGTTTACAACTGTAAATATCTGTCTCTTGCAACTAAGAAGCATCTCTCCCAAGCACCTGAGAGCCATTCTTCTGAAATGGAATCATCAGGAAGGACAGGACTTCCGTCTCCCAGCCTCTGTGGGAGGATAAAATCCTAACTTTGATAACTGCCAGCCAGCAGATGCAGCTGGACTCACTGCTTCACACTGCCCAACCCTTTGTATTATGTCGCTTCTCTGGCTCTACGGAGACTCCACTCTTCCCCATCCCTCATCCTTCCTTTAAAACACACGAATCACCTCTGCACAAATTGTAATGAAGCTCAGCTCTTTCACCTACTGTCCGTAGTTACTGAATAAAATGTTTCACTACTTTAATGACCAGCTGTATTCATTTTTGATGTCAGCAAATGATCAACACCCATTTTATTAACTGACAATTCATTGATTACTAACAGTTGGCTTCTGTTCCATCCCACCTGGCAAAGCCTCTTACCTAAGAGTGAACTGGTCTGCCACAGAGCTACTGGTCAGAGAGACCAAAAAGGTGGCCGTGTCCCCTTCCCGGACTAGATTCAGAGGTACCGAGATGACCACATTCTCGTCCAAGCTCACCAGGGACCACTTCAGATCATCTTGGGTTGGGTAGACCACCACACTCCCAATCCTCTCTCGGGCTGGAAACACTTGCTGGGGGCTCTCCAGGCCTGAGTGGATATTGTTCTCCCACTTGCCTTCCTCCTCCAGAGGACACTGGCCAGCCTTGTCGGCTGGGTAGAGCGTGAAGAAGAGCTCCATCGCGGTGCCCCCAAGCAGGGCTGGGATCTCCTCCTCTGGCTCCAGGTCCAGGCCTGAGCTGAACCACTCGGGCAGCAGCTCCAGCTCAGCCACACACAGCCCTGGGGCCCCTTGCAGCCGACAGCTGGCGGCCACTTCCCTGGCCTCAGGGAAAGCAAACATCTTGACACAGGGTAGATCTTCTGTAAGGTCGCTGTCATCCCAGCCCATGCCAGTGACATAAAACAAGGTCTGCACTTTGGGTCTGTTGGAGTAGATGGAGCTGTCGAGGATGTGGGATTTCAATTTCCAGTTGAAGGGAAACTTGTCCATGTTTCCAAAGGCTGTAGATGTCAACAGGAGCTCCTGGGGGATTATCTTCTCCACTGAAAACGGGCCATAGCTGGCATTGATAATAGGGGGTGTCCTGGCTCGGTAGATGAAGAATGGCTCCACCCGGGCCTGCAGACTGGAGTTCCTTGTGAGGTCTTGGTTGGCTTCTTTAAGGAAAAACGACTCCTCTGCATTGGAGATGTGCAAGCTCGTGGGGAGGTAAGCAGGGAGCGAGGAAAACTTCTGCAGGCTATCCACAATCCCTCGACTCTCTGTCACTGCACAAGAAAGGAAAGCAAAAGAATAAAACTGTGTTCTGAGATGTAATGAAATAAATGCAATGCAGTCTCCACCCACCTTCCCAACAAACCACCCACTGGCCACTGTTTCTCCCCCAGGTCTCATCACAGTGAAAGCCCTGTAATTACATAAAGTATGGTCTTCAGGATCTTCCCAAAAATACCGCACAAAATGGGAAGGAACCCCATTTACCACCAATCCAATAGTCCTGGGGCTGAACAGTTATCTATCTAAAGGGAAAACATTGCTTCTGCTGTTTTTGCAAAATCATAAACTCAAAAGATCATGGTCATCGTTGTTCATCTACCCCACAGACAAAAGGTTGCATATCTACCAAGTCTACCAATCAGGCATTGCACCATTGTATGTGATGTGTTAGTACCTTATTACTTTGATACTCATGCTGCTCTCTATCACTTCTATAAGTGACATCTACGTGGACATGATGGCATCGCTATAATTCTTACTGAAAAGAGAGTGAAGCTACCACTCAGAGTTCCTGCTTCTAGAAAACTCTCCTTCCGAAATACCAACGAGAATGCACACAGGTTACAGGGACGTTCACCACAGCATCAGTTAGAATTGCAAACAAACTTAAGAGCATATGTGCTGAGCCTGATGGCTGGATTTGAATCCTGGCTTTGCCACTTCCTAACTGAGCAACCTTGACCAAGTTACTTAGCCTCTCTGTGCCACAAATGTCCTCACATAAAGTAGGACATAAACATGAATTCTACCTTACTGGGTTGCCGCAAGGATTAATGAGTTAATAAGTACAAAGCACAACCAGATGTGGTGGCTCACACCTGTAATCCCAGCATGCTGGGGAGCCAAGACGGGTGGGTCACTTGACCCCAAAAGTTCAAAACCAGCCTAAGTAAAACAGTGAGACCCTGTCTCTACAAAAAAAAAAAAAACACAAAAATTATTCAGGCATGGTGGCTCGTGCCTGTAGTCCCAACTACTTGGGAGGCTGAGGCAGGAGGATCTTGAACCCAACAGGCGGAGATTACAGTGAGCTGGGATTGCACCACTTCACTCCAACCTGGGCGACAGAGCAAAACCCTGTCTCAAGAAAAAACAAAATAAAATAAAATAAAGCACTTAGAACAATGCTGGCACACAGATACGTGCTGTCAATATTCACCCACAATTACTATTTTAATCCATATTCAATAGGTTGATCAACAGGAAACTAAACATTTTATAGTGGAATAATATGAAACTATCTTAAAAAATGAGATAGAGCTATATAAACATACTTGAAAAGATGGCCACAATATGACATTAAGGTTAAAAAAAAAAATTCAGTGTAAAAAAAAAAAATCAAATGTGTCATATGTGATCCTATTTGGTAAAGTTTTAAAATTCTACCTATGTATATATAAATGTATATATTTATGTTTGTGTGTCTATAGAACCCAAAGGAGAAAGTTTTTTTGCTTTTTACCATTTACATTTCTACTTTATTTTAATTTGTTACAACCACGTATTATTTTGTTAATTAAAACACACAACACATATACATAAACATGTACACATGAGTACATACGTGTATGTGTGTTTCTTGGCATGTTTCCTTCAAATGGGAAAACACAGACAGCAAAGACCCAACAAGCTTTTTCAAAGTGAAGACAGCCCACCAGGAACCAGGGTCAGCAAATCAGGCGAAGGATAGACAGAGATTTTTTTTTTTTTCTTTTGCCCTGAAATGAACCTCCACCACTGGAGTCCGGTTTTCCAACCAGTGCAAGAAGAAATGGAACCTGACCATGGTGCTTAAAATGCAACATCCTAGAGGATGAAACAGCAGAGAAATCCCACTCCATTCGCTCTGGCTCCTGACATGTTTTTCTGCAGCCATCACAAATTCTGCAAAATATGCCTTCTATTGATTTAAACACTTTTTGGCCTGTTTGGGGCTGTCCTTGGCGAGCTTTCCTTTTCTAGAGGGTGACAAAATTGTAATTAGGAGATTGTGAAAAAGACACAGCCCACGTAGGGGCCGATGCCTCCTTCTTCTAAGAAGGCATTCAGCAAGCAAGTTCTCCTCAAGTGTCATCAACATGGCCAGTCCCTTGTTACATTCATTACTCCAGCAGGGTAATTACTTATTCACTCCTCCAATGACTTATCTAAATATACTTATTATTCACTTATTATCTTTCCAGCATTGTGGCACATAAAAATATTACAGGGACAATGCAGTCATGATTTCTGCCCCCAAGGAACCAGCGACTATCTCCCGCCAATTGGAAGCTCTGGAGGACACAGCTAACATTCAGAAAGCAATTCGAAAATTGGACATTAAGATCCTTAAAAATGCCCATCCCAGGAATTCACCTAGGAATTTGTTCTAAGGAAATAATCAAGAGATCAGGAAGGAGATTCATGTGCAAGTATGCTTATCGCAAGCATGATTTATAACAGCAACACACTGGAAGCAGCCCAAAAACCTGCCATTAGGGAAATGAGTAAGTGATTAAAGCCACACTATGTGTGCGACATTAAACTGCCATCAAAACCATGATGTCAACAAATCTTTAGTGTCATGAGAAAACACTTACAATATGTTAACTGAAAACGACCTCAAAAATTCCTTTAAATTATCTCAAATCTATTTAAACACACAATAGAGTCCCTTCCATAGTTTAGACCTGAGTTTGCTCCAGAATGATGTCCATACAGGGTTGGCAGGATGTGGATCAAAAGATAAGAGGAGGGAGAAATGATTTTGAAGAATTAGCCTCATCTAAAGGAAAGTTTTAGCTGCTGCCGCCACCAAGGGGCAATCTGTATTTTGACAATGTCAAGCAATGCAGAAGCACCTCTCCAGATGAAATTTAAATTAGTTCTTTTTGTCATTGGTTTATTTCCCCTCTCCAAACCAGGAAGTTAAATTCAGGTGAATTCGCTCATGAATTACTTGGCAACAGGAATGCCGTCAGCAGGGCACATCTGCCTTGTGCAGCATGACAGTGTCTTTCAGCTGGGCTAAGCAGGCACACCAGACTTGGAAGTGAGTGGCTTGAATTTCACTTCTTGTAAAATTTAGAAGTCCATGCTAAGGCTTAAATTCTGACTTATTTACAAATATGGAAAAGGAAATTAAAATAAATGCAAACTTTAATTTGCTCTGTTTTCACTGTAGATTGGTTTATTGTTTTCTTTATCTTTCATGAAGGTATTTTACACCTCTCAAAAATTGATTGACAAGAAATGTAAAGCTGCACCTTCTCTTCTTTATTGTAGCCAAAGCCTCCATTTTATCTGAAATAGCAGTGTAAGGTTTACACTCCTGTCCCACCATAACTCAAGCAAAATGCAATACAAATTTTGTCTGAAACTGTATATGGAAAGCCATAAACGTCAGCTACTAGAGCCTTATTCTATCCTCAAACCAGATTGCAACAAAATATAATATCTGAATTTAGGAGCATTTTATGAAGCCATGGGACTGTTTCCTGAGAAATACACTGAAAAGCTGACACTCTTCCCTTTAATCCCAAAATGTCACATAGTAACACCATTCTTTTTCCCATTGGCAGGTAGAGCATGTGGCCCGTGTTCTGAATGTGAAATGAGGCCCTATTCAGTCTGCTAATTTCCTAGAGAGCTATTTACCACTGGACAGAACGAGGTGGGCCCTGAGAGCAGGAAATGAGGAAGGAGCAATGAGGCCCAGCTGAAAAGAACTTCTCATCTCTGCCCTCCTTATGAACCAAGAAGAGTCAAGTTCAGGTTCAGAGAGAACACAAGGTGCACCAGACAGATGCTCTGTGGCTAAAGGATGCTCCGACTCAAAACACCAATGGCAGATGGCTCCAAGGAGGCCCTAAAGACAGCCTCAGCAGGAAGAGAGGGGAGGAGATTAATAATATTACTCCTAGAACGAAGCAATTCACAGGGTGCTGGGAATCATGGCAGGGACCCTGTGACCCAAATTGAGTGAGTGGATGTTACTGCTGTGCTTAGCACACAAAAAATATTCCTGGATATGGACCTTAGTCAGCACTGGTGGGACATGAATGCCTGAATCCCAAGACGGTAAAATGTGAACCTGCTACAACAAGGGACACACTCAGAAGTCAGTCCCTTTCACTGCTAGTGCCAGTCATGTCTGGGCGCTAACTTACCAGTCTTGTGGCTACTGGTGACTCTCTTAGAGTATAGGCCCACGACATTTCTGAGGCTGAGTCTCCTCTAATTCACACAAAACAACTCAGGCATAGAGACCCAGGCATGGAAAGCTCTTTCCGGTGGGCCAGGTGGCGAGGTGACCAGGTCACCAGGTCTTTGAAAAATACCAGGAAGAGAAACTCCTTACTAGTCTGTCAAAGTGTGGCCCTAACAGCTGATAATTCACTACCACCTGGGTACCATAGGAATAACCACAACCCTTACTGATTTCACGGTGGTGAAGGCCAGGAGCTAGGAGCAGGCCTTTGTCAGTATTAATATTAGTTCAGGTTGGTGCAGTAAATATAATCTCTGGCAGCGGCAGAATGGACTAGAAAATCTTCCATGCTCTCTTCCACCCAGAGTTCTCCCATCTGTTTCCACAGCTCCACTTGGTGCTGTTTTCACATCATTCTCCTTGCCGTTACTTGCACTTGTTGGGGAATCTCATCACCCACATGTGAGCAGAGAAGACTCCTTCTGGTCTGGATTTCTTAGCCCAGAGAGACCTTCTCTGAGCTGACCAGCAACTTCAGCCATCCCACTCACGCCAATGTAGTTTCCTGCATTGTAGTATAACAATGCAGGGAACTACATTTCCCAAGCTCCCATGCTGTCTGCTTCTGCGTGTGTTCAGCCAATCAGAAGCTCTGGTAGAAGACTGGAGGGTAGGAAGAGGGGAGAACCCAGGGTATTTCACACTGTGTCTCTTCCCTGCAGCACTCACTGGCAGAAACTGCATCTCCTCTCTGGTTCTAACCCCCTATAAAACCCCCACCATGGTCCCAGCTCCCTGTAGCAGGTTCTAATGCCTAACCCAGCAGCTTCTGGGTTCTCATAACCTAACCTCTTCGCCTTTTCCCTCTAGCCCAAAAGATGACAACAGCTTCCTGCTCCCGCTGTTCTTAATTTCTAAGTGACTTTACCAGCCCCAGATGGTACTTTATCATCCCCAATTTGGTTTCTCAGATTTTCCAGGACCTGAGTAACTAATTCCCTTTATTAAATTCCCTCTGTAGAAATAACTAGAGTGATTTCTGTTTTCCTGACTAAAGCATGACTACTATATCCAGTCACTCATCATTCCGTCCTGTTACAGTCCCTCAAAGCAACTATCACCATCTGAAACCAGCCTTTGTATTTTTCCTTGTTCGCTTGTTTACTATCCATTCTTTCTACTAAAATTCAGATACCATGAGAGAGGAGGCTTTGATGTCCAGTTTACTGCACAATCTCAGTAGCAGGAGAAATTAAACAGATATTTGCTGAATGAATGTCCATCAATTAAGACTGCCTTGGTTTAATGCTTGAGAGAATCAATCTCTCTGTGTTCCTTCTGAGTTTCTCTCTGGCTTCTTCCCAGGGTTGTTAATAGATACTGTTTTTATTAACACAGCATTTGCCCATCACACTATCACTCCATTCATTTCGTCCTAAAATATCACACCACAGTCAGCTGGTCACTAAGCTGGCAGCTATGTTTGCCAACCAAAGAGCTGCAATTCTCAGTAGAAGGAGAAAATATCACTTAAAGGGAGATGCACACCATTTACAGGCCAACACACCTAGGCATATTTGCCAGTCATGCCAGTTGATTATCACAGCAGTTGTAAAATAAGTTGTGTTAGACCCTTTTTAAAAAATTATGAAACTGAGGCACAGAGAAGCAATTTGAACATGGTTAGAATTCAAACCGGCTCTGTCCAATTCCAAAGGCGTTCCACTTTCTCGTATTACCTGAGGGCCTACCTGTCCTGGCAGTTCTACAATGAGGCCAAGGAGTTAACCATTTGGAGGTCATCTGAAGGAGCTGAAGCTTAATGCTCACAAGGCCAGGTTCATGGACACAATCCCTGTACACCCAGTGAGGTTTTCATTGCTCCATGGTCACAGGTGATTGTATCTCCCATCCCAGATACCTGTTACCAGCCTGGATTCTCAGGTAGAGCAGGAAAATAGGTACAGCTGACCCAGAGCATCCCAACCCAGCTGCTAGCAAAACAGCCAGTGATCCCCACCTTTAAGACAGTAATAAAGATGGAAAAACATTACTACCTATAAACCACCTTACATATCCCAGAGCCTCAGGAGGAACAGCCTATGCAACAATTTGGGCCAAATGCTCTTGGATTAAGGTGGTCATTCATTAATAACAGCTGTGGTGGGGTGATACTATAAATTCCCAGTTTTCTTCTACTCCCAGGTGTACCCCTGTATTGTACCCTGGAGAACAGACCCTTCCACACCTCAGCATTTGAAACACGATTCATTCACTATAGAACCAAAAATGAAAGACCAAAAATGAAAGGTAGCAAATACTTGACTACTGAATTCCAAAGCCACCAGTATAAAAGCAAGATGCAAGAAGTCAGGTGAATCTCCACTTTTCTCAACTACATAAAACACATCATGGCCTGAGAAAGAAGAAGAGACACTACAGACAGGCAAGCATGAGGCCACCAGTGCCAGCCAGTCATCAGGCAGGAGGCATCAGGCAGGAGTGACGCTTACCTTTTGTCCCAAGATTCTTCCCAACCCTCAAGCTGGGCAGCCCTGCTTGGCCAACCTGGGGCTCACAGGAACAGGAAGCAGATATGAAGCAGATGAAAGGCAAGTAGGAAGCCAGCAGGAGCAAACAGGAAGCAGACAGGGAGAGACAGGAAGTGGACAGGGAGAGACATGACATAGACACAGGAATCAGACACAGAACAAAAGGAAGAAACAGGTAGGTGCCTGCTCCCAGCCCCAGCCTTGCAGTCGCCTCTATCTTCCCTTATTGGCAGGGCCTATGAAGGAACAGCTGAACAAGGGTGGGTGTGCAGAGACCCACCCCCAGAATCACACACCGGAGAGTAGAAGAGCAAGTTTAAAACTTAAGAGCCTATAATGTAATAACTGGCACATCCCATTAACAGAGGAGGAAACTGAGGCACGGGATGAGGGGAGTTAAATTACACAGTAAATGATGGTGGCAGAATAGGAATCCTGGAAAACTGGCTCTATGATGTGCACTGCAAACCATCCCTGTACAGCCTCACATTAAAGAAGTTGAAGGGCCGGGCGCGGTGGCTCAAGCCTGTACTCCCAGCACTTTGGGAGGCCGAGACGGGCGGATCACGAGGTCAGGAGATCGAGACCATCCCAACATGGGCTAGCATGGTGAAACCCCGTCTCCACTAAAAAATACAAAAAACTAGCCAGGCGAGGTGGCGGGCGCCCGTAGTCCCAGCTACTCGGGAGGCTGAGGCAGGAGAATGGCATAAACCCGGGAGGCGGAGCTTGAAGTGAGCTGAGATCCGGCCACTGCACTCCAGCCTGGGCGACAGAGCGAGACTCCGTCTCAAAAAAAAAAAAAAAAAAAAAAGAAGTTGAAGGAAGGGAGAATTCTTATTCCCAGAATTTCAGGATGATCCATAATTCCTTCTTGGTCCAGAAGGATATATGAAGATCCTAGAGAGGTGTATAAGGTAAAAACCTAAAAAGTGGGAATCTTAGATAAAAAGCCAGAATCCAGAGTGGCTTGTCTCTATCAGAGTCTACAGAATGGCTGTAGGTATCATGAAAAACACCTAGATATTATAGTTTGCAGAACTACCAACAAAATAGAGAATACAGGCATAGCATCAGGTCTCAGGGAGGAAAAGAAGGAACTTAGTTTGGACACATCTGAGTGAAGGTAAAGGGAGATAGCTGAAAATATGGGATCATGGGATTCCAGGGAAAAGGACCCCTAATTTATCTCCCCACAAAAGTAAGCTCCTTCTACACAAAATGCTACATCATCAACTACTCTGTACTCTCTGAGACAAGGATTCTCAACCCTGGCTGCATGGTGAATACATATATTATACTTAGGCCCTGCCCCCTCAGAATGTCTTTAGATGGTCTCAAGTGGGGCCCAGTATTTTTCTATGTTCACTAAATGATTCAAACAAACAGCAGTAGAAAAAAGTTCATGGACACTACTGAGTACACAATAGGTACTTTGTATATAGTCATAAAAATGAACAGTCAGGGCAAGGAGAGCCACCCTTGAGGGGAAGTCTTGGATCATGTGCCAGCAAGTCCATAGAAGGTTAGAGGCAACTTTATAAATTACAACAACAAAATGATAAAAATATTTTAAAATAAGGGCAAAGGGAAAATAAGAATAGAATCATCATTATCATCATCATCATTTATATGTACTAAGCATTTTGCAGGTATTAAAATCATTATCATCAAGTCATCGTTTAATCCTTGTAATAGATCAAACATTATTCTAAGCATTTTATAGGTATTAACTATTTTAATTTTGATAATCTTTTGACTATGAGGATTTAGTTTTTACCCCCACTCATAGATGAGAAAACTGAGGCACAGGGCATTTACATGACTTGCCTAAGATCATATAGCTAGTAAGTGGTGGAAGTGGAATTTGACCCAGGCAGTCCAGCTCCAGGCAGAGTTCTCACTATTAGCCACTATGTTCTGCTGCCAGAGGAAAGTTCAAGCAAGCAAAATCGACATTGTAAGAGTGTCATCAGTGACTAAAGGAAACTGCAAATGTGGCTGTGAATTGCCCACAGCTCTCAAAGCACAAGATTAGGTCACTATTTGGACACTGTCCATAAAATGAAAGCAAGAAGCAAAGCTTTTCCTGGCTGTAAGAGAAGTTCCTCTGGTGAGTGCTCCCAACTGGCCCCTGCAGGGTACCACATCATTCCCACATGACACTGTGAGCTTATGAGAATGCCTCCTATGGTGGGCTCCATGTAAGATGGGCCTATAACAACTATGGACAATGAAGCAAAAGCAGTTTTCCAGAGGGCCCCGCGGTGTGTGCCAAGACCACTGACAGTTTTTGGATAGTCTAGCTTAATAGAAGAAGAAAATCCAGAATGTGATTCTAGAAAATCCGACGTTGTACACTCTCCTCCTGCATGTGCTTTCTTCCCAAACTAGGGAAGGCTTTTAGAAAGAGTCAAGTGGCAGAGCACTTGAGATTATGTTCTGGGGCTACAAATATTTTAGAGAGACAGTTGAAGGCAAATGTGCACACCTTTTATTTCCTAATTTCCACCACTGTGTTATGCTGAGAAAGTCCTCCTCCATATCCCAGGATCAAATAGACACGACCTATACTTTTGCTTGGTTTCTGTGCATGGGTATGCATAGATGGGTGCGTCTCTACATTTTTACACTTAATTCTTGAAGCTACCTGAAATCTCTACTGGTGTATAATGTGAAGTGAGAATCTGATAAGGTTGAAAATTAGCATGCACTGAATTCAGCCAGTAGAAAGATTTTATTTGACTTTGCAGTTTGGGTTTATTGTAATTGAATCTGAATGCTTTGTGTCAGGGTGCACACACATTTTTCACGATTCTCCAATTCACTAACACCCACTTACACCTACTCTTTTCATTCATTTCTGGTACGTGCCTCAGCCTTGATCTTAGAAATTGCTTTCCCAAATAGCTAGCCACTTTCCCCAAACTGCGTTTATATAATGTATCTCTCTGCCAATGACTTCTAATGCTTTCTGAGTATTTGTTAAGACCTGATACATGCTCAAGTCTACTTGTGATCTATTTATTTAACTTCTTTGCTGTGTGACTACACTCATACCAATACATTGTAGCTGAAATGAACGTGGATTTACAATACAGTTTATTATGTAGGAGTGTTATGGACTGAATTGCACCTCCTCCCAAATTCGTATGTTCAAGTGCTAACCCCTGGCACCTCAGGCTGTGACTGTATTTTGGGACAGGGTCTTTCAAGAGGCAATACAGCTAAAATAAGGCCACTGAGGGGGACAAATATTTTTATCCCATGCTGTAGCTAGCTCCTCTGTCTTCTCACATTGTGTCTTCAGCGTGTAACTTTGCTCCTCCTGGTTGCACAGTGGCTGCTGTATCTCCATCCCTCTCAGGACACAGCACCAACACCCACACTTGGATGCCTGACATTTCTCTGGAGGGTTAATTGTCCTTAGAGAGCAGTTGCCTTTTTGAAGAGCTACTGGGGAGAAGTACCAAGCATTCTGCCTTTTACTGAGGATGGGGGCATTGGAAGGTCTGCCTAGAGTGGGTGTGTCATCTTCAGAATTTAGTTACTCGTCTTGCTTGCAGCCCTTTTCATGCCTGTCCTTGCTCTATTTGCCAAGAGCCCCCAATTCAATAGGACTGGCATCCTCATAAGAAGAGGAAATTAGAACACGGACACACACAGGGAAGACCATGTGGTGGCAGAGGAGGCACGTAGCCATCTACAAGGCAAGAGAGGCCTCAGTAGAAACCAAACCTGCTAGCACCTTGGTCTTGGACTTCCAGCCTCCAGAATTGTAAGAAAATAAATTTCTGCTGTTTAAGTGGCCCAATACGTGGTACTTTGTTATGGCAGCCCTAGAAAACTCATACAGAGGGATTACTGTTTTTATAAAATCCTATTAGCTAGACTTCCCTGCTTTCCATCTTCCAAGTTAACTTTAGAATCACATGGTCAAGTTGCCCATGCCAAAACTCAAATGGACTGTCAGCTGGAGGTGAGGATCTGCACAATGAGAGTGTGGATGCCTTTCAACTTCCTGCCATATTTTTCTATGTATTTTCAAGTTTTCTAGAATGAACATGTGCTGCTTATTCAATCTAAGAGAAATATTGACATTCTTCCTTCAAAAAGAAAGATATGGAATTTAATTTTAAGTAGCAGACTGAGCACACTCATTCCCTCCATCTCCACAGAAACCCAAATGAAATAAAAGCATAAAAGTACAAAAAGGAAAAAACCTATTATCAAGAGAAATGGAGGAAGGATATCTGCAAATACTTCAACAAATTTAAGAAAGAGAGTAAGTGGATAAAAGTGTGTTGACGGGCAGTACAGCAGAGGAAACTTTGGACTAGAACATTCTGCATGTGCTGCCAAGGATCAAGAGGCTACTCTGCCCACTGGAGCCCAGAGGGGCTCCGGGCTACCTGCTGGCACGTACAGTGAGGACACCTGTGAAACTGGAGCTGGAAAAAGGAGAGTAACTAGATTCTGTAGATGGGACACCCCCTCCAGGCAGACCTCCTTCCAGTGCCCCCATCCTCAGTAAAAAGCAGAATGCTTCATACTTTTCCCCAGTAGCTCTTCAAAAAGGCAACTCCTCTCTAAGGACATTGAGTTAACCCTTCAGAGAAACGTCAGGCATCCAAGTGTGGGTGTTGGTGCTGTATCCTGAGAGGGATGGAGATAGGGCAGCCACTGTGCAACCAGGAGGAGCAAAGTTACCCGCTGAGGACACAATGTGAGAAGACAGAGAGCTGGTCACAGCAGGGGATCCAAGAAAAAATAAGATCAAATCCTAGTCACCTAAGCCACTGTGGCCAGGGTTTCTGTTACTTGCAGCCAAACACAATCCTAAATGATAAGAAAAGAGAAGTACATGGCAGAGTGCCTGGCCCAAAGTAAGGAGGAAATAAATGTGTGTTGAAAGAATAAATGAATAAATGGAATAAAGTTGATACTTTTAATGCAAATAAGTAAAAACAATTAAAATGTGAAAAAGGGAAGAAGGTAGGTAAATTAGCTAAATCCTCATCTTTTATAGAGAGAGCACTGCTGTCTACATTTATTAACTCAAGAAGTCAAGGTAGATGAATAATTATAGAAGTAATCACCAGAAGAACTAAAACCAGAAATGGCTAGATGTGGCAGACTCTGTGGAAGGAAATCAAGGATATAGAGGAATGGAAGACTATGGCCTTTCTTTCAAAGTTATTCTGTACCATTTTAATTTCACCATCTGCATGCATGACTTTGAGGATAAGGAGCCTTTGTGTGTATGAGCCCAAACCTAGCCAAACAAGGGAAGACAGCATAGAACAGAATACTGGAAATCTGAGTATAGGGATAAGGGTAGAATGTCCTCATTCTAGACAATAAGACATTATTGGGCCTGTGGGTGAGATGGCCACCCGTCAAGGGGGGAAAATCAAAAACTTCCTCGTCGACCATATTGCATATGGCTGCTCAGGCAGGGACTTTCCCAGTATCTCCTGTATCCACGTATGGCCACTAGACTTGTTCTTGAAATAGGAGCAGGAGAGTCACATATCACATTAAAGCCAAAATAGGTAGCTTTTACCTTCCACCAGTGAAAATCAGGAAACACTGAAGCCCTAGGGCATGACAAAGCCATGAGCTGGAAGGAGCCCAGGCCCTGGAATCTCCACGCAAGGAAGGCTGCCTGCCAAATGTGAACACCCACACAAGATGTGAGCAAGAAGCAATCTTTTATTGTGTTAAGCCACTCCTAGGAACTTATTTATTACAGCAGCTAGTGATAACCAACTAAACCAACATGGTATAGGCTTATGATTTGGACAGCAGTGGCCCCGTCCCTACTAAAAAGTGAAAACAAATTGCATAGCACTTCTTCAATGTAAACTGTGTTTTTGTGAGCAAGAAGGAGATAAAGACACTCAGAGAAACAAAAGTGAAGAGCTGTTCAGCCAACATGAGAGATTTCCATGCCGAGCCAGATGCAGGGGGAGCGTTATTAAATGGATTACATAGATTGCTTAGTGACAATAATTTTGACCTCCTATAGGCACCATCAGCTGTTAAACAGTGGGAAATTTTGATGACCTTGTTCTAATTTCCATTTATATTTATTCTAAATTGGACACCTTGGAGATTGTTTAAATAAGAGAGGAAAATTCACTGAGTAATCTTGACAGTTCTGCCACTGTCTGATTGGGAAGCAGCTGAGGCACAGAGACACCTGGGCTGGAGCCCCGGGTCTGCCATCAGTTCAGTTTATGTACCAAGGCAAGTCACTTCATCCTCCTGAGATTCAATTTCCCCCTGTGTCAAATGGGGTGTCACCTGCTGCCAGGTGCATCAGGGACACATGAGGTAACCCAGTGGTGTGACCTGTTATTGTGCAACTGCATACATAGGAATGTTACAGGTGGTGCCTCTGTGGACCTCTCACTAATTCAGACTTGCTTTTCTTTCACCTGTTCATCACTGAAATCGAAAATGGTTCTCTCATTTCCCAGAATGAAATGAAAGAATGCAAACCATGCAAATCGAAACAAAATTGGAATTGAAAGTCAGTCATAGCTGAGATAGGCTGGCTTCAGGTCTGGCTGGATTCAGCAGTGAAGCAATGTCACCGCTGTGCATCTTCACAGATGTCCTTTGAGGGAATGGATAAAGAAGCCTTGGTACCTGTGTTGGGTGGAACACTACTCGGCAGTAAAGAGGAGCAAATGATGGACACACAGCATCATGGAGAAGTCCCAAATACATTATGCTGAGCGAAAGAAGGCTACCTCAGAAAGCCACATGCTGTCCAAGTGCACTTACGTAACACCAAATCAAACCAGAGGGATGAAGAACACACCGGTGACTGCCAGACAGAAGGGACTGGAAAGAGTTTGACTATAAAAATTTTAATCAAGGGAATTGGAAGAGGGGTTGATGGAGCTCTTCTGTGTCCTGACCATGCTGATGCTTACACGACTCTAGGCATTTGCCAAAAACTTACAGCACTCTATACCAAAAAGAGTGAAATGCACTGAAAATAATTTTTTTCCTTTGAGGGGGAGTCTTGCTCTGTCGCCCAGGCTGGAGTGCAGTGGCGCGATCTCGGCTCACTGCAACCTCCCTCTCCCAGATTCAAGCGATTCTCCTTCCTCAGCCTCCCAAGTAGCTGGGATTGCAGGCATCTGCCACCACACCTGGCTAATGTTTGTATTTTTAGTAGAGACGGGGTTTCACCATGTTGGCCAGGCTGGTCTTGAACTCCTGATCTCAAGTGATCCACTCACCTCAGCCTCCCAAAGTGCTGGGATTAGAGGCGTGAGCCACCGCGCCTGGCCAAAAATAAATTTTAAAGTAATTTTTTAAGATGTATTTTCACCCATCATCCTGCTCTGTCTTCTACGAAGCTGACTTTATTCTCCATGTCACAGTGAGATCAGCATTTTCAAGCTTCACATTCTCCTTCTAAAATCCAATGAGAACTAGTGGAAGTCTATTTTTCAAAATTACAGGGGCAAACCCTCAGTACCTCTCATTGCACTGATGAGGCATGTGGTGGGGCATCTGCCCATCCCTAAACAAATCACTGTGGCCAGGGGGATGCCTGTTCTCATTGGTTCAGCCAGGGTCATGTGCCCCTCCCCAGGAGCCCGGAAGGAGAATCAGCTTTAGCTAAAATAGGAGAGGTGGGGGTGGTTCCCCAAAGAATCATCATGGGGTCATTTCAACAAAAAGAACAAGGGAATTCTAGGTAGGAAACAATACAAAAATCTCTATTTTTCAAATAAAACAATTTACACCAAGTCGGTACTGATTTCTTCCTGCCAGCACTACTCTCAACACTGTAGGTGTTGAAAAAGAAAAGTCAGGACTATGCCTGAGGTCAGAAACCAGACATTGGAGCAATTACCCTGCAGAAACGTGTTACCTTTGCAATTTGACATACTGCGTTCAAAACACAAGTTGGAGATTCTGAACCCAGGGCCTAAAATAAACCAACATTCGCTGAAGGGCTAAGCTGTTTAAGGATCCCAAGTCTGCAGAAGTGATCTCAGCCGGCAGGGACAAAAACAGAAGTAGACTCAGGGCCCGCTTCATGTCACACAAACTGTGCATTCCAGGGCCGCACGCTCAGAAGGAACCATGCTCTGCTTAATGCTGTGCTGCCATGCTCTTCACCTCTGAAATTCTTAAGAGTTGCATCTTTGAACTTGTGCTTTGTAAGTGAAGTCTAATGAGACGGTCGCGCATGGCACAAAAGCAGAGGAGAAATGTGCAATATGCTTGTCTGCTATTTGCTCCTTGCCGCACTATTTACATATAGCATTCACAGTGCCCCATAAGCATCATGGTCCCAGTGGATCCATTATGTGTGGAGCTCAGCAAGACTCAAAGCGAGTATAGGTAAGTGTGTTGCATCCATGACAACTAAACAAGGGCACTGACAGCTCCGAGAAACCAGGCTGCCCATTCAAACCAGAACTTGCTTCAAAGGCAGAAAAAAGGCAAAGACGTTCTACAAAACACAACAAACCAAGGAACCCTGTCAGGTCCTTTGTTACTCCGGTTACTTCCTGTATTCGTCAGCCACTTAAACGCTGAAAAGGATGACACAGAAGGAACAGCAAAGATCAGACAACCCCTAGCTCCTCTCTTTTCAGTCCTTCCTCACCCACCAGGAGGCGAAGGGAGAGGTCTGGTAGAAGGAGTATCAAGAGGTGAGATGAGAAAGTGCTGAGGTAGTTCTGTGCAGCGTTTCCACTGTCCTGGTAGCAATGATATACCCATGACGCACAAGCTATGAAATATGGATTGTGTAACTGACGATTCTGTCTATGTGTTAATTGCTCTTATATTTGCATTTAAAACTGATATAGCATAATAAAAAGATAAATGATAAAATCCATACTAATGATTTAAGATTTTAATTTTTCTTTTTCAGAATGGACTTAAATAGCAAGTAAAAACACCATGACAAGTTGAAAGAGGGGCCCCAAAAGGAAGGAAAGGGGCTTTATATTTTCATACTTTTCATGGCATTTTTTTCCCTCGTTTTGGAACAAGGGGCTGAATTTTCATTTTTCCCTGAGCACTGCAAATTATGTAGCCAGCCCTGAGGACATGTGAGTTAACCCAGCAGAAATATAACCATGCCACAATCCCCAACTTTCTCCCAACACTTAGGCCAGAGGTTTAAAAAGCAGGCTCCAGGGATAGTATCTGGGGTCATGGACATATTTTTATTTACCTACTCAGTGATTTTCTAAAAATTGAATTAGTCACACAAAAATCCAGATTTCTGACTTCTTTTTAAAAATACAATAAACTTTGACTAGGCTGCGCATGCATTCCTACCCAGCAGTAATCAGCTAGATCAGCAGGGTCACTGCTGCTCTCTTTAGCTAGCACCTGCATCCTAAAGCTCACTATTGTCCCCACCATTCCCTGTCGCCCCACTCCAGTTCTCACACTTCCACATATCCCCTGCCTGCCCTTCAGTCCACTTTCTGAAAATGAGCCCAGCACTGAGGAGGGCAGAGCTGGGAGAGGGAGACACAATTCCAGGTGCAGCAGCTTCAGACTTAGACATTTATTCTTCATGAATAATTAATCCTATTTGCCTTATGTAGTGGGTTGAGTAATAGCCCCCAAAAAAGATATTTCCAGGTTCTAACCCATGGTCACCTGTAAATGTCACCTTACTTGGAAACAGAGCCTTTGCCAAGGCAATTAAGTTAAGGATTTCAAGATGAGATCATCGGATGACATAAGCCCAACGACACCCACCCTAAAACCAATGACAGGCGTGCTTATGAGAGAAAGGACAGGGAGACTTGAGACACACAGAGACCTAGGAGAAAGCCACATGAAGACAGAAGAAGAGACTGGATGAATGTGTCTACAAGCCAAGGAACGCCAGAGATCACTGGCAACACCAAAAGCTGAAAGAGCAGCCTGGGACAGCACCTCCCACAGTCTTCAGAGGAAACAACAAGGCAACACCTTGACTCGCCTCCAGAATGTGTGAGAATCAGTGCCTGTTGTTTTAAGCCACCAAGTTTGTGGTAACTTATTACAACAGCCACAGGAAACGAATGCACATTATAAACAATAAAACATTTTTCCTGGCTAGTTTGGGCAATCCGAAATCGCTCGCAGAATATCTTTTGTTCTCTTTCTTGTTTGTTTGTTTGTTTGTTTGTTTTTTAAGGCAGCTCATTATTTTCCAACACACGAAGTAGAGAAAGGAAAAACTAATATTGTCCAGTCTTAGTGGCTGTTCCAAAGAGAACCTGCTTTAGTGAATCTATAAGACAAGTTTTTAAGGGTTAAGTGTTTAAACAGCATGACTTCAGACGCCTTCAACATCCCTTTTACAATCCTGTTGAATCTCCAAGTGCTTGGAAACCCTTTTTCACCTACCAAAGCATTCTACAGTCTTAAAAAAAAAAAAAAAAAAAAAGCCTACTCTCTGAATTAATTTCTCAGATCACAGAAGGGTCCCTGTGACGCAGGAAGTGAAGAGCTATGAAGAAATGCAGTGGGTGGAGGGCACAGCCTGCTTCTGAAGAGTTGTGCTTAATTGAGAAAAGAAGACAAAAGTCTGTGGGGAAAAAAAATTGATGAACAATGAAAGAAAGTAAAATACGTATTGTTCACTTGCCTGGTATAAGAGTTGCCAGATCTCAGAGGAAGAAGAGATGAATAATTGGCTGACAATTATCACAAGCTTATCAGTAGCATCCAATGCATAAAAATAATAACAACAATAATAGCCATTGCTAGGAATTTGTCACATACCTACTGAGTGCCAGTCACTGTTCTAACTGCATTAACATGTATAAACATGCTAAGTAACACGTCCTGATACGTGTATTAACATGTTTTAAATGTATTAACATGTATTAGCTCTTTAGACTTTTATTCTTTACACAATCCTATGAGCTAGAGTATTCTTTTCATATGGTTATATTATCAATACTATTATATAATTATTATCTAAATAGATTTGGGCAGGGCTCAGTGGCGCACATCTATAATCCCAGCACTTTGGGATGGCTTGAGGTCAGGAGTTAAAGAGAAGCCTGGGCAACAAGTGAGACCTCATCTCTACAAAGAAAATGTTAAAAAAATAACCAGGCATGACAGCAAGTGTCTGTAGTTCTAGCTACTTGGGAGGCTAAGGTGGGAGGATCGTTTGAGCCTGGGAGATCGAGGCTGCAGTGAGCCGAGATCACACCACTACGCTCCAGCCTGGGCGACAGAGCAAGACCGCATTTCTAAATGTATCAAACAAGTTATAATATTATAGCCATTTTATAGATTCAAAAATGAAGGCACAGAGATGTTGAGAAACTTGCCTAGGGTCACACAGCCAGTAAGGGGTGCAGCCAAGAGTGGGCCCTGGAGTGTGGGCTTTACCCCCTGCTCTGCCGGGTCCTGGCCTCTGTGTGGTTCCTGCTCCTCTTCCTCTGCTCGGGGAGAGACTCAGCACCTTCCTGGTGAGCCACATGTCAGCTGGTTCCAGATTTCACCCGGGGCAAAGAAGGGCTCAGGTGCTGCTTTTAAGCGATAGCGCGACCTCTAAAAGCCACGGAGAACTCGGGAAAGAAACAGCACCTCCCCGTCACACAGACCCCAGGGCTACGCCGTGGACCCCACCCTGGGTAAAAACCCTTAACAGCAGCCTTGGGAATCTTGGTGCGGAGGAAAAACACAAAGCCTCAGTCCCCTTTTCCTGGAATGCAATTCAGAGCTTATCCTGTGTCGCTCAGAGTCCGCGGAGGACGGAGCGGACTCCTGGCACAGCACCGCGGAGGGGGCCGACCCGGGAGCCCCGACTGAGCCCACCCGGGCCGGCCTCTCCCTGGCGCTGTTCCCGCCCCGCTCCCAGTCTTGCTCCTTCCTCCGCGGACCTCGGGCCTCGCAGGCAACACCGCCACCCAGTGGCCGCCGCCGCCAGCGCTGCACGAGGAGCCCGTGGTGCATCCATCCTCTCTTCCAGAGATGAAACCCCGATTTGGGGTGGTTTAGGGCAATCTGGGGACTTTCACCAAGGCCCACTGCTGCTTTCCAACAGAAACCCCTTAAAGCGCGACTACTCTCTAGGACCAGATTCTTTGCAAATCACAGAAACCCAAACCAGAATAGGCTAAGGGGAGAAAGGGAGTCACTGCTCCCAAACCACCAGCCTAGACAGAGGAGACAACAGGCGGCAGCCAGCACCGTGTGGGTTCTCTGTGCTCCGGAAGAATATGAAATTCCATTTGGAAGCGGGGACGCACCCACACCACACGCATCCCATGACCGGGAGAAACACCTGGGTTTTCCATCAGTCCAGTGTGACACAGATCATCGGACCACAGGGACAGCCGCCGAACAATGGCCACAGGCTGCCAGCAGGGCCACTGCATTGAAACCCTCTCTCCCCTTCCCTTTGTCCACTTCCCTTACCCTGAGAAATCACAAAGTGGAGAAGTGATTTTTGCCTGTATCTGTCGCATTCCTTCCAGTGAGGACCAGGTAGTTTTATGAAAGGGCTTTTCTTCCCTTTGTGTTCAGAGGTATTCACTCCACGGAAAAACCTCTAGTCCCTGGCTTGAAAGCTGTTCCTGTTGTTCCCTTTCATTGACCACCTGAGTGTCGAGGGGCTGGGGCTGGGGGAACGCTTTAAAAGGCCAATCTCAAGAGAGATGAATACAGCCTGTGTTGGTGACAATGAGTGGCTTGAGGACAAAGCCACGTCAGCTCTGAGACATCTGTTAGGGAATCGTCCCAGGGAAGTAACCAGCCCATTGTCCCACCTCGTTCCAGCCAAAAGCCACTCAGACCTTAACATCCTCAAGTCAGTCCCTCATAGGACCCCAGACACAAGGGTGGAGGGAGCTGGGGTTCTAGACAAGGAGGCTTGGGCTAGAAAGTCAACCTGCCTCTCGCCTGGCTGGGTTGCCTGGTGAGTGACTCAGCCCCACTTAGCAAGACAGGAATACCATCTGCTTCCTGGGGTTCTGTTGCATTCAATGGGATGGATCAGGCACACTCATGTGTGTAACTCTCATTGGACAGCTATAACAAATCCATCATAGAATGGGAGGTTTCAACAACAGACATTCATTTCTCACAGTTCTAGAGGCTGGAACACCAAGATCAAGGTGCCGGCAGATTTGATGTCCGCTGCGTGCCTTCTTCCTTATGGACACGCGTTCTTGCCGTATCCTCACATAAGGGAGGAAGCACTGGTGCTTCTTCCTCTATTTATAAAAGCACTCATGGGGACTACCCTCGCAACCTCACCTAAATCTAATTACCCCTCGAGGGCTCCACCTCCTGATACCATCACACTGGAGATTAGGGGTTCAGCAAATACATTTGGGGGTGGGGTAGAATGTGAACGTTAAGTTCATAACAGTGTTCACTCAGTACCCATTAAGAGCCAGTCCTGTGCCCAGCACTGAAGTTGCAGGGAGAATACAGCAAAGCAACACTGTCCTCACAGATTTTAGACTCGTTTAGAGTAGAAGAATGAACAAGCTATTCCAGTAAAGAAAAGCGAGAGTCATGAGGGCAAATGTACTGAGGAGAGGCCCCAGTGCAGTCTTGATGAAGCCAGAAAAGACAGGACCTGTAGTTCATTGAATGGTGCCCCCAAAACACATCCACCTGGCACCTTACTTGGAAATAGGGTATTTGATAACATAAGCAGGTCATGTTGGATAAGGGCAGACTTTAAATCCAATGACTGGTGACCTTAGAATCAGATGACAGAATAGAGACAGGGAAGGTCATGTGAAAATGGAGTGATGAGGCCACAGCCAAGGAATGCCTGGAGCCACCAGAAGCTGGAAGAGGCAGGAAGGATCCTCCCTCCCCTAGAGCCTTCAGAGCAAGTAGGGCTCTGCCGACACCTTGATTTTGGACATCTTCCCTTCAAAGGAGAATAAATGTATGATCGATGCCCCAGGAGACAAACACAGTAGCCAAAGGACACCTGGCATAGCCAGGTCCCAGGCGGGGAAGAAGGCTCCCAGCAGAGGAAACAGCACGTGCAGGAGAACGCAGAACCCTGCTGTGGCTGCGAGGGTCTGGTGGCTGGGCAGGGGTGAGGGCACCATGCTGGACTGGAAAGGGAGGAGAGGGCACGTCCTTCAGGGCTGGCGAGGTCACTGCATTGTGTTTGGACTTTATCCTGGGGTAATGGGAAGCCACCAGAGTGACCGAGGTCCCAGGTTCACAGCACCATCTGATATAACACGGTGAAGACATCACTCTGCTATTATGGAGAATGGACTAAAAGCAGGAAAGGCCAAGACAGGAAAATGAACGTGATGGCCCATCCCTGAGGGGAGGGTGACTTTGTTTTACAAACGGGCCAAAGACGGTCCTTGTAGACTGGCCCATTTACTTCTTCAGAGTGGGTTAGGGCCATCCATTCTCCAAGACCCCCGGGGCCAAAATCCAAATTTTACACAACCCATTGTTTTAAATGTAGCCCAAAGAAGCCGATTTTTAGCTATGTAGAGCCCGCCTGCTTTCTATATCCTGAGAAACTGCACCCAGCATCGACCAACCACAGATTTTTTCAAAAACCGTGGACTACACAAGACTCCAGACAGCTGCTGCCCCTTGGAGGCCCCTGGCCCAGAGGCAACCCATGGTCCTGCTGTGTGACCCGGACACTTAAGCCCCTTCTCTAGCTCTCCTTTTCCCCAGGAGTTCCTTCTTCCCTTCCTGGTTAGCTGGTGGCCCAGGTGATGGCCACAGTCTCTGGAAGGTCTCCTGCTGTAGGAGACGTCCCCCGCATGGAACCTGTCAACGTGCTGCCCAAGTAAAGCTCACTGTTCCTGATCGGGCCTGAAATCCTCAAACTCACCACAGCCTCTACTGCAGAAAGGGCCACCAGGATGGAAAGGAAATGAAGAGACAGTGGTAGGACTTGGACATCGATTAGCTATGGTGGGAGGGGAGACGGTGCTGAGAGGGAAGAAAAGACGAAGAGGCCTTTTGAGCTTAGTCTTGGGCACAAGCATGGACCCATCACTGGGACAAGGGAGGTCGGTATTTGGGAGAAGGTGATGAGCTCTGCTTGGGACGTATTTGGTTTTTGATATTTGTGGGCCCCCATGTAGAAATGAGTTAGCTGCTGATGCTGGAGCTCAGGAGAGACCTGTGAGCTAGAGGGAGATTTGGGTGTCAGCTGAAGACAAGTGGTGACAGAAGCCATTGGGAAAAGTAGCCCAAAGAGAAACGTGCAGAGTGGGAAAGAGAGGAGGGAAAGAGAGCCTTGGTGGAGAGAGGCTTTGGTGGAAGGGTCTGGCAGGGGGCAAGCCTGCAGAGAAGGCTCAGGGGGCATCCAGGGAGAAAGAGGGACGGGAGAGCAGGTGCTTGTGTTGGAGAAGGCAGGGAGACCCTGGGAACACGAGAAGGAGGGAGACATCACTCTCATCAGTGCCGCTGAGCCGCAAAAAAGCCAAGCCTGGAAAAGTGGCCCCTGCATGTGGCAACAGCCTTGGCGGCCTCAGTGGACAGCTTCCATGGCAACAGGGTGGCAAGAAGCACGATGAGTGAGCAGGACAAGAGGAAGGGGTGCACAGAGAACAGGCAACTCTTTCAAGAAGTTTGCTTCAAAGGGAGAATCTGAATAGGACATAGCGAACCCTCCCCTTGGGTCTGGTCCCATCCCTCTCCTGGTTGTACCAGGTCATTCCCTTCCAACCTCCCCCAGTGCAGACCACAGTGGTGTCTATTCTGGATGCTGCACCAAACATTTCCTATAGAGTCTGGAGCTGAGGTGAGGGCACCAAATCTTCAGCTTTGTTCAACGCCCTCCCAGTTCCTAATTCCCACCTCCCCCATCAAATAGCATTAAGCCGATGTTTATCATACAGGTTGCCAGGACAACAGAATGTCAGAGCTCATGTGCTCCATTTTGAGCTCATATCGTCTTCATTGGAAACAGGTCAGCAAGGAGGGCAAGTGGCTTTTTCAACCAAGTCTGGAATACTGACAGGGCTTGTCTAGCATGAGAGCAGTCACTTCAGAAGACAGTAATTCTCCTCCCCAAAAGCAATCATCAGATCACACAATGACTGTTCTAAAGCTCAAAGGCACAGGGACAGGCCAAGTGCTGAGCTCCTCAGAGTTCTCTTCTTCTTATCAGGCATTTGTTGGTCGCCTCCCCAATGTCTACACTCTTCTCTCCCTTTGTGGAGAACCTTGATTTGGTCATAACTGGGCATGTGACCTAGTGCAGGTCATTAGGGGAGAGAGAGAGACACTGGGTTTGTGCAGAGGCTCCCTAGAGCGTCCCCCTCTCCCCGTGAACAGCGTGGTAGGAGGTTGGAGGCCTGAAACCCCCAAATGTCACTGTGCTGTGTGGGGAGCTCAGAGCTGCAGGGCCCTGGAGTGGGCTCAACACCATGAAAAGCAAACCAGGAAGTCAAAGAAACTCGGTCCTCACACAGTCCGAGCTCCTGGGTCAAACTGCTCCATCTGATACGATTGTAGAGCCACAACTCATTCCATGAGGCCCAGGAGAGAATCCACAGCATCCCATGTGGTCCTATGACCTGCACAGAAAGAAGAGGAACTCCCACTAGAAGCTAGTAAGCCAGAGAGCTCCACCTGAAAGGCTGGAAACAACAACAACAACAACAAAACAGAAAGTTCTTAAAAGACACACACATACACACACACACATACACACACACGCACACAGACACACACGCACACACACACGCACGCGCACAGACACACACGCACACACACACGCACGCGCACGCACACACACACACACGGGGGCAGGGAAAGAATGCAAAAGGTGAACACCTTCTTAACGTAAAAATGAGCTAACTTCAGATGAGAAAAATGGAGGCCTCATGTTTCCAGAATTCTCTGCAAAAATGTCAAATCTCTGATCAATAACTTTCAAATGCCACAATCCGTGCGTTCAAATAATAATTCTTTGAAGACTTAGTAAATAAATATATTGACAAACAGATTAATTGCTAATCACTTCTCCGATATTGTCATTACTTCCAAACAATTAGATCCAAAACAAGGCAGTTTGCACCCGAAAGCGTCCCATTTTCCCGGGCGCTGCTTTGAAAGTCCTCCGCTCCTGCCTAGTTTGAGGCTGCTGCTCCCACGGCCACGCATTCTAGGGGCATCAAACGCTCATGTTTTGATGAGAATTCAAAAGGCTTCTTGTCAGCTGGGATGCTGTGCTTTTTTCTGGGTTTTGTGTGTTTGCGTCTTTACCTTACCCATATGTTCTGGGCCTGTGAAAAATGTAAGCAACTGGCAGATGTGTCCTGAGAAACCGCTGGCATGACTTATTCAATTTGCAAAAATTGTAAATACAATGGAACTGGTGCCTCAGGCTACGACATCTACCCCTTGTTATCAGCTATCTCAGTGGAAACGAAGAGCTCTCTGTTTTGCGTTGCAGGCAGGTAACCACTGTCTACACCAATGGGCCCAGGGCAGGAACTGGCCCAACGGAGTTTTGTTTGAGCCCCGTTGAAGCTGGACTGTTTTCCCCCAAAACTAAGAGATTGCCACATCCACATCTCACCTTTCAAGCCGAAAGGATCCAAAGACCAGACTTTTGGAGTCTAAGGTAGCTAAGGAAACACGATCTCAATTGTCACTCCAGGGCAGTGGTCCCCAACCTTTTTGGCACCAGAGACCAGTTTCGTGAAAGGCAAGTTTTCCATGGAGGGTGGAGGGCAGGGATTGGTGTCAGGATGAAACTGTTCCACGTCATAAGGGAACACAACCTAGATCCCTCACATGCACAGTTCACAATAGGGCTTGGGCTCCCATGAGTCTCTAATGCTGCCGCTGATCTGATGGGAGGCAGAGTTCAGGCAGTAATGCTCGCCAGCCTGCTGCTGTGTGGCCCGGTTCCTAACAGGCCACAGACCAGTACCAGTCCGTGGCCGAGAGGTTGGGGAACCCTGTTCTGGGGAGTAAAATTGATAATTTGGCAAAATCTATCCAAAATTAATCTGCACATACCTTTTGATTAATTCTTCTTCTCAGAACTTATCCTATGAATACACCTGCACGCGCGTGATGTGAGACACCTGCAAGGTTCTTCGTGGAAGCAATAATTCTACTAGCACCTTTCCGGTGCAGACCACCTTGTTTTGGATCTAACTGTTTGGAAGTAATGACAACATTGGAGAAGTGATGGGCAATTAATCTGTTTGTCAATATATTTATTTACTAGGACTTCAAAGAATTATTATTTGAACGCACCGATTGTGGCATTTGAAAGTTATTGATCAGAGATTTGACATTTTTGCAGAGGATTCTGGAAACATGAGGCCTCCATTTCTCTGATCTGAAGTTAGCTCATTTTTATGTTAAGAAAGTGTTCACCTCTTGCATTCTTTCCCTGCCCCCATTGTGTGTGTGTGTATGTGTGTGTATGTGTGTGTATGTGTGTGTATATGTCTGTGTGTGTGTCTGTGTGTGTCTGTATGTGTGTGTGTGTTTGTGTGTTTCTGTGTGTGTGTGTGTGTTTGTGTGTTTCTGTGTGTGTGTGTGTTTCTAAGGAAATTTCACGGTTGTGGGGGTTGTTTCCAACTTTCCGGTTGGAGCTCCCTGGCTTGCTGGCTTCTTTCTATAATGCTTACATGATTTTTCTGGGTGCCAGGCCCTGTGAATGCCTTTATATACATGAGCTCCTTTCATCCTTATAACTCTATGAGGTAGGTAGGCATTACCATTTGCCTCATTAAGAAACAAAGAGCCCAGTACGGTGGCTCACGCCTGTAATCCTAACACTTTGGAAGGCCGAGGCAGGCGGACCACCTGAGGTCAGGAGTTGGAGACCAGCCTGGCCAACGTGGCAAAACCCTGTCTCTACTGAAAATACAGAAATTAGCCGGGCATGGTGGTGTGCACCTGTAATCCCAGCTACTCGGTAGGCTGAGGCAGGAGAATCGCTTGAACCCCGGAGGCAGAGGTTGCAGTGAGCTTAGATCGTGCCACTGGACACTCCAGCTTGGGCGACAGAATGGGACCTTGTCTCAAAAAAAAAAGAAAAAAAAAGAAATAAACAAAGTTGCTGAGAGGCAGAGAGAGGGTAGAGAATCTGGCCAGTCTTTTTGTTTTTTGTTTGTTTTGCTTTTGGTTTTTTGAGGCAGAGTCTCGCTTTGTTGCCCAAGCTGGAGTGCAATGATGCAATCTCAGCTCGCTGCAACCTCCACCTCCCAGGTTCAAGCAATCTCCTGCCTCAGCCTCCCAAGCAGCTGACACTGCAGGCGCCTGCCACCACGCCTGGCTAATTTTTTGTATTTTCAGTAGAGACAGGGATTCACCATTTTGGCCAGGCTGGTCTTGAACTCCTGACCTCAGGTGATTTGTCTGTCTTGGCCTCCCAGAGTGCTGGGATTACAGTGTGAGGCAGTGCACCCTGGCCAGTCATTTTTGTAGTGGCAAAAGACCAGAACCAAGCCAGTGTCCATCAGTCGAGGAGTGATAACACAACCTATGGGCCAGCCGCATGATAGAATGTGGAAGGACAGCACTTGAAAAAAATACAGCTCTTTGTCAGAGAAGGTTCTCCAGACATACTGTGTGTTAAGTGGAAAAAAACAAGGTACCAAACAGTACTCATGGTTTGCTACTGTCTATGAAGGCAAAGCAAATTATACATAGGGAAACATATACAGCATATATATATATATATATATATATATATATATATATGCATAGAAAAGTACATTTCTATGCTTTTCTATGCATGAAATATCTCTGAACACACTGGGGGGAAATGCTAATCATGTCGACTACCTGTGCAAAAGAAAACTGGATTGCTGAGGGTACGATGGAATTTTTTAAATTATAATCACTTTTATACTTTTTGAAATTTGAACCATATCAATGCATTATGTCTTTGAATATTTTAACAGTTTTGTTCAGGTATACTTGGCATCCAATAAAATGTACCCATTTAAAGCGTATGGTTTGATGAGTTTAGCTACAAAGTTGTGCAACCATTGCCACAATTTAGTTTTAGAATACTTCCTATACCCCAAAAGCTCCCTATGTTCACTGACAGGTAATCCCTCTTCCCACTCACAGCCCTGGCAACTATTAATCCGCTTCTGTCTCTGCAGGCTTGAATGTTCTAGATATCCATAAACATGTGTAGATACATGTATTAGTCTGTTCTCATGCTACTAATTACCCAAGACTGGGCAATTTATAATGAAAAAGAGGTTCAATGGACTCACAGTTCCACATGGCAGGGGAGGCCTCACAATCATGGTGGAAGGTGAAGGAGGAACAAAGGCACACCTTACACGGGGGCAGGCAAGAGAATGTGTGCAGAGGAACTGCCCTTTATAAAACTATCAGATCTCGTGAGACTTATTCACTATCACAAGAACTGCACAGAAAAAACCTGCCCCCATGATTCAAATACCTCCCACCAGGTCCCTCCCATGACACATGGGGATTATGAGAGCTACAATTCAAGATGAGATTTGGGTGGGGACACAGTCAAACCATATCAACATACAATATGGAGACCTTTGTGCCCAGCTTCTTTTATTTGGCATAATAATTGATAAGCCACCAATGTTATTACATTTATCAGTAGTTCGTGCCTTTTTATTCCATCGTATGGGTGTCCTAAATGGTGTTCATGCATTCACTAGTCGATGGACATTTAGGTTGTTTCCAGTTTGGGGCAATGACGAATAAACATTTATAAAGAGGTCTTTTTTTTTAGGTAGAAATCTAGCAGGGGAATTAATGGGTCATATGGTGGTGTATCTTAACTTTTAAGCAAACTGATGAACCAGGAGAGCTTGGTGGCTCACACCTATAATCCCAACACTTTAGGAGGCCAAGGTGGGTGGATCACCTGAGGTCAGGAGTTTGAGATGAGCCTGGCCGACATAGTGAAATGCTAACTCTACTAAAAATACAAAAAATTAGCTGGACATGGTGGTGCACACCTGGAATCCCAGCTACTTGGGAAGCTGAGGCAGAGGAATCGCTTGAACCTGGGAGGTGGAAGTTACAGTGAGCTGAGATCACGCCACTGTACTACAACCTGAGCAACAAGAACAAAACTCCGTCCAAAAAAAAAAAAAAATGACTCATTTTCAAAAGTGACTACACCATTTTACATTCCCATCAGTACATAGAGGATTACAGTTTCTCCACATCCTTGCCAAAACTTGATATTGTCAGGTTTTTCATTTTAGTCATTCCATTGGTTGTGCAGTAGTATCTCGTTATGGTATTAATTTGCCTTTTCCTAATGACTAACAGTATTGGGGATATTTTCTGTCTTCAAAACATAAAATGTAAAAGTTTGGCTCAGTAACAAATTGAAATTGAGAGATGTCACATAACAGGACCTCTGGTTTCTCTCCCCCAAAATCAGAAAAATCTACCACTTCTTTGGTCTACATTGCATGTATCCAGATCCAGCACCTCTTTTCCAGAACTCTCCATTCCTAATTTTTCTGATTTAGACAGGCAAGACCAATGCATATGCTGAATATCAGTAGCATCTTCAGTGGGGCCTGGGGCAGCATCTTTAAATCCACACACCAGTGGTTCCAAGTCAAAGATAAGGGCCTTCCTCTTAAGTGGAACAAATAAAGTTACAAACGCGCTCAGGTGAGGTTCTACCACCCGATGAGTCTGCTGAAAATTTACCAAAAACATTTTGGTTTTCAGAGGTTTTGGAATCTGGAATCACAGATAGAAAGATAATGGGTGCACAACATCTCCTCCTTCTAGACAGTGTGTTGCTTTCCATATTCCCCGCAGTCCCAATGTCTAAGACCAGCCTGACCCCAGAGCATTTTCCCTTGCCCCTATGGTGCATGGTGTTTCGGGAGCAGGCTCATGATTCATTTAAATGCATTTGTTTCCATTTAAATCGGCCAAAGACTGAGGTCAACTCAGCTCCCGCCTTGTGGCGCCGTTCCTGTACTTAAACACAAGCATGGAAACAGGCCTGAGCTCTTTAAAGAGCAAACAAACCTGTCCTCCTCCTAGCCAAGCTCACCCCGGCAATCCCACCGGGACCCCCTAACGTCCTCTCCAGTGCAACAGGCCGGTTCCACATGCTAATAAAAGCTGACTGTTTCAAAGCCTGCTGGCAAATCTTATTAAAGTAATCCCCCTCCCTGAACCCAGATTATTACAGCCACCTTTATGGTAGAATAAAAATTAATTTTCTCAGCTATAATAAGAGCGATAAGAATGAATCACTTGGGACCAAATAAAGATTACAATTAGCTCCAACAGAATAAGTCTAAATTTAACGTAGGCCAGCAATTTATTTGCTCCTATTTTCTCTCTGGTGCCTGCATGAATGAGGCTGCTGGATCAGACCTCCTCGCCAGCTGGGCCATTGTTGATACAGTTACATGAGGGGCTCCAGCAGGACGGTGAGGCTCCAAGCCAGCCCCTAAAAGGCCAAAGCTCAGTGCAGGACCCAGAGACATCACAGGAGAGTCCAGGCAAGGGAGGCCAGTCCTTGTAGAAAAGGTGAATTGTGGTGCCCTAGACCGGTGGCTTCTTTTGTCTTTTTTTTTTTTTTTAAGGCAGAGTCTTGCTCTACTGCCCAGGCTGGAGTTCAGTGGCACAGTCAGGGCTCACTGCAGCCCTCGACCTCCCGGGTGCAAGTGATCCTCCCACCTCAGTCTCCCAAGTAGCTGGAACTATGGGCACAAGCCATCACGCCCAGCTAATTTTGTTTATATTTTGTAGAGACAGGGTCTCACTATGTTGCCCAGGCTGGTCTTGAACTCCTGGACTCAAGCAATCCTCCCACCTCTGCCTCCCAGAGGGCTGGGATTACAGGTGTGAGCCACCGCACCTGGCCAGTGGCTCCCTTCTGATCACTGGACCTATGTGATAATTGAGCCCCTTGGTATCCATCTCCCTCCTGGTAACTGCACCCCAGTTTTTCTTTGGGAACTACCTTCTTCTCACTCTCTCCCATGTTTCAGGCAGTGGCAATTCCACCCTCATTTACAAGAATGAGTACCTGATCCAAGCCCAGCCAATCAGAGACCCAATGTAGGTCAGCGGGAATAAGGCGTAGGACTTCTGCTTGAAACATCTGATGAGAATGCTTTATTGCCACTGGGCTTTACTATGAAGATATCTTATCCCCCATGTGAATGTGTAAAATTAAGCCAATCCTCAGAGGAAGTGCAAGACAAGGAAAGATACTGGATCCTGGTAACACTATTTGAACCCCTGGATCAAGCCATACCTGAAGCTGTAGCTCTCTGCTTTTCAACTACATGCGTCAATAGCAGGGGGTGTCTAGCCTTTTAGAGGGTTGAGAAAACAGGATTCCACCTGCCAGGACATGATACCCCAGATCTAGTTCTCAGGCAAATGAGAAAGAGGGTGATACACGGAGCATGAAGACTGATACTTCAGTCTTCATGAGCAATGCTGAGATAATGTCCCATCAAGACCGTGGGTGCTCCCTCAGGGTTATCTGGACAAGAAGCTCTCAGCTTCCCATAGTACCTGGGGCTCTCATCTGTAAAGGGAAGAGTGGCCCCAGCCTCAGCTTCCCATTCCCTGAGATCTCCAGGTGTGGGCTGCCGGCTTCCTTAGACAATGTCCATAAATCCAAACTGTCTGGTGTCAAAAGCTTGAGAATTACTCCACCAACAAGGCTGCTTCCTCTCAATCAAAACTTAGGTGAGCCAGGAGTGTATGCATTCCTGTTACACTAATTGTTATGCAAGAGAAATTCTTGCACCCAGCGCATAACAAGTGACCAAGTGGACAGACCCCACTTTCATGACAAAAAGGAACATAAATGTTCCTGAAAAGGCTCTGCTTTGGGGACATCTCAGGCCAGACAGCTGCAGTATAGCAAGCACCTCCATCCACTCTCTCTTGGTTTGGACAGAGCCCCTGCCCTCTGGGGTCCAGCCTCTCTATCCTCAGAGAGAAAGGCTTACCCCAGATCAGAGGGTGGACAGGCTGCCCCCGACCCCATTCTGAGTCAACAAGAAGGAAGGCAGCCCAGCCCAGCCCTGAGGGGAACCAGAGAGTCAGTGCCCATCTCAGCGGGGTGGGGAGGGTAGTCTGAGGTCACCATCAGCTGTGGATCTGTGACGGGTCAGGGTTAGTCTGTAGCCACATGAAGGGCAGCAGGGTGTGTGGCCAGAGCAGAAGAGAGGCTTCCAGTCAGTGTGGCTCAAAACCAACCAGTCCTCCTGGGGTTTGAACATAAGATGGCAGCCTCGTTAACGTGGAGGCGTTGGGACGCATACTGGAGAGCCGAGTTCTCATTATTTCTCCCCTCGTCCTCTGCCTGTCCCTCTCACCGTGTGGATGGAACGATTGTTCACTATCATCATTAACAGCATCTACTGTGTGTTGTTCATAGTACACTGCCACCGGCTCTGAGCCAAACATGCTACACGTGCCACCATCTCTGCAAATCCTCCCATCAGCCCCGGGAGCCGTAGTCACAGGGACAAAATTCTCCCCATTTTACAACTGAGGAAACTGACATTCAGAGAGGACACAACTCTTATCCAAGGTTCACCAGGACCTAAGCCACCTCCAACTGATGCTCTTACCACTGGGCCACCTGCCCTGAAACCCAGGATTATATCATGGCCTCTGGGGACAACCAGGGGACCGCAGTGGGTCAACACCAGCAAGAGAGGTTAAGGACATCCAGTCCACTAACTTCCAGACTCATTTTTTTTTTTAGCTATGCAAACTGTTATTCAAATAACATTTTAATTGATTATGTAACATTTTTTACAAGAGGATTTTTATAATACAACAAATATACCTGGACCAACCATCCAAGTTAAGAAACAGGTCACTGCACATGGAATCAACCCAAATGCACATCAACAGCAGACTGGATAAAGAAAATGTGGTACATATACACCATGGAATACTATGCAGCCATGAAAAGGAATGAAATGTCTTTTGCAGGGATATGGATGGAGCTGGAAGCCATCATCCTTGGCAAACTAACACAGGATCAGAAAACCAAACACTGCATGTTCTCACTTATAAGTGGGAGCTGAATGGTGAGAACACACGGATGTGGTGGGTGGGGGATAACACACACTGGGGCCTGTCAGGGGTGGGGGTGGGAAGGGAGAGCATCAGGAAAAACAGCTAATGCATTCTGGGCTTAATACCTAGGTGATGGGCTGATAGGCACAGCAAACCACCATGGCACACATTTACCTCTGTAACGAACCTGCACACCCTGCACATGCACCCCAGAACTAAAGATAAAAGTTGAAGAAAAATAAATTCATTAAAAGTTCTATTTGAGGAAGGAAGGAAGGAAGGAAGGAAGGAAGGAAGGAAGGAAGGAAGGAAGGAAGGAAGGAAGGAAGGAAGGAAGGAAGGAAGGAAGGAAGGAAGGAAGGAAGGAAGGAAGGAAGGAAGGAAACAGGTCACTGCCAACGCAGCTGAAGTCGTCTGTGGTCCCTCCCCAACCACAGTGCCCTCCTGACCCCAGAGGTAAACCCTTTCCTCAACTTGGGATTCACCATGCTGTGAGTTTTTTTACTTGTATTGTAGTATATAATGCCTACCTATGGTAAGATATGTTGTATCGTTTCTAGATTTTATATAAATAGTATTGTACTCTATGATTCTACAACTTGCGTTTTCCACCCAACGCTATGTCTACGAAAGTTACATTTATTGACACACATTGCCGTAACCCACTCACTTGGCTACTATTTGGTATCCCATTGTATGGAAATACCATATGGATCCATTCTCCTGCTGGAAGTTTAGGTTGGTTCCAAGTATCTGTGATTATATACAATGTTTTAAGAAACAATTCTCACACACGTCTTTGTGTTTATATTTGCATTTCCACTTACCTAGGAGTGGAGTTTCTGAGTTGTTTAAGGGGAAAAAACACCCTTACAGAGAAAGCTGATGAAGAGAACCACTGAGAGCTCCCCAGATACAGCAAGGAGGGCAGGTCGGGGCCCCTCAAAGTCACACTGGCCACCCCTTCTGGCAGCCCCAGAATGTAAAGGCTCCAGGTGGAAGCCCAGCCCTGGAGGTCACTTGCCAACAGGTGGGAGACTCCACTAGGCTGATGATGGAGGAGGATTGAGATGATGAGGGGATCTGTCTCCACGTTGGGAAGGCAGCACTATCCTTTGATGATGACCCCCTCACTCAGGCCAGCACTCCTCACCAAAACCCAAAGTCCTGCTCCGAGCCCAGGAAAAGGCAAGGACAAAAGACTGAAGGGGAGCACCCCTACTTCTCAGTTCTGCCCATCGGGAGAGCGCAGTGGATCCATGCTGCCATTGCGTGGTGATCTTGCACAGCAGAGACTGATGGGCAGTGGAGACTCAGCCTTTTACATAGATGCACCTGCAGCAATGTGAAGCTGCAGGTCAATTTAAACAACCGTGCCTAATAGTCACACAGTGTGCACTCCGGGCAAGGTGCTTCCAATCACTTTCGGTGTACCAAGCCATTCTAATCCTCTCAACAACCCAGGTTCTACGATCAGCTCCATCTAAGAAGGAAACTGAGGCACAGAGAGGGGAAGTCACTTGCCCAAGGTCAACAGATGGGAGTCTCCGCCTGGCTGATGATGGAGAAGGATCGGGATGACAAGGGGTTCTGTCCCCAAGTTGGCACTATTCTTTGATGGGGAGCCCCCATTATGCTTCCAGCCCTCTCACCACCCTGCCAGGAACAAGAGGTAGGTGGGCTGTGGTGGGTAGGCAAGGAGAGAAGGCCTGACCAAAGGCTCTGGCTGAGAAAGAGCAGATGTACTTATTTATGGGGGACCTTAGGGAAGTCACATCAGTCCTCCTGCCCTGCTTCCAATCCTCCCATGGCTCCCATCTGACTCAGAGTAAAAGCCCAAATCCTCACGGTGGCCTGTAGTACGGTCTGTGGGATGGTCCTTCTCGCTGCTCTGTCCCCCTCGCTTACATCACTGCAGCCCCGCACTTCGTGTCTAGTGGACATCTGGCACCATTCCACCACAGGACCTTTGCGCTTCCTGCCCCCCATCTCCAGGAATGAGCTGCCCCAGGTCTTTATATAGTCAGTCCCTTCCTGGTACTCAGACCTCAGCTGACACATCAACCCCTCAGTGCTGCCTTCTTGGACCACCTTCTAGAAAATAGCTTCATGGAAGCCAGGTTAAAGGTACACAGGACCTCTCTGTACTCTTTCTGCAGCTTTTCTCTACATTTAAAATTGGTTCAAAATAAAGCATTTTAAAAAGGAAGGAAAAGAACTCTTTAGCTTGGTATATTGAGGAAAAGCAAGGTTAGGATGCCTGACATAGAGCAAAAGAAAGAGTGGAAAGAGACGCTGCTCAGAATCAGGGCAGGGGCAGGCCATGCAGCCGCTGCCCCTAATCCCCACCAGAAGGAGTTTGGATTTTATTCTCAAAGGTGCCTCAAGCAGGGCAGCAATGAAGCACATCAGCGATTGTCCTGTAGAGGAGGAATTAGATTTATCCTGTGTAATCCCTGGAATCCAGGATGGACTTGATGGGGAGGCAGGTTTGGATCTGTGTAGAAAGAATGTTCCAACACGTAAAGACAGAAGAGGAGGTAATGAGCCCTCCTCCTCTGAGTTGGGCAACTTGAAGCTAAGGGAGTGCTTGTTGGAGAGAATATTCAGGGAACTCAGTATCCAGGACAAACTCTGCTACTCTAAGACCACCTGTGTCCCCAGAAAAGCCAGCCAGGTGAGGGGGATGCTGATCTTCCATTTCCACAACATCCGGGGGGGGTGCCCAGGGTCCCCTGCCTGTTGTCCTAAGTACCTCCATTATAACCACCTCCAGAGCATCCTCAGTCTCTGGAGCCACTGCTGGGCAGACGTCAAGGGCTGCAAACTGCTGGTGTGCATGACAACAATTGGCCAAGTAGCAACTGCTATCTTTAGACGGGGAATGGGGTCTCCTGTTCACTCCAAGTCCCATCACCCCTTAACCACCAAGAGGCAAGTGACACAGAATCTGAGGCTCAAATCCCAGCTCTACTGCCTTCTAGTTGTGTGACCTTGACCAAGTGATGCCATCATTCTGTGCCTCAGTTTCCTCATCTGTAAAACAAGGATCATGGTACCCACGGCATCAGGGCTATCGTGAGGATTGCTGAGTTAAGATACACACAAGGATTCAGAGCAGTGGCTGGAAAATAATAATAGTGTTAACAATTCCTATTATTGGCCGGGAGTGGTGGTTCATGCCTTTAATCCCAGCACTTTGGGAGGCCAAGGCAGGCGGACCACTTGAAGTCAGGAGTTTGAGACAAGCCTGGCTAACATGGTGAAACCCCATCTCTATTAAAAACACAAAAATTAGCCAGGCGTGGTGGTGGGCACCTGTAAGCCCAGCTACTTGGGAGGCTGAGGCAGGAGAATCACTTGAACCTGGGAGGCAGAGGTTGCTGTGAGCCAAGATTACACCACTGCACTCCAGCCTGGGTGACAGAGTGAGACTCTGTCTCAAAACAAAACAAAACAAAACAAAACAAAACAAAACAAAATTTCTATTATTATGCACCTTCACGTAGACACAGCATCATCAGTTGGATTCACGCCTGTGCTGATTCCCTAACCCCTAACCTACTTCCTTCTGTGCACACGCTGCCTGGCTCCTGGCACTGGTGGAGTTTGCAAGCCCAGGAGGATGCCTTCTCGAGCCTGTCTAGAGCACACAGGAGAGGAAAAATCCAGAGCAGAGCACTAAATAAACCTGAGCAGCTAACCAGCCCCAACTCTGCCTGCAAGTGTAGACAGGCAAGTGCCCCCAGACTGCCCCCTCCAGCTCCGAGCGGCATCCGCAGACCTCCCACGGGCAGCCAGTGCTCACCAGAGGCACTGTGCACAAAGAAGACATTTCTCAGCTAATTTTTATTCTAATTTCTGAAAGAACAGGCCAGGCAACCTAGATAGTCATTAGCATTGAAGAAAGAAACATCTCATCCCAGCTCCTAACCCCTCAGACTTAGCTGAAAAATGACAGCAGCCTCTGGCAACTTCACTCATTTGAGCTGGAAGAAAAGATCTTTGTGCCTCCCTGGCGAGGGTTCACGACCTCTCGTGCGGTTCCCAGCTTAGAGAATTTGCCCCGTTCAAGCCCTGCTGGCTCAGTCTCTTCCAGGAAGAAGTAGCTGAGCCCCTCGGAGCCCCGGTGCAGGAAGCACCTCCTCAATGCAGCACAAGAGACCCCAGGAAGCCCAGCACCACCTCTGGGGCCCACAGGACCACTTTTCCCCTGTTCCTCGCCCTCGGGGCAGAAGGCAGCTTTGCCTTCCAAACCAGGCTTCTGAGCAAGAAGGAAAGAAAGAGCCTCCCATCTGCTGCCTAGAGTTGGTACTGAATCTCGGCAAAACCTCCAATTACTCTGGAGGAGCTATCGCTGCTGATCTTTGTCAAAATCTCCACATCCCAAGAAGGTGAGACCTCATTACTGTTTCCAGACGCCCACACGGAAGTCAAGGCTGGTTTGCATAGGACTGGAGACTGGGACGTGGCAGCCTGCACCTCGAATTGGAGCAAGACTTTCAGAGAAACAAAACATAATCAAATCCCCTGCACACACTCAGCTAAGCTCTCTGCACACAAGTATACATGAGTTTGCCCGCCACCCAGGCAGGTGCTGGATGACAAGAACAGAGGCCAAAAAGGATGCACTGATCCTGGGGATGATGATTTGAGTTCAATCGGTATTTGTTGAGAGCCTATCATGCGCCAGAACACAGAGACACACAGAGATGTCCTGACAGAGAGGACGTCTGGCCGGACACTTTGGCGACACATAGGACTGGCTAGGTCATATGCGGGGCCCCATGCAAAATGAAAAGGCAGGAGCCTTTCGTCAAAAAGTATTAAGAATTTCAAGAGCATGACACAAAGTTTGGGGTCCTTCTGAGCATAGCATCCCCTGCAACTGCTCCAGTCCCATGTCCGTGAAGCCAGCCTGGGTTGCATATGGCAGAAAATTAACCCAAACCACTGGAGGGAGGAGAGGGGAGGGGAGGGGAGGGGAGAGGGTAAGGGGGAAAAGGAAAGGGGGGGAAGGAGAGGGGAGGGGAAAGGAGAGGGGAGGGGGAAAGGGAAGCGGAGGGAGAATGTGGAGGGGGTGGGAAATGAAGGAAGGGAGGAAGAGAAGGGAGAGAGAAAGGGAAGGAGGATGTAATCCCAGCACTTTGGGAGGCCGAGGTGGACAGATCACGAGGTCAGGGGATCGAGACCATCCTGGCTAACACAGTGAAACACCGTCTCTACTAAAAAATACAAAAATTTAGCTGGGTGTGGTGGCAGGCACCTGTAGTCCCAGCTACTTGGGAGGCTGAGGCAGGAGAATGGCATGAACCCAGGAGGCGGAGCTTGCAGTGAGCCGAGATTATGCCACTGCAGTCCAGCATGGGCGACAGATCGAGACTCCATCTCAGAAAAAAAAGGGAAGGAGGAAGGGAGGAAGAGAAAAAATGGAAGAGAGAAAGGAGGGAGGAAGGGAGGGAAGAAGAAGAGAGGAGAGAGAATGGAAAGAAGGAATGAAAGAATTAAAGAGGAAGGAGGCATCAAGAAAGAGAAAGGAAAAGGAAAAGAGAAATATATGGATCATATAACTAACCATCTAGGAATTGCTTCCATCTGACTGGACACAGGTTCAAATCATCCTCAAAACCAAGGTTTACTGACCCTCGCTAGGTGTCAGCCACTGTTCTAAGAGATTTATATGTATCGACTCATTTACTCATCATCACGAGCCCCTGACCTAGGTATTTCTATGTCCCCATTTTTAAGATGAGGAAACTGAGGCACAGAAAGGTTAGGCAGTTCACCCAAGATTCCAGATTCAGTATGCAGCCAAGCCAGGATTCAAACCCAGGCACTCTCACTCCCAGCTCACAGGACAGATGTCAAATAAAAATCATGCACACAGTCCACATCCTGAGCACGTGCAGGCTTCCAGGAAAGCAGGCGCTTTGGTAGACACATCCCGCGCCCGCTGTCTGCGGAGGCAGAAGGGTTAAAGGAAGAGCTCCCCATTGGTTTAGGGTGTATTCATTAGGGACAGCCCATTCTAGACACCCTCACCCCCACCCTCTGTCCTTTCATAACTCCTCAATAGCACAGAGGACAACAGGATGGGGAAATGGCCACAGTATAGAGCTCACTGTGCCAACTCTGAATCCTGACAGATTTCTGCAAGGTAAAACCTGTAGGAACAGCTCTTAGGGTGAGTGCATTTTAGACATTTCTCAGTGACTGTCCCTGAGTGGAATGCAACCATCCAGATACATTAGCTGTGCCATCCATCAGCCCAGCAGGCTCCAGAAGCAGAGGCCAACCTCCTCAGAGATAGTGGCACTCAGCCTGGGACTCTCCAGAGGACGCTGGGACATCTACCCACAGGTCCCCAGAGGGCACCCCAGGAACAGATCTACAGCAGAGCTTTTCATTTTTAACGTGAATTTCTTGCTAACCTTTAAAAATGGGGAGTTCAAGCCCTGGCATCCTGAAGAAATGGCTGATCCCACATCCAGAGCAAGACATGTACCAGATGAATCTGGAGGATCTTGTGCCAAGGCATAGGAAAATGCTCTTACTGATGGGGATGCACCAAAAGGACATGCGAGGCAGCTGGAAGGAGCACCTGCTGGGCGACGATGGGATGATTTAGAGCATCCAAACAGCTAATGACTCCGTGGGTTGAAACCCATCAAATATACTAAAATTCATGAGCTCACAGTGATACTAACAAACCAGCATACAGAGAGTCTATCGGGCTGGATTTCTGGCTTCTCTTGAAAACCTGGAAGATCTGAGAGCATTAGACCTATACTCTCATATGATGGCAGTTGGATGGAGCTGGGAGCAGCTGTCCGCCTTGCAGGCAGGGCACAGGCCCTCCACTTTGCCACAGTCCTCACCACTCCCTATTACTGCACCGGAGACAGAGTGCTCATTGTTTGTATATGAGCACCTGCTTCACTCCTTTATGCCATGTACCTGCTACTTCGGTCTAAAATAGCCTTCTGATCTGGAGCATCCCTAATCTAGCAGTTCCTGGAGGTCAGATCTGGCCTAGCTTCTCTAGACTGCTTCCAAAAGACCAATGATCAGAAGGAAATATCATGCTATTGAAAAACGATGGGCCACATTCCCCACCCAACCTCCCTGTACCCGCCACACATCCTCTGGCCTGCCCACTCTCTGCCGTTTGGTTGGGGTTCTGTGCAGAGGGACAGTGGGCTATGATTTGCATTTTCAAAGGCTCATTCTGGCTCCTTGATGAGAACAGACTGGAAAGAGACACGCATGAGAGAAGCAAGATGCTAGAAAGAGCTTCAGCAGATTCCAGGCAGGAGATGATGGGGCTTGGATCAGGGTGGAAGAGAGAAGATGGGCCAGAACCCTGGGAATTCAAAGCTAGAGGTGGCAACTCACTGATGGATAGGATGTGGGATGTGAAAGGAAGAGAGAAGCTGGGATGACGCCAAGGTTTTCAACCTGAGCAAACTGGAAGGATGGAATTGCCGTCAGCTGCCACGTGTGTTCTGGGAAAGTATGATTTTCATGTCTCTTTAAATTAATTGAAATCCCAATTAACTTTTATTTAAAATTACCATTCCCAAGCAGCTGTTGCCTGCCTCCCCTCATAACCTAGAATCAAAATGGCACTGTCTTGTAACGGTGACCCGGTTTCTCTATGACTAACAAACAGGGATGCCAAACGGGTTGAGTGCCAGCGAGCCAGGAGCATCCGTAAGAAAGAATCTCCCTTTAAAGGGCCACTGCTGCAAGATTCTTCTGCAAACCCCAGTACACACCCACCTTTTGTCACGCTCAATTATGTCTAAGAAGATGTGAGCAGTGTCTCAGCCCATCTTCCCAAAATAGCCCAGAAGAGCAAGCAGGAAATATTCCACCCCGAAAGGTCTTTCACTGAAGAGTTGGGAAGCTCTGGAAACAGGTGCATGTAATTGAACAGCCTCGGACACCAGTACTCAGTGATGGGCCACTTGATGTGACAGCGTATTTCATTTCTATAATTGCTCGGCCTGTGCCTTGAGTCAAGGAGACATCCTAAAACCGTTTCTCACATCCACACACCCATTAGCAGATGAAAGGGAGGTGCTCTCCCAAAGCCTCTAAATGTACTATGCCTCTCATTGTTCGGTAAGACCCACAACCACCGTGGGGGTGTTGCAGGGGGGAGGTCAAAGTGTTTCTCTGTGAGGCTGGCTGCTGTTGCCATGGTAACCAGAGGCCTACCAGAGGAAGCGGCCACTGAGAGACAGCCCCACAGGAGACCCGTGGCTGGAAGCTTTCCGAGTAGAGAAGTCTCACCTCCCTGGGGTAGGGGGTGGTTATGTAGACTTGAAGAGGGCAGTCTAACTCACATGCCTGGGTTCAAACCCAAGTTTCCCTGCTGATTAACTGTGTGAACCCTGGAGCTTACTCAAGAGCTCTGCACCTCAGCTTCCTCATCTGTAAAATGGGAGGGACCACAGGTGTAGCAGGGAGCTAAGGAGACAGGCAATGTGCCTAGCAAACAGGAGCCCTCAACAATCCTGCTACAATTCCCAGCCACTGTCCACACCGCCACCTCTGTCCAGGTCTCCCACAAGCCATGCCACTGCCTGCCAGGAGATCTGGCTGGACATGGGTGCAGGAAGAGCTGCTTTGCACAGCTTGTGGTGGATGGTGTCTTCCAGAGGGTCACACCAGTAGATCCATCTCACATGACATTCCTTCCTACAGGGATGGGCCAACGTCCCTTCCCTTTGAGTCTGGGTGGGCCTGGGACTACAGGGGAAGGGACTCCATGGCCCTTGTGGGGCAGTCATAAAAGGAAATGCAGCTCCTACTTGGGCCTCTTGGGATGCTCACCCTTGCAGCCAGCTGCCATACTGCAAGGAAACCAAGCAGCCACAGGAAGGCGGTCATGGAGGTGTTCCAGCCACAGTCCAGCTGTGATCCCAGCAGACAGCAGCATCAACCCCCAGACATTCGAGTGAGCCCTGAGATGACTCCTTTGAGCTGCCTCGGATGACGACAGCAAGTGGAGCAAAGACAGCTGTTCCTGCCACACCCTGTTCCAATTCTAAACTAGTGAGCAAAATAAATGGCATTGTTCTTTTAAGTCACCAGGTCTTGGGGTAGTTCTTTACACTGCAACTGTTCAGAAGAACACAACTCTTAGAAATGTTAACTTTGAGCCTCACTCAAACTGCTCACTATAAAATTCCTTGAGGGCTCAGCCAGAGGACAGACTCTGTCAAGGAAGCACATCTCCATTAGCCCTTCAGTGCTGGACCTGGAGGGGAAGCAGAGGTGCTGACTTCTGCCTGTTGTAGTGTCCATTTCCCCCGAGAATGGAAATTCCAAGAGGACAAAGACCGCATCTGAGTTTTCCCTGCCTAGGACAGAGTCTGGCATATAGTAGGTGCTCAGAAAATATTGGTCAAATGAATAAAAACATCAGATACAACAAGAACCAAATAATTAAGATTCTAAAGTGTGCGAATGAATGTTTTCACCTGATGAGAACTAGTGGTAACCGCAAAAACCAAACTAATAAAAGCGTGCTGCAGAGATCTAATCTTACTACCCCTAAAAGAACAAACATCTGGCAGGTAGAGGAAGGCAGATAAAGTGATATTTTTCTTTTCAAGGCTGCTTCTGAGTCTATGAAAAGATAAAGTGCATCTTATTCCAAATAGCATATAAAACTGAAGGATTATAAAAATATATAATAAAGAATCTGAATATCTCCTGACCACAATGTTCAGTTTAGGATTAGTCATAATAGCAGAGAACTAGAATCAGTTTTAAAAGCCCATCAGGTGGAGAAGAGCTAAATAAATCATGACACGATGGACTATTACACAGCAGGTAAAAAGACTGAGGTAAGTGTAAATGTGCTAACATGATCAGGTCTACAAAATATATTGTTGGCTAGAAAAAAGCAAGTTGCGGAATACTATGTCAATGTAACATTTAAATGAAAAAATTAAATGCACAAGAATAATATATTGTTCATGGTTCCACATATAAGGAAAAAATATAAAAACATTAAATTCATGATGGTATTTGCCTCTGGGAGAGGGGATGGAATTGAGGATGGTGCAAAAGAGAACTTCAATGTTTTCTGTAATGTTCGGGTCCTTTTTTACAAAATAATAAAAGACCTGCTGCAAATGTGACAAAATGTGAACAGCTGACATTTCTAGACACATAGTACACTGATGTTTGTTATGTTACTCTTTGTAATTTTCACGTTTTTTTATTTCACAAAATAAAAATTACAATTAAAAAAAAAAGAAAGGCTTTTCACATCCTGCTAGAACTGTAATTAGCAACCACGTTTTAAAGTATAATGTGCAATAATTTATTAAAATGGCAAATGCATAACCCCTTGAGCCCAGCAATTGCATGTCTTAATATTCACCCTGGAGAAAGGCTAAGCACTCAGGCAGATAACAGGATATTAGCCAAGCCTTGCTCGTAATGGAACACACTTGGAGACAGCTTAGATGTCCACAAGTGGGGAATAGCTAAGGTGTCCAGAGCAGTTCCATATTCCAGAACAATATACAGCAGCAGCAAAGAACAGAGTGGATGACGTCTGTGAATTGGTGTGAAACTATCTTCAGGATGCACTGTTGAGGGAAAATAGGCAAGCTGCAAAAATATTATGTAAAGTAAAGTATATCTTTGTTAAAATGCTGTGTTTTTCTACAGGTGAATATACATAACTATATATATACTTATACTATAGTATACGTATATACGTATATAAGTACACTTAGTATACTTAGTATAAGTACACTTAGTATATTTAGTATAAGTATACTATAGTATAAGTATATATATAGTTATACGTATGTGTGTGTCTACATATTCACCTGTAGAAGTATATAAGTATATACTACAGTATATATATACTTATGTGTATGTACATACTATAGTATATATATAATGTGTATATATACACTTGTAATATACTTGTATTATAAGTATATATACTTGTAATATAAGTATATAAATAAGCATATAACTAATATATACTTACATTACAAGTATATATACTTGTATTACAAGTATATATATGTATATAAATATAAGTATATAAATATAAGTGTATATATACTTGTCTTACAAGTATATATATAAGTATATAAATATAAGTATATATGTATATAAATAAGTATATAACTATATATACTTATATTACAAGTATATACATACTTTTATTACAAGTATATACACACTTTTATTACAAGTATATATACTTATATTACAAGTATATAAACACTTTTATTACAAGTATATATACTTATATTACAAGTATATACATACTTTTATTACAAGTATATATACTTATATTACAAGTATAGACATAGACACGATCTGAAATAAAGAAAATAAAGGTGTAATAACTGTGGTTACTTCTAGAGAGAAAGTAGAGAGAGACGTGGGACTTGGGATGCTGATCACAACAGACTTTAGCCCTATTTGTAATGTTTTCATTTTCACACAGAAAAACAGTAATAATAATAGCAAACCCTATCTCATTTTTCTGACTTGCCAGGCACTATTCTAAGTGCCTTCCATGCATTCATTCAATCAATCCAACAATGGTCCTAAGAGGTTGAATGCTAGTATCATTCCTATTTTACAGGAAGAATCCCAAAGTACAGAGAGGTTAAGAAAATCACTTAAATCAAAAAGAATCACAACCATACAGACTGAAACACGTTACTTGTATTTAAATCCATGGGTTTCTCATGATACTGCACGAAACCTTCCTGAGTGTCTACACCATTCATTCACTTGTTCAAAAATGAGCCCTCTGTATATGCCAGACAGAATCCCTGGTCTCGTGGAGCTGACAGGTTTGTGGGAAAAAGAAAGACTGCCAATGAAATAAATAATAAAATGCATAGGATTCTAGATAGCTGCAAATGACATGGAGAAAAATGAAAAAGAAGGATAAGAACACTGGAGTGGACTCCAGTGGTTGCAGTGTTAAGTAGGAGGCCAAGAACCTCCTAAGGGCCACCATGATAAAGGTCTAAGGAGGTAGGAGCACAGAAAGGGAAGGGAGGAGGTCCCAAGAAGAAGAAATAAGTGCAAAGTCCCCGAGGCAGGAGCATGCCCAGGGTGTTCCAAGGCTAGCAGGAGGTCGGTGTGGCCAGACTGGGGCAAGTAAACAGACAGGAAGTCATAGAGGTAATGGGAATGACCAATTATTTAGAGCATTCTGATCCACTTTAAGGATATTGGCTTTTACTTGGAATGAGATGAACACCACTGGGGCATTTTTGAGCAGAGGAGGAACATGGTGCAATTGACATTCAGCAAAGTTGCTTTGGTTGTTGTGGGACGAAAAGGTTGAGAAGGGACAAAGGAGGAGGCCACTGCAATGGTCCAGGCAAGCAACAATAATGGCTGGGAGCAGTGAAGGGAAGGAGAAGGAGTTAATTTCTGGATATATTTGGAAGACAGAGCCACAAGATTTGCTGATGGTTTGGAAGGAATTGAAGGGGAAGAATCAGGGATGCTCTAGGTTTTTCAGCCTGAGCAGCTGGAAGGATGGAATTGCCATCAGAAGTAGGGAAGGCTGTGGGAGGAATAGATTCAGGACAAAGGTGGGAAGTATGGTTTTGGGCCAGTAAGTATGAGATACCAATGAGACGTCGAGGTAGAGATGTCATGTAGACAGTCAAGAGAGAGACGTCTGGAGCTCAGGGGAGAAGTCCTGGCTGGAGATAGAGTGAATAAGCTTCACCTGCCATCTGCTAAAACCTGAGGCTCCAAGAGCTAAATGTGGCCGGCAGGTGTGTTGTGTTAAACCTGCATAATATTTTCTAATTTAGATTTATTTCCCACATTTTTCATAAGAGTCCAGATTTCTAGTCATGGTTGGAAAATTGGAAAATCTGCCAACTTTAGACTCCAATTCCTGGTTGGAGATGGGCAGTGTCCACCTCCTTGGACCAGGCAGCCAACTGGAGCTTCCAGTTGGCCAGCTAACTTATCACTTTACCTGCCTGGCCCCCTGGGGCCTATCAGTGACACTCCTGGCACAAGACTCTAAGAAATGAATCTCCACTTAGACAACTGCTGTAGCACAAAGCTAGCGAAGCCTGGAACTTCTGACTTTTTCTCTTCTCTACCCAAAAAGCTCATTACAAGGATCTCGCAGACAAAACAATCTAGCATGATCTCTAACTTCACTGGAGTACAGAGTTGTTAAACACACCCAGCAATAGAGAAAGACGGAAACTCAATGTCAGCCAGGTGGGAAGCAACACAAACAGTCCATCTGGCTCTCATTTCCCTAAATCAAGATTTCCTTGTCTTTTAAACTTAGAGATCCCCAACAAAACAATAATAAATCATGACAAAGTGTTAGGAGGTTTTCTTTGCCATCCCACAAAGCATATATTTCTATTACCTGTCCCAGATTGGCCAAATGAAGACCAATGCATCTATAAAACGCAATGACATGTTAATACAAACCTTAGAAAAGATAAAATGCCTTTTATCTCTATCTTAGGAAAACCTAATAAAGAATTAACTGTCCATGACGCCATGGAATTTCACTCAAGGCTTTACTTTATGTCAGGACTTCTTAGATCATTAACTTTTAACAGACAGGCTTCCCCCCATACTCTGGGCTTTGGACATGTGGCTGCCATCTCACACTACATTGATAAGCCATTAAAACTGGACTCCTGCTTCCCATCAGAACTTTAGTTACGAGCTCTAACTGATGCCTCCTCATGACAGCAAATCCCACCATGAATCTCATATGTCAAGGTTTGCAGCTAAAAGGTCTCGGCAGTATTTATTTGCACAGGTCTCTTATTGCTGAATGGGAACCCCTGAATCTAAACTGTTGCCCACGTCTGATCTCCATGATGGCAGCTCCTGGAAGAAGGCGGAGATGGGTTGAAAAGTAGGCAACTGATAATTGTAAGGCTTCAAAAGTGTACCAACATATTCAGAGTAGTTCGGGAGTTCTCCAATCCATGACAAGGAGTGTCCAAACTCCCCTGGGGGAGTTAAAAAGTAACAAGTCTAATATCCTGAAACAGCAAAGCAAATGTCTTACTTCCAACAAGATGATGACTCCAACAGTGATTACCAGAGAGAACAATGATTTCCCTACACTCAGGAAAAAGCTCATCAGTGCTATGCTAAGAATGTGTCAATACCTGCACTATGAATGTGGAGCAGCATCAAAGAAGAAAAGATTTTTTTTAGAAATGGGGTCTCACTATGTTGCCCAGGCTGGAGTGCAGTGGCTATTCACAAGCATAGACCTGGTGCACTACAGCCTTGAACTCCCTGCCTCAAGAGATTCTCCCTCCTCAGTCCCCCAAGTAGTTGGGACTACAGGCAAGCAGCACCATGTCTTGCTAAAGAAGAAAATGTTTAAACACTAGTTCCTGGTGTTTGGAAAACTGGATATCCACATGCAAAAGAATGAAACTGGACCTTTATACCTTATACCACACACCAAAACTAACTCAAGATGTATTAGAGACTTAACTAAAAGGGCTAAAACTATACATCCTTAGAAGAAAACCTAAGGGCAAAATCTTCATGATCTTTCAAGGGTGTTATATTTATGAAATCATTGCAAAATCCATGAAGGACAAATCTCAAAGATTTATATAACCAAAAAAATACAAGCAACCAAAATAAATATATTAGACTTCTTAAAAATAAAACTTTTGTGCATTAAAGCAGGGGTCCCCAAACCCTGGGCTGTGGACCAGTACCAGTCTGTGACCTGTTAGGAACCAGACCACAAAGCAGGAGGTGAGCCCGGCGGGTGAGCGAGCAAAGCTTCATCTGTATTTACAGCCGCTCCCCATCGCTCACGTTACCACCTGAGCTCTGCCTCCTGTCAGATCATCAGTGGTGGTAGATTCTCATAGGAGCATGAACCCTATCGTGAACTGCACATGCGAGGGATCTAGGTTGCCTGCTCCTTAAAAGAATCTAATGCCTGATTTGAAGTGGAACAGTTTTATCCCAAAACAATCCTCTATCACTGTCCATGGAAAAATTATCTTCCATGAAACCAGTCCCTGGTGCCAAAAAATGTTGGGGACTGCTACATTAAAGGACACTATACCAAGAGAGTGAAAAGACAGCTCACAGAATGGGAAAAATACCTGCAAATTCATATGTGATAAGGGTTTACTATCCAGAGAATAGAAACATCTACAACTTAGCAACAAAAAGACAAACAACCCAATTAAAAAATGAGCAAAAGACTTGAATAGACATTTCTCCACAGAAGATATACAAATGGCCAACAAGCACACAAAAAATTCTCAACGTCATTATTCATTAGGGAAATGCAAATCAAAACCACAATGAGATACCACTTCACACTCACTAGGATAGCTACACTTTTTTAAAGGGAAAATAATAAGTCTGGGAAAATACGTGGAGAAACTGGAACACTTACAGATCGCTGGCGAAAATATAAAATGGTGCAGCTGCTGTAGGAAACAGTTTGGCAGTTGATCAAAAAGTTAAGCATAGAATTACCATATGATCCAGCAATTCCACTCACAGCTATAGACCCTAAAGATCTGAAAACAGATACTCAAAGATACTTGTCCATGAATGCTCACAGCAGCATCACTCATAATATCCAAAAAGTAGAAACAGCCCAAATGTCCATCAACAGATGAAAGAATAAACAAACGTGATCTATCCACACAATGGAATATTACAAAAAGGAATGAAGTTCTGATAGACACTGTAACATGCATGAGCCTGGAAGACATTATGTTAAACACAGGAAGGTGGACACAAAAGGACAAATATTGTATGACTCCACTTACATACGAAATATCTAGAATGGGCAAAGTTATAGAGACAAAAAGTAGATTCGAGGTTATCAGAGGCTGGGGGAAGGGGAAAAATTAGGAGTTTTTGCTTAATAGATACAGAATTTCCTTTTTTTTTTTTTTTTTTTTTTTTTTTTTTTTTTAATATACAGAGTCTCGCTCTGTCCCCAGACTGGAGTGCAGTGGTGTGATCTCAGCTCACTGCAATCTCTGTCTCCTGGGTTCAAGTGATTCTCCTGCCTCAGCCTCCTGAGTAGCTAGGATTACAGGCGCCTGCTGCCACGCCCAGCTGATTTTTTGTATTTTTTAGTAGAAACAGGGTTTCACCATGTTAGCCAGGATGGTCTCGATCTTCTGACCTCGTGATCCACCTGCCTCGGCCTCCCAAAGTACTGGAATTACAGGCATGAGCCACCACACCCAGCCAGACTCGCTTAAATATCTGGGGGTCTGCTAGCTCTTGGCTCATCTAGACTGGCCTTGGTGGCATGCCTTGGATCTTCTCCACTTGCCTTCCATCCTCCAGTAGTTTGGGTGTGTTCTCCTCATGGCTGCAGAAAGCAAGAGGCAAAGAGGAAACACAGAGGGTCTTCAGAGCTGGGCTCAGGGCTGGTGCACAGGCCATCGCCCTGAATTCTAGTGGTCAAAGCAAGGCACAAGCCCTGCTCAGATTCAAGGGGTGGAGAAACAGACCCCGCCACTTTGGCAGAGGAATTCAGCCCCGAATGCAATCAAGCTCTGCCAGTGTCCTTTGGCAACTCAGCACCTCCACATAGATCCCTCTATAAAATGAAAAATATAGATCAGGGCGAGGATTCTGAGATAATCCACAGAAAGCAGGTAGCACTGAGCCTGACACATTATAATCCACTAACAAATGTCAGCTTTTATGAGATATTATCAGCCACTTAGGTCAAATGCTCAAAATTTCAACTAAAGAAATTTTTTAAATACCAACATGTATACCATGTTTTTTATATATACATATATATATAAATATATATATATATATAAATCCCAGAGCCATGTAGCAATGGAGGCAACCTCATAACATTCTCCTTTTGAACTCTTTGTAGGTTATACGCCATGGGAACCAATCCTCAGAAATCACCGAGAAAGCTGTCATCACAAAAGTTCCCCAGTGCAGGCATAGCACAGGTAAGGCTGTTTGCAGGCAGCTCAAGAAACAAGGCTCGCTCGCCCAGTGCAGCACCTCACTGGACGGACTCTGGAGGCACAGTGGCCAGGGTTCAGATCCCAGCCATGCCCTTTGCCAGCTGTGTGGCCTTGGGCACGTTCCATCACCTCTCTGTGTCTTAGCTGCCTTATCTATAAAATGAGCTAATGACGGTTCCTCCTACCTCACGGAGTTGCCATGAGGATTAAATGAGTTACGTCACCTGATGCGCTCAGAACAGGTCCTGGTATAGAGTAAGCCCTCCATAAGTGGTAGTTATTATTACAAAGATGTTTCCCTTTGCTCAGACAGGGCCTTAGTGTTATCTAGGGCTGGGGGCAGAGATGCAGTGACACGATCTCTGGATGTGGGCAGATAGGTAGGTGCCACTTCTCTAGGGCCACACACAGGGGCCAAAGTGCCATCTGATGTCACTTGGGGGTTGGCTCAGCTTCCCTACAGCCTCTGGCTCTGGCAGGGTGTCAGGTGGTCGGGCTGTAACAAGGGATATAAAGAACAACAGAGGCCAGGTGCAGTGGCTCATGCCTGTAATCCCAATGCTTTGTGAGGCTGAAGTGGGAGGATTGCTTGAGGCCAGGAGTTCGAGTCCACCCTGGGCAGCATAGTGAGACCTTATCTCTACACATACCCAAAAAAAGAACAAAAGAGCAGGCTAAGAGAAGGGGTCATGCCTGGGGTAGGGAGAGGGGTTCCTTTAGGTGGGGTGATCATGAAGAAAGGAAGGGAGAGAGCCAGGCCTGGAGGTATCTGGGAGAAGGTGTTCCAGGCAGCAAGAACAGCCAGTGCAAAGCCCCCGGGGCAGCCCATGCAGGGCGAGTGGGAGGAACAGCTGGGAGCCAGACCTTGCAGGGCCTCAGGCCGTGAGCAGGACTTGCATTCTTGCTCTGAGTGAGGCAGGAAGCCAGCAGGGAGTTGAGAGCAGGGAAATGGCATAATCTGATGGACAACTTACAGAACCCCACAAGCTCTGTGTGGAGGACAGACAGCAGGGCAAGTGGGGGACACAGGCGGGTCTAGGAGAGTGAGCCAGGGTGGGAGGGGTCACTTAGACCAGGGTGAGAAGAGTTCAGATTCTGGGCATCCTTTGGAGGAAGAGCCAGCAGGATTTGCTGGTGGATCAGACAGGATGTGAACACTGACACTGGCGTGGGGACACGCGTCTGGAAGAGTGGTGACAAGTGCGGCCCCGGGGCTTTGGGTCTACACACTTGGAGCAATGAGGTGCTGTTTCTGGGATGGGGAGACCAAAGGATGCACGGGTTGCAGGGGGCTAGAGGTGGCTCCTGAAGGCTCTAGGGAGCTCCTGAGCAGGTCAGGGAAGGGTGAAGCAGGCGCCATCAGCCCAGAGTGGGTCTGGAAGGCCACAGACTGGAGGCAGCCATCCAAGGTATTGACATGGGAAGGGCTGCAGGACCAGGTCCTGGGTCACTCCAGATGCCGAAGGTCAGGGAGGTGGATGGGGAGCCACGACAGGGCTGGGGAGGAGCCGCCAGGGAGGCAGGAAGAAAGCCAGTGAGTGATGAGTCCCAGGGCCCAGGGAAGAGCAGATCCAGGAGGGAGGGAGAAGGGAACAGACCCAAGTGTTGGAGAGACAGTGGCGCGACTTTGACAAGAGCTGCTGCAGAGAACAGTGGGGGCTGGAGCCTGAGAAAAGTGGGTTCAAGAGAAAACAAGGTAAAAGAATGGATGGTAGCAGAGCGCCAGGGTGCACATCTGTATAGTCCCAGCTATGCAGGAGGATCGCTTGAGCCAGGAGTTTGAGGCCAACCTGGGCAATGCAGCAAGATCTCATCTCTAAAAAATAAATGATGCAAGGGAGCAGATGCAACACGCTTTTTTTTCCTTTTTTGAGATGGGGTTTCACTCTTGTTGCCCAGGCTGGAGTGCAGTGGCGCAACCTCGGCTCACTGCAACCTCCACCTCCCGGGTTCAAGTGATTCTCCTGCCTCAACCTCCCGAGTAGCTGGGATTACAGGCAACCACCACCATGCCCAGCTAATTTTTGTATTTTTGTTTGAGACAGGGGTTTCACCATGTTGGCCAGGCTGGTCTCAAACTCCTGACCTCAGGTGATCCCCCAACCTCAGCCTCCCGAAGTGCTGGGATTACAGGCGTGAGCCACCACGCCCTGCCAATGTAACACTTTTGAGGAAAGTTTCCTACAAAATGGAGAAACTGGCAGTAGCTGCTGGGTGGGTGGGTGGGAGATGGACTGGTCAATGGTATTGGGGTTTGTTTTGTTTTGTTTTTGAGACAGGGTCTCACTCTGTCTCCCAAGCTGGAGTGAAGTGGTGCGATCACGGCCCACTGCAGCCTAGAATCCTCACTCAAGTGATCCACCTCAGCCTCCAGAGTAGCTGGGAACACAGGCTTGCACCACCATGCCCAATTGATTTTTAACTTTTTTGTAGAGATGGGGTCTCACTATGTTGCCCAGACTGGTCTCAAACTCCTCAGCTCAAGTGATCCTCTTGCCTCAGGCTCCAAAAACGCTGGGATTACAAGCATAAGCCACCATGTCACGCCTAAAGGTATTGCTTAGGAGGAGAGCATGCTTGTTTAAACTGTTGGGAATGATCCAGTGGAGAAAGGAGCGTGGATAATGTGGGAGAAAGAGAGAGGAGGAAGAACCACAGCAGAGTTAAGGAGTAGGCAGGAGGAAATGGGATGTAACCCATGAGCCACCTCAGGGTTCCCCCTTCATTTATGGGTTCACTCACTCCTAGAAGATCCTGTCCCTATTCCTCCCTGGGCTCATGTTCCCCTAAATCACAGGTGGAAGTCTAGAGCACCAGCAGTCTACTTGGCCAGCACCTGCACTGAACTGGGTGTGAATATTTAGGACCTCACCCTTGAGCATCTCAATTCTTGCTTCTACTTACCTAGCTGCAGGGAAGTGAGGTCCACCTTGTAGCCTCAGTATTGAACGCAATGCATGACACATTGTAGGTGCTCAATAAATGCTGATGAGATGAATCACCAGCAATAGGTGGCCACTGAAGGGTGGTCCTGCTCTGCTTTCTAAAACGTGGAGGATGGATGGTGTTGGGGACAGCACTAAGCCAGAAGGCTGGCCATTTTCCCGAGGGCACCCCACACAGGCCACATCAGAAGAAGGGCTTCTGGTGGCAGTGGGCCAATAACAGTGCTCAGAGGCTCGTCCACACCTGTCACCCTATCACCTGTCAGGTCTATACCATGCAGCAGGGAGGCTGAAACATGGTGCCACCGTGTGCCTGCTTTGAGACATGAGACGATCCCCTTCCAAGGGGAAGAAGGCTACCTCCTCCTCCCATCCACCCTGTTGTCTAACTAGGTAGGAAAAGCCATCCAATATTGACCCAGGCAGGACCTCCGCAAGGAAACCCAGAGTCTCTGGACCTGTGACCAGCACAGTGACCTCCAGCTTCATCACCATCCCCTTGGCCTAGAGAACAGAGAGACAGCAAGACCAAGACCATTCTTCCCGCTGCTCTGCTCTCTCAGAGGGACGGATGGACGAGCTCACTCACAGCTGCTTGTGCAGACCTTTTAGGGACAAGCATGTGTCTTCCAGAGCAGCTGGTAATCTGCAGCCTCCTGTGCACGGTTAAGAGATTACCAGACCCCGGCTGACGCTTTAACAGCTTTCCCCCAGTTCCTTTTGCTGCAATCCCTAACTTAGCACAAGGAGCCTGAGGAGTCCTCCTGCCCAGACAACCTGGTCCCGGTTCTGTGATTCTTCACACAGTGCTAAAGGAGTGGGAGGGAAAGACACTTTGCAGCCAGTGCTCACTGGAGCATTCATTCACCCAGGGATAGTTAGGAGCCCCTGCCAGGTGCGGGGTTCTACGCTGAGTATTTGCGACACGGCAGAGAAGCCATTCTTGCCCTCGTGGGGTGGATGTTGTTGTTGGGGGAGAACAACAGCAAATCATAAACAGAGCAAGTAAATTATCCGGTTTGTCAGAAGGTGATACAAGCAGTGGGGAACAGGGCAGGCGGTGTCCAGTTGGCAGGTCACAGTGTGAAGTAGAGAGGTCCGGAAGGCCATCCTGGGAAGGTGGGATCTGGGCAGAGACTTGAAGGATGTGAAGGTGTTGGCCAAACAGGTATCTGGGAAGAGCATTCCTGGCAAGGGAACACTGGGAACAAAAGCCCAGAGGTGGGAGGTGCCCGGTGGGTGTGAAGAAAAGCGAGGAGACAAGTGTGGCCAGAGCAAGGCGCAGGCAGAAGACGGGATCAGGAGAAGCCCAGGGCCAGGCTGTATTGGGCCATGGGGCCACCATAAGGACTTAGGCTTTATTCGGAGTGAGATAAGGTGTGCGTATGGATTCTGAGCAGAGGAAGGAGAGGATCGGACTCGGGTATCAGAAGGCTCCCTCTGACTTGGAGTGGTTGTGAATGTATAGTGCAAACTCAAGGGCAACCTTTTTTTTTAAGTATAAAAAGAAGTGTCATTGATATGTGAAGAGAGGAGAAAAAGCATACTCATATAAAGTGTTCAATTAAAATCAGAACCTGTTACTCTAAGTGCTACTATCAGCAACAGCTATTTCACCACAGTGCTAAGTGCCGCCTGATTGTGTTATGCAGCGTTTTATTTAATCCTGGAGATGAACCAGTGAGTAACGCATCATTCTTGTTCCCATTCCACAGAAGGCGAAACTAAGGCTCTGTCTTGCCCAAGGCCCAGCCACCAATTCACAGTGGAGTCAGGTCTCAGACTCAAGTCCCGGCTTTAAACACAACATGGGCTGCCTCCTATGCTTTGGGCAACATCTGTGATTTCTGCATACTATTGAAAATGAACTCAAAGGAGATGTCTAAGGATATAAGACATCATCACAACACAGCAGCCTGCCCCTGACACCCAAGTCTGTCTGTCTCTGTCTGTCTCTGTCTCTCTCTCTCACACACACACACACGTACACACACGCGCACGTGCGCACATACACACACACAGGCTTCATGGAGGAGAGACAGCTGGCCTGTGTGACCCACACCTTCCCAGAGTCTCTCCTCCAAGCCACCATGTAGTGCGTTTCTCTTCCATCATTCCATGTCCATGATCCCTTCCAGCTCCCGCCCCAACGGGCTGGATCCCTGTGTGAGTGGCCATAGGAGACACTCACAAACCTTCCCTCGAATATCTCATAGATCCCTGGCTGGAAGAAGGGGCCCCACCCAGAGCTCTGTGGTTCTCCCACTCCCAGCCCAGCCACTGAGTACTCTCCCAGGTGACTTGTCAGAACAGAAGCACAAGATAATTATCACACTAATGAGCTTTTTTTCCTTTTTAACTAACCAGCAACTTTAGTTCTCTTTGGTCATTTTGCTGTTTAATCATGCCTGACTCTTGTTAACTTCTGTTCACTTCCTTTTTGTGCTTTTTTCTTCTGCAGCCTTTGCCTCTAGAAGAACTGAAAATACAGAAAAGCTGAGGGTGGCTCACACATATACAATCCTACCACCCGCTGTTAAGGTTTTACCTTAATGATAAAACCTTGCTTCCTGCATTTTTCTTTATGCATAGTTTCAATAAGTTGATATTTTATTGCATACACCACTTTCATTCTGCATTTTTTCTGCCACTTAGCATAAACACTTTCTCCTATTATTAAAAATTCTTTATACATATTATTTATAAAGACTACCTAATATGCCATGCCATGGCTCTTCCACAGATTTTCTAATTCATTCTCCTGCCTTAAATCAGTATCACGTAGATTGTGACTAGCAGGGCTTCAGAGTCAGCAGACTGGCTGCTTACCACCTTGGGCAAGTGACAAGCTTTCTAAGTTTCAATTTCCACGTTTGTATGGTAGGGAATTGAGGTCATCATAACCTCAAAGGCTGTTGGGAAGATTCGTAGTTGATATATAGGCAGCTCTTAGTGCAGTGCCTGGCACTTATGTAGACATTCAGTGGCAGTCATAATTATTTTATCAAGGAACCATATCCCCATCATTGGAAAACTAGGTTGTTTTAAATTTTTTACCATTATAAATAGTTATGTGACGAACATCTCCATGCATAATGTTTAATCCACTTTTCCCATTTGAGATTATTTCCTTTTGATAAATTTCCAGCAGTTGAATTACTAGGTCCAAAAGTGCATGAGTAACTCTTAAATCTCTACCAGGCCTGGTTTGTTGCATCCAACCAATACCGCCAGCAATGCAAGCATGCCTATTCCAGTTGTCTGCTGCCTAACACGCCACCCCAAATGTAGTGGTATGTAGGCAGTTATACAGAACAAAAGCCAGTTTATTACAACTTACAGAATCTTGGAAATGGGAATTCAGATCAGGCGCAGCGGGGATGGGCTGTCTATGCTCACAGTGATGGAGGCCTCAACAAAAGAGACTTCAGTGATAAGGCTGACTCTGAGGCTTGGGACTTTTTTCACCTAGAGGCTTTCTCACTCACAGGTCACCTCTAGGTTTGCGGCTGGGTTCAGCTGTCAAATGGACTGGCTTGGGCTTCCTCACAGCATGGCAGCTGGGCTTCAGGAGGAAAGTATCTCAAGAGGGAACATTCTAAGAGAACCAAACTGCATGGCCTTTAGGGACTTAGCTTTGGAAGCCACACAGTGCCACTCTATAGGTCAGAGTAGTCACAAGCCAGCCCCGATTCAAGGGGAGGGGACATAGACCACCACACCTCTCAAGGGGTGGAATGTCAAAACTGTGTGAACAGTTTTTAAAACTGCGTGACCAGTTTTTAAAACTGCTGCAATAAGCACTATTCACAATAGCAAAGACATGGGATCAACCTACTTGCCCATTAGTGGTGGACTGGATAAAGGAAACGTGATACACAAACACCATGGAATATTACGCAGCCATAAAAAAGAACAAAATCATGTCCTCTGCAGCAACATGGATACAGCTAGAGGCCATTATCCTAAGCAAATTAATGCAGAAACAGAAACCAAATACTGCATGTTCTCACTTATAAGTGGGAGCTAAACACTGGGTAGACATGGACACAAAGATGAAAACAATAGATGCTGGGGCCTATTCAAGGGAGGAGGAGGGGAACAATGGCTGAAAAACTACCTACTGGGTACTACGCTTACAACCTGGGTGACAAGATCAATCGTACCCCAAACCTCAGCATCACACAATATACCCATGTAACAAACCTGTACAGTACCCCCTGAATCTAAACGTTGAAATAAAAAATAAAGTTAAATAAAACTGCTGCAATACGCTTTACTAAGAATTGACTCAATAAAGTAATACAAGGGCAGCAGGTCTTCTTGTCCACGTGAGTAACCACATGTGAACAGGGGGCCTGACAAGTTGTGCCAATGTCTCAGGGAGAGACTGTACCACATCCCTGGCCATCAATTTATCCCCATGCCTCCATTATGTCAATGACATGTGTTGAAGGGAGCCAGGCCGACAGCACTGAGCTCACCAGCTCCCAAAAGAATCCAACCCACGACCTTGGCTTAAGAACTCCTCGCTCAATTAAATATCCATTGTTCTTGCACATCCAGCAACCATTCCACATATATTTGCTAACAATACCACAATTCTCCTTTGAGAAACCACTCTGAGCCCACATAGTTTGGGTGGTCATGTGACCCTGACCTGGCCAATCAGCATTATGCAAACTTCTAGCCTTAGAATGAGTTCAGAGGCAGGTACATGATCCAAGGAAATCCAGTGAGATTCAGTCTTGTCATTTCTGCTGAACCAACTGAGAAAGAGAAGCCTCCTTTTCATCACCAGCTATACAAATGACATACATTTGGATTGTCACAGGTCACTACTGAAGGGGTAGCCAGAGAAAGAGGCCAACTGGGAAAGAGTCAAGGAATGGAGAGAGACCAAGTCCTAATGTCTTCATTTGAGTCCTGGATTTAGCCATACCTGAAGCTGTCCCTCCCAGATACTGCAGTTTTGCGAGTCAATCTCTTTCTTTGGGCATGCCAGTTTTAAGTTGAGTTTCTGTCACATGCAAACAGAAGATCTGTAGCTGCTACACTGTCTCATTATAGTCACTTTCTAGACCTTGCTTTCATTACCAAACTCAACCAATGCAGTATAAATTTTTTTTTTAATCAAACCAAATCTTCCCTGGCTGCAGGCCACCAGCTCTAAAACCAGAGAAATGGAAACGATTCACATGTGCTCCAGTTTGTAAAACCTTTCAAGCTAACACCTCCCTTCCATTCTGTCACTGCAATTTTAAAAATAAAATGGGAAGTAAAGGTGTTTCTAAGCAACAAATTATATATGTAATGGGGGAGGGGGAGGAGAATTAGAAGGTTTAATCTAGTTAGAAACTATTCCCATTTCTTTCTGAAGTCACTACCTGCATGAAACCTCCACAGGAGAATGAAACAAAGGTTGAGCTATTTTAATTCCTCTCTGATATGTTGGTAATAAATGTACCCTAGAAATTCTTGAACAGTGATACTCACCATAGGCAAATCAGTGAGACTACTCTGACAAAATGATTTCTGTTAAAAAAATATATATATGGCTTTGGATATTGTGTTAATTTTCTGTTGCTATTTATGGATTACCACAAACTTGGCAACTTAAAACAATGTGAATTTTAATACAGACAGAGTTTCAATTTGGGAAGATGAAAAGGTTCTAGAGATAGATAGTGCTGATGGTTGCACATTCATGTGGATAGACTTAAGGCCACTGAACTGTACCTCTACAAATGGCACATTTATGTTATGGATATTTCATCACAATTTTTTTTAAGAAAAGCAAATGTGTCTCATGGTTTCCATAGGTCAGAAATCCAGACACATCACGTCTGGGTTCTCTGCTCAGATTCTTGCAAGGATGAAGTCAAGGCATGCCCTGGGGTGTGGTCTCATCTGGAGCTCAGGATCCTCTTCCAAGATCACTCAGGTTGCTGGCAGAGTATAGGTCCTTGCGGTTGGAGGACTGACATCCTCATGTTGTTGCTGGCTGTCAGCCAGGGGCTGCTCTCAGCTCTTAGACACCAGCCACATTCCTGGTGACATGCCCCCTCCAAATTCAGAGCCAGCATGGAGAATCTCCCTCTAGCACTTCAAACCCCTCTAACTTCTCAGTCTCTGGCCAGCAGACTTTCATCTAAAGAGCTCTAGTGATTAGATCATGCCCATCTGGATAATCTCACTTTGTTAGTTCAGGTAGCTATAACAAAGTACCATAGACTGGTGGCTCACAGACAACAGGGACTTAGTTCTCACAATTCTGGAGGGTTGAAAGTCTAAGGTTAGGTGTCAGCTTGGCCAGGTTCTGGTGAGGGCCTTCTTTTGGGTTGCAGATGGCCACCTTCTCACTGTGTCCTCATATGGCAGAGGGAGAGTGAGCTAGCCTTCTAACCTCTTCCTATAAAGGTACCAGTCCCATCATGAGGGGTTTACCCGTATGATCTAATCACTTCCTAAGGGCCCCACCTTCCAGTGCCATCGCATTAGGGATTAGGGTTTCAATGTATGAATTGGCTAGGAGGCGGGGAAGGATGACAGTGGTATGGGGACACAATTATCCTGTCTTTAACACTCTCTATCTTAAATTCGACTGCGCCATAAAACACAATCCAGTCTCAGGAGCGATATTCCTCATATTCACAGTCCTGGAGATTACACAGGGCATGTGCACCTTCCATTCTGTCTACCTTACATGCCTTGAACTCCAGTGATTACAGTCGTTAAGTATACGCTCTGGAGGAAGCTTTGCACTTGCACACAAGGAGATGTACAAGGACACTGACTGTAGCACTGTTCACCATGGAGAGAAACAGCAAACAGCCTAAATGCCCATCAGCAGGAGGACGGATGAATACACCATGATATATTCATATACCAGAATACTATGCAGCAGTGAAATAAACTACAGCAATATAGATCAGCACAGATGAGTCCCACCAACGCGGCAAGATGAACACATTGCAGAAGGATATGTTTAGCAAGATGCCATTTATACACAGTTTTTAAACACGCACAATGCTTCATGTAGTTTATGATTACATATATGGATAGCAAACTTAAGAAAAATTGCTAAATTCAGGCAGTGATATTCTCTAGGGAAAGAGAGAAGGAAGGAAATCTGGGAGGAGTCTACAGGAGCATCTATTGTAACTGTCAGGCTTTATTTCCTCGGTTGGGTGGTGGTGGGTGCACGATACTCATGAAAATATTCTCTATGCCTCTTTGCATGCCTGGAATATTTCACGATTTTGAAGGTAGTAAGGTTTCATAAATCAATAAGAGCAGAGAGTTGAAACTAAAGCTCTGGAATTGCCTGCTGTCCAGAAGCTTCGGCAGTTGGGTGATTCCGATGCATAATGAGCTACTTGAATGAATTACGGCCCAACCTCAGCCAAGATTCACGGACGGCTTTCATTTTGTTCCAGTTTTGGATTTTAAAACATACCGACTCTGTAGACTCTAATGAAGAAACAATCACCACTAGAAAAACACACACAGCATATCCAGGCTTCCTCTTGCCGACGTGGTGTATCTTTGATTTAAGGGGGACATAAAGCATGATGGATTATAATTGGGGGATTGAAGAGAACCCAGATATGTCAGCAGCATGACTAGGGGATAAATTGTCCAAAAGCCTTGGAAACTTTCCCAAGGTGAGGATGTTTGAGACCGCTGTTGCATTAGAAACACTGCTTCCCTCTGTCCAGAGACAGTGTGGCCCATGGTTGAGCCCATATACCCTGGAGACACTTGGGCTCACATCCATGTTTGGCCACTTCTTAGCTGTGTGACCTCAGTCAAGTGACTTGATGTCTCTGTGCCTCAGATTCTGTCTGCAAAATGTGGCTGGTGAAAGTATCTACTTATGCATCTGCTCTGAGAAGTAAACCGTGTAATGCACCTAGAACCAGCCCAGCATGTAGCAGGTGTGTGATCCATGCCACTATTGTTATTCTCTGTCTGGGTTCCATTGTGAAATAGTGTGGACCTGCAAATACAGGGGTGAGTAGAACCCATGCCAGAACTAGACTTCCTGGTTTCAAATCCCAGCTTCACCACTTAAGAGTGATGCAACCTGGAGCAAATCATGCATACTCCCTGAGCCTCAGTTTTCTCCCCTGTAAAATGGGGATGATGATCAGGGCAGGCGGGTTCTTGTGCAGACTAAAGAAGTCAACACAAGAAAAGCACCAGAAGGGTGCCTTGTGCCACTGCTTTTGAAATACCAATTCTATCTGCATTTTAGGAAGAAGAGAAGAACCTTCTTGAAAGGTCAGGTTGTTCAGTGTTTGTGTGAGTTTGTTTATTATAAATATATAAATACTTCAGATTCCTTTGGCAGAGAGTATGGGACTCAGAACCCACCTCAGCCAGGAAGGAATCAGACCCCCTGAGCCACAAGTGCAAGACATACATTGCTGAGAACACTCCAGGTCAAGCCCGCCAACACTTGGACAAATTCTCTTAAGAACAGACAAGGTGTGGTAACTGCTTAACTCCTTGCAATAAGGTTTAGGAACTCAGTGTTGCCTACCAGCCAACCCCAAGCTACAGTCCCCTGCCTCTGCATGGACCCGCCTGCCCTTTGAGCTTGGCCACAGCCCACCAGCCAACTGCCATCAGCAGCCTGGTGTAAATTTACAAGAAAACTCCCACCCAGCACCCCACTGTGAGGAATACCCCTAAAACAAAAGTTCCCAACCAGGATGACTGTGCCCCCAGGGAGACATCTGGCAATATCTGGTTGTCACGAATTTGGGAAGTGAGTGGTACCGCTCTCTAGTGGGAAGAGTCCAGGATGCTGTTGAACATCCCACGATGCACAGAACAGCCCCCCGCAACAAACAAAATTATTTTGCCCCAAATGCCAAGACAAAAACCTAAAAATACAAGCGTAACATGGTCCTAGATGTGATTCCAAGAATACCCACACAGCATGCCCATAGTAACAAAAAAGCTGGAAACCACCAAAGTAACCAACAATATGGGATGAGTTACAAAAATAAGTGAATAAGTGATGCACCATCCCTACGCAAAGCTGGAGTGCAGTGGCACAATCTTGGCTCACTGCAACCTCTGCCTCAGGGGTTCAAGTGATTCTCCTGCCTCAGCCTCCTGAACAGTTGGGATTACAGGCATGCACCACCACACCCAGCTAATTTTTGTATTTTTTTTTTTAGTAGAGACAGGGTTTCGCCATGTTGGTTAGGCTGGTCTCGAACTCCTGAGCTCGTGATCTGCCCACCTCGGCCTCCTAAAGTGCTGGGATTATAGGTGTAGCTGGCAGCTCTTTAAAAGATAAAGAGGCCGGGTGCAGTGGCTCACGCCTGTAATCCCAGCACTTTGGGAGGCTGAGGCGGGCAGATCACCTGAAGTCAGTAGTTCAAGACCAGCCTGGCCTACATGGTGAGACTCCTGTCTCTACTAAAAATACAAAAAAAAAAAAAAAAAAAATTAGCTGAGCGTGGTGGTGGCAGGCACCTATAGACCCAGCTACTCAGGAGACTGAAGCAGGAGAATCACTTGAACCTGGGAGGCAGAGGTTGCAGTGAGCCAAGATTGCGCCACTGCACTCCAGCCTGGGTGACAGAGTGAGACCTTTCTCAAAGAAATAAAAAAGAGAGACAGAGAGAAAGGGATCTCTATGTGATGTGCTGGGACAAAGATCTAAGAGGTATAGAATAATGCGAAAAAAGCAAGATGAATAATAGCGTAAGTAGTATGTTCTCTAGTGTTTTTTAGAAGGGAAGGTATAAATAGATACATTTATTCTAGCATGTGCATTTGTTTGTTCTGGAAGGCATCCTCTGGAACTGTAAAGTGGTTACCTTTGGGGACAGACTACGCAGGGAGGTTTAATTTTTGTTTTGCATCATTCTGTGGTTTGCGTGTTTTGTCCTTCTACTAATATTACTTGCATTTTCTGTTTAAATGTCAAAACAGAAGAAATTCATCTCTTGGGGTTATTTGGGTGGGGAGATTAAGGCCCTTTCTTGTTTTCGTCTGAGTATTGATCTACATATGCTTTAAAAGCTTGGAAATGGTACCTTTAAAAAGAGTTACATAGGTGCTAGATAATGAAATAATTTAAATTATGTGTACTGTAGTAGACAGATTTAAATGCCTCCCTCAAAAGATGCCCACGTCCCAATTCCCAGAACATGTGAAAATGTTACCTTACATGGTAAAAGGGACAGATATGATTAAATTAAGGATCTTGAGATGGGAGATGATCCTGTATTGTCCAGGTGGGCATGATGTCATCACAAGGGTTCTTATAAGAGGGTGGCAGGAGGTCCTAATCAGAGGAGGAGACGGGACCACAGAAGCAGAGGAGGGAGGGAGGATAGGGTTGAGGCAGGGCTGGGGAGATAGACAGACAGGGATGGAGAGGGAGGCCTATTTGAAGATGCTACCCTGCTGGCCCCAACAATGGAGGAAGGAACCATGAGCCAAGGAATGCAAGCAGCCTCTAGAAAGCTGGGGCAGGGGAAAAAAAAAAAGAGGAATTTTGGCCAGACCTGGTGGCTCACGCCTGTAATCCCAGCACTTTGGGAGGCCGAGGTGGGTGGATTACCTGAGGTCAGGAGTGTGAGACCAGCCTGGCCAACATGGTGAAACCTCGTCTCTACTAAAAGTAAAAAATTAGCTGGATGTGGTGGCACCCACCTGTAGTCCCAGCTACTCAGTAGGCTGAGGCAGGAAAAGCACTTGAACCTGGGAGGCAGAGGTTGCAGTGAGCCAAGATTGTCCCACTGCACTCCAGCCTGGGCGACAGAGTGAGACCCCATGTCAAACAAAAAAAAAGGAATTCTCTCCTAGTGCCTCAGAAGGAACACAGTCCTGCTGACACCTTTATTTTAGCCCAGTGAAACTGACTGCAGGCTTCTGACCTCCAGAACTATTATATAAAATAATTTATCTCTGTTGTTTTAATTCACTAAATTGGTGGTAACTTATTATAGTAGCAACAGAAAACTAATATGTGTTATTTTATTATATTTTCCCACCAAAAGGCGTTCCTGCCAAATACTTCACCGGATCCTTGAAAAACCCAGAGTCAGGCTGGTATCCCATTCTCTATATGTGGAAACTGAGGCACGGCACTATTCAATGACAGTTGCCCATGATCATTCAGCTACTTGGTGTCAGAGCAAGCAGCAGGGCTTAGTTCTGTGCCAGTACTCTCCCTGACACACAGAGGCAAAAGAAGGCTGTACCTAAGAGCACGAGTTCCGGAGGCAGAGTGCCTGGGGTTAAGTACTGGCTCTCCCGCTACTGGCTGTGTGATCTTGGGCAAGTGAATTAACTTCTCTGTGCTTCTCTTTTCTCATCTGCCAAAGATAAAATAATCCCTACCTCAGAAGGCTGTGGTAAGGATGAAATGTATACATGTAAAGTACCTGGCACTAGGGTGACCTCGATAAACACATGAGGATGATTCATTTCCAGTTAATGTGGAATTGAGCAAGGTTGTTTCCCATGGCTGGTCCTCAGTGAACAGGCCTTGAGTGAAATGCTTTTGTCTCTCTTACCCTTGCACAGGGTGTCAAGGCGCAGTCAGCACCTTAAAACTCCCTGTCAAGGATGTTTACCTTCTCTAATGGTAAGTGATGCTCCCCCACCACCACCACCCCAGGTTCTCCTCTACCTCCCCAGGCCCTGCTCAATTGCTGGGAAAGGCTTTGCCCCCTCGCCACTTGGCGATGCCCCAGGCCCGGCCCTGGAGTGTGATGGGGCAGCAGCCAGACCTGGGGTCTCCTTCCTGTTGCTACCAGGGATCTGGGGCATGGGTGGCAGCTAGGAGCCCCGGGAGCAGCCCCAGGGGAACTAAGACCCCTTCTGTGGGAACCACCTGTGGCCTCACCTGGTGAACACTGGGTCTGACTCACTTTGGGAAAGAAATTTCACCATGTGCTTTGAAATCTTTGAAATCATACTTGAATGGTGTGAATCCCCTCTCTCACTGGCTCAGTTCAGCGCTGAATGGATTTCCAGAGCTCAGCAAAATAAAAGGAGGCTTCAGCTGGGAGTGCCCAGTACTCCTCACTGGGGCCTGGACGCTGTGCCCCGACCACACAGCGCTGGCTTCCTCTCTCCCTTCTCGCTCTTCCCTGTAGTTCTTTTAGCTGTGTCTTTGCCTCTGACTCTATCCACCATTGTAGCTAACATTAGTGCCAGCCAGGAAATCTTCACTCTTCATTTTTGAGGAAATTCCTCACTCAACCTTGGTCCACCTGGTTCCTAGGAAGATTGACTCCACTCTCTGGTTCCAGAGGCCCTGGCCTGACCAATCAGTTTACTGTACCCCTGCCCTCAGCCAAAACGATTGGGTCAGAGATTGTCACATGACACAAGTTGGCCCAATGAGATCCAATCCAGAGACTTGTTACTATGAGGAAGAAGGAGGTTTTCTTTTTCTCCTCCAATCTGGGAGAATATAAACCTTTGACTGATGGTGTGGGGTATCTAACAATGTCAGCTCCATGTGGGCCAGGATTTGGGTGTGTTTTCTTCCTGCTATATCTCCAGCATCTAAGACATGTGGCACATTGTAGGTGTGTAGTTAATACAATAGAATAAGGACTTAATAAGCCTTCTTATCTCTGAAAATAAAGCCAACACAGAGCAAAGCAGGACTCAGAGATCAAGTCCAAATGACATGGTTTGTGCACCTGAATATGGCCCTGCCTGTCCATTTCTCTGGACATTTTAGCTACATTGGCCAATAAATTGTCAGATCTACTCTCACAAGTGCAAAAGGAAATGTATACAAGAACATTGCAACATTGCTTATAACAGCAAATTTTAAAAACCCAGAGGCAATTTGAATGTCTATCCATCAGATACTGGCTAAAGAAACTATGGTATATCCACATGATGAAATGCAACACCATCATTAAAAAGAGACAATGCTATGCAAACTGGTATGGAAGACCCTTGAAGATATAAGGTTCGGGTTTAATAAAAGCACAGAACTGGGGGTATGAGAAGGGAGCAGGGAGAGGAAGAGAGATCTTTGCAGTCTAACCCCAGCTCCATGGCAGTGAGGTCTTTGTTCTGTCCACCACTACAGCTCTGTGCCTACAACAGAACGCAGAACATGCACCATGCTCAACAAATAGTTGCCGAACGAGTGAATGAATCAAAAATAGGTGACTGCTCATACATGCATAGAAAAATCTCTGCAAACGTACATGTAACACTGGCTGCATCTGGGAAGGAGGTGAGGGATGCTGGGGAACAGGTGTAGGAGGAAGAGAGACTGAATTTTCAATGTATCTCTTTTGAATTTTGAGCCATGTACATGTACATCTATGCAGAAAAATTCACTAAACATATAATAAGACAAAAAAAAATCATCTACCATAGAAGGAAAAATCTCTTACCTCTACCTAGACCGTGACATCCCCTAGGAAATAGGGCTGTGAGTCAAGCCTGGTCTCCTTTGGCCATCCTGGGGTAGAACTGAGTGGGGTAGCAAAGGTAAACCAAGTCAAAGGATGGAAGTTCAAGTAACGACCATGGCTACTGACTCACTTGGAGGCTTTGGTAATTCTACTCCCCTTCCAGGGCCTTGATTCCTTTATCTGTAAAACGAGAGGGTTGATCTCAAAGTCTGTCCTGGAAATCTAAAACTCTATAACAAGCAAACACTACTCAAACTCCTAGCATCTCTCCAGAGGGAGTGGCAGACAGACCAGCAGTCTCACTTGACTCCTTCCATGCTCATCTCCCTTTGAGGTGGAATGCACTGGAATGCATCTGTCTTGGTCTGCACCAAACAAGACGCATTACAGGACAGCTGCCAGAAGCTACTTGGAGGCTAAATGATTGGACGCGACATCTTTCCTTGCCCCTTTCCCTGGTAATTTATGCTCTGGACTTTGCCCTATCAATGCTTCATTACAGAGACTGGCACTCATGGTAATTATGTGTTTCCCAGGCCAGATTACTCGTTCTCAGCATCTTCCTGGCTTTTAGCACTCCTGTTCCTTTATCAAGGACAGCTGAGCATCTGCCAGGCCCGCCAGCGAGAGTCGGGGCCATAGCAGGAACAGAAGATGAACCCTGGTAACTCTAGTTTTCTCACTTAATTTTCATGACTTGAAAATAGCTTTTGAAATATAATACATATTCAAAGGATTTAAATAAATAGCAATTTTGACTACTGAAGCTCAAAAACTTGGCTAGACTATAAGGAGGTTTCACTGCTAAAATAGTACCTACTTTAAGAAAACCTAATATATATGAATCCAGAACCACAAAGCAGAACAATTTGGTGACTCTGCATTTTACAAAAATATTTGCCAAACACAGCTTTAATTGGCAAGTTCCCTGGGACTTGTAAAAGGGGGCTCATGTTAAAGCTAATCAAATTGAAATTGCACATAGTTGTGCACGAACACAGCTGCTGCCTAAAGGGCTGCCTTTGATGCTGGGGTTCCCATGAACTTTGGGTCTTTCCATGAGTGAATAAATATCCTCTTTCTCCTGCACCAAGCTCTCAGGCTGTACCACTTGGACTCCCAATAAATACTTGGAGGACCATCCCAAAGAAAGATGTAAGGACCACACTGGAATCATTGTTCAAGGAATCAGGGCCAGGAAGGAAAGGAGGAGGCCACTACCAGGTATTAAGCAAGTGCTTACTATGCACCCAAAGCTCAGAATGCACCAGGCACACACATCCCCCTGCATGCTCCCAGTGACTCTGCGTTATTAGAAGAGGAATCTGAGGCTCAGAGAGGTCAAAAGATTTAGGGACAGTCATACATCCCCAAGTGGCAGCACTGGGAGCCCTAGCTAGGATCTCTGATTGCCACATCCAAGCTCTGCCAATTAAATCATCCAAATCATATTCCCTTTGTCCCCAACAAAGGGGAGGGGACAACATAGCTGCCCTTGGGGCTCACAGTCACTAAGAGGCCAGCAATGGGCATGAGGAAAAGACACCAGTGCCTACATGAGGTGCTGTGAGATGTGTGTGCAGGCCATGGAATACGGGGAGAATGTTATGAGAATTCAGAAACAGATGGCATCCTTCGGTTGTGGAATGGTTAGGGCAGGGGTGGGTTAGAGGAGCTTCCCTGCAGGGCAATCTGACCTGATCCTTGCAGAAGAGGACAAGCCTGGATGACCTAAGGAGTGAGGGAGAGTGCCCCAGGCCGGGGAAGGCAGGGGCACCAGGGCACAGAGGCAGGCAGGCAGCACACGGCACCCAGCATCACAGGGGCCAGGGAGCTGGGCAGTGTGAGTGCAGCAAAGGATTTACAGAAGGGTATAGTAAAAAGTAAAGCTCGAATGGGAAAGACAGGCCAAACCAAGGATGGCAAATGCCATGCACACAACACCACTTCGATGTCCGTGACAGACATCAGTAAGCAACTGGAGCACACTCTCACTGAGCTTCAAAAGTCTTTTTTTTTTTTTTTTCTCCGAGACGGAGTCTCGCTCTGTCGCCTAGGCTGGAGTGCAGTGGTGCCATCTCAGCTCACTGCAAGCTCCGCCTCCCGGGTTCACGCCGTTCTCCTGCCTCAGCCTCCCGAGTAGCTGGGACTAGAGGCGCCCGCCACCACGCCCAGCTAATTTTTTGTATATTTAATAGAAATGGGGTTTCACCGTATTAGCCAGGATGGTCTCGATCTCCTGACATCATGATCTGCCCGCCTCGGCCTCCCAAGTGCTGGGATTGCAGGCGTGAGCCACCGCGCCCGGCCTCAGAAGTCTTCTTAACACAGGTCCCAGGGAGCCATTGCTGAAGCTTCAGAGTTTGCACCTGAGATGAAATAGCTTTGCCCTCATCCCTAATCCAAGGGAGGGGAGTAGAGGTACATTGTAGAGAGCACCTACTGTGTGCCGAATATTACACTACGTGATGCAATGCTCACCATCGCTCTGCTAACTGGCAAACTGAGCTCTGTTTTATAGTCAAAAAAATTGAGGCTCAGGGAACTTAAAGCTCAAACACAGAAAGCAAGGGGAGAAAACTGATTCAAAGCCACCAGGGTGGACTTTCGAAGCCTCGTTTTTTTCCACCACATCCTGTGACCTCCTTCCCACTTTCCCCTGCCACCACCCATGTCTGGATTTTAATTCTGTGGGGAAACATTTCAACATCTATTCTCCAACCCTACCAAGCAACCTACATTCCAAGCCACCCTACCTCAGAAGCAAAGCAAAACACAGGTGCCTCAATGGCCCGCCCCAGTCCCTGGCCTTCCCTGCCTCCCCTGGCCCGTTCCTGCTCATACCCGCTGCGCATTTGCTTATTTCTGCCAACCTCTTCCCTCCTCCCTCCCCTGGGTGCTGGAAGAGGTGACTCTTCCCACTAGGAAGGCGTGCCCTGCATCCAGGAACCACCGTGGGTCCCCCGCTGGGGCCTTTCTCACCCCTCTCCACCCCAAGGCCAAAAGGCTCAGGGTTCATTGTGTGATAATTCCCCAGCGTTCCCTCACACAGAGAACTTCATGTCGCTTTCTAATTGAATTGTTGTCATGGAAATCACTTTCATTTGCTCTGAAAGGACTTAACTATCAGCCCCCTGTTTTCTCACTTCTGCCTTTGACAATAATCAGCTCACTCCCACCCCCTCCTCTCAACTCCCAAATCTTCCTTCAATGAGCATTCTTCTCGCAAAGTCTGGAAATCAAAAGTCTGGTTTCCTTCCTAATCCTCACATGCTGACCGAAGAGTTGTACTATCTGCCCTGGGGACACACGCTAGGACTCACTTCCTGCCTTCCTAGTGCCTGGGTGGGGTCATGTGACTACTCTGGCCAATGAGACATGAGTTGTCCCAGTGGAGGGGAGCAGCAGCTGCAGCTCCCAGCGCCCTGACATCCCACAGCAAGGGAAGATGGGCTGCTCCTCTGGCAGCCTGGGTCCAAGGGAGGGGGGCACGGAGCAGAGCCCACAGTCAGGTGGAATGGGCACTCAGATTGGGCAAGGAATAAACCCTGTTATTTTAAGCCACTGGCATTTTGACATGCTTTGTTATCCCAGCTTATTCTCACTGATACACCCTCCGCCAAAAAGCGAAGACCAACTGAGTTAGCCTCTTTTTAAAAAATACTTTTATTTATATTTTAATTGTCATATAATAATTGCACATATTTATGGGGTACATAGTGATGTTTTGATACAAATAATGCATGGTGGTCAGATCAGGGTAACTGGCATATCCATCATCTCAAACATTTCTTTCTTTGTGTTGGGAACATGCAATATCCTCCTTATTTAACTTCTTTAGACTAAAGCTAGTTTCCAAGAAGGCAGTGGCTCCCATCACCAATCCAAGGAGAGTCCTACATTTCTGGAGGATCACAAATGTCTGCCATTCGCAGCCTGGGAGTTTCATCCTCAGCTCCACCACCTATGAGCTGGGTGACGAAGGACAGGTCACTTACTCTCTCTCTGTCTCAGTTTTATCATCTGTAAACTGAGGGTAGAAGTACCTACCTCTAAGGATGGTTGTGAGGATGAAATGAGTCAATCTATGTAGAGTGTTTAAACAGCACCTGGCACATTGTGTAATTTAAGTGTTAGTTATTAATATAATCACTGATACATTTATCATTATCATCTTCATCAAGGCAGGGACTCTGAATTGTTTAATTGTTTTAATGTTGGAATTGAGTTTACAATGAACCATCCTGTTAGAGGGTTTCTCAAGACCACTCTCATATGTTTAGTGATTCAGTAGAAGAGCTCATGGAACTCAGCATTTGGTTGGACTTATGGCTAAGGCTTATTACAGCAAAAAGATATACAACAGGATCAACAAGGGAAAAGACACAGGCAGATTCTGTAGAAATCCATGCACCAGCTTCCTTATACTCTCTCTTCCTCCCATGAGGGTCACACAGAGCACACTCTTCTTCCAGCAAGAAAAACACAGCAACATATGCGTGCTGTTTCTATCCAGGGAAGCCCATCAGAGACTCAGTGCCCAGCATTTGTAATGGGGACTAGTCACACAGACTCCCCTGCCTAGCATGTACCCATATTCCAGATTCCCAGAGGGAAAGCAAGTGTTCACCATAAGTCACATGGTTTGTACAGTCTAGGAACCATGACACACACTTATTCAGGGAACAGTCCAAGTGCCAACTCCCAAACACCAGCCAAAGGTCAACCTTGTAAGCAGACCTTTCCAGGAATAACAGTCTCAGGCCTGCTGCATTTATTCTTCCATGCATACCCTTCAAACAGCCCTATAGCCTGGGATGGACCTATCTGGCAATGGCCTTGTATAGACTAATGGAGTCAGCCAATTACAGATAAGGACCCTGGAGCTCAGAAGGACATGTGATAGGCTGACCCAGCTCTTGGTCTCTAATCCAGGGATGGCAAATGTATGGTTAAATGCCCAAATACCTCCACTACCAATGATCCCTGTCTGTATCCAGCACGGCACTTTTTCCTGTTGGGCAAGGTAGACACAGAAGCTTTCTCGGTGCTGGGGTAGAGGGAGCCATTGTGCTGGAGCAGAGGTGGCCAAACAGACCTTCCCTCGCTGGGTTGCATCCAACCTGGGCAGAGTTGTTGCCTCTTAGAGGGTCTTCAGAGAGGGAAATTCAAGAGTTTCTTCAGCCACTCTTTCCAGGGTTCACCACCTTGAGCAACAAAAGCTACCTCCTTACAACCAAAACAATTCTTTTCTGCTGCATTTTTAAGTTCTGTTTTTTCTTACAGAGCCTTCTGTGGACAGGGAAGGCCAGTGTTTCATATCTTGCCTTTAAAAATCCAACATGAACATTTGATAAAAATAATGGCATAGTCTGCTGGCTTTCTAAACTCTGGGTTAAACACCCCACTCGCTCATTTCCGCCCCATCCCCAAAAAGAAGTTCAATGCTCAATACCTAGCCAGTCTTCACTAGTTTATATAAACTTATAACCAACTGCTTGCATACCCATTAATAAAAAATTGGTTAAATGACTCATATTACTCCATTTATTTAAAAAAAAAAAAAAAAGATGGAGAGTTCCATTTATTGACGTGGAAAGATGACCTTGATTGATGGTTAAATTTTTGAAATTAAAAACCAATATGAGTTTTTGCCCTCACTTAAAAACAAGGAGAGTTCACATAAAAATCTGGATTTCTTGATTCTCCAGAATAAGGGTCAGCACAGTCTTTCTGTAAAGGGCTAGAGAGTAAATGTTTTCCACCTTGCAGGCCAAATGGTTTCTACTGAAGCTTCTCAACCCTGGTGTTACGGTGTGAAAGCAACCGGAGACAATATGTATATGATAGGCATGGCTGCTTTTCAATAAAACTTGGTCTATCAATTGACCCACCGGCTGTAGTTTGCCAACCTCTGCTCTAGAAACCAGAAAGCCAGAGACGGGCTCTTTCCAGCCCTTCCATCCCAGATCTATCATGAAAGAAGGGGCTGCAAACTTAGAAACCTAGAGAGTCCTGATGCAAAACACAACTGGGAGAAGCAGGCTGGTTTTAGGACAACTGGAAGTGGTGGTGACTCGGGCACACTGCGCAGTTCCAGACTTTTCCCATCGGAGAATGTTGGCCCTCTGTGAACAGATCTGATTTTTCCAGAGATGCCAAAAATCCAGACTTTTACACAAAATTTCTGTTTTTAAACAGTAGCCATTTGTCCAACTTTTTTTTAACATCGTTGTTAGTTCCCCAGAGCTGCCGTAACAAATTAGCACAAATGGGATGGCTTATAACAACAGAAATTTATTCTCTCATAGTCCTGGGGGCTGGAAGTCCCAGACCAAGGTGTAGGTAGGACCATGTTCCCTCCAAAGGCTCTGGAGAGGTTCCATGCCTTTCTCTTTGCTTCTGGTGTCGCTGGTAACCCTTGGTGTTCCCTGGCATCATGTAGGCACGTCACTCCAATCTCTGCTGCATCTTCACATGGCCTTCGTGTGTGTGTGTGTGTGTGTGTGTGTGTGTGTGTGTGTGTGTGTTCTCCCTCTTCTTTTTTTTCTTTCTTTTTTTTTTTTTTTTGAGACAGTCTTGCTCTTGTTGCCCACACTGGAGTGCAGTGGCACAACCTTGGCTCACTGCAACCTCCGCCTCCCGGGTTCAAGCAATTCTCCTGCCTCAGCCTCCTGAGTAGCTGGGATTACAGGCGCCCGCCACCACACCAAGCTAATTTTAGTAGAGATGGGGTTTCACCATGTCGGCTAGGCTGGTCTTAAGCTCCCGACCTTGTGATCCACCTGCCTCAGCCTCCCAAAGTGCTGGGACTACAAGCATAAGCCATCATGCCCGGCCTGTTCTCCCTCTTCATCTAAGGACACCAGTCATATTGGATTAGGGCCCACCATAATGACCATATCTTAACTTGACCACATATGCAAAGACCCTCTTTCCCAATCAGGTCATGTTCACAAGTATTAGTGGTTAGGACTTGGACGTATGTTTTGGGGGACACAATTCAACCCACAGTACCCACAAATCCAGCTCATGGCCTTCTGACTAGCAACCTCTACATTAAAATCACATGTGGTAAGACAGCATGATGAAAGACTGTTTGATTAGAATCCAAAGTTATACACAAATTGGATTACCAGGAAGGGCTGCACCTCTCTCTGCCTACCTTTCAACAGTCCAAACCCTCAATCAATTCCTCTCTTCAGACTTAAACATTATGCATGCCTCTTGGAAAGCAAGCTGACTTCACTGGCGCTGACAGTTGTTACTGCACCAGCTGTCAGGGGAGACGCCAGCGCTTCTGCCATTTGACTGACAGCCGCACCAACAAGGGTCAGGTCAAGGCCAAAGGCGTAGGCAAGCATTGCTTAACAGACAGGCAGCCCCCAAAGGTACGAGGGACTCACACCCACACAAATGCACTCTCAAGGTTTCCCCAGGGAGAAAAAGCATCCTCTCATTCCCAACTCCACTCCAGCCATTCGGCCTTGACGGACACACCCAGACAGCATTGAGACGCCGGAAATCAAGCATAGCCCACGGCCTGCGCATCAGAAATCTCATCTAATGATTAGAACAAAGTCTGGGATGGATAGTTCATTTCACCTGATGGTTTTGTTCTAATTAGCCAACTGCCCAAAACAACTCTGCAATTCTGGTCACTGTGATCAGACCCACGGTCTGATCTAAATGGCTGAAAAATGCTCAGAGACGCACCTCTGTGGTGCAGAGACCAGCTGCTGTCACCAGCTGGAGTCATCTGACCGCTTCGAGGTCAGAACAGAAGCCAGGGCAGTCACAGTTCTAAGAATAGGGTTTGTTCTGTTTTTCCTTATCCTTTATCCAAATATCCAACAGATGTAAACTATATATTTAAATAAACAAAGGAATGCATAAAAGACACCACTGGCACTGATTTCCCAACTAATTTCTAATGCTCTAGTGGCCAGAGTCAAACACCCATGGATACCGAGAAGATGTTTGTCAATTTTCATTAGTATTTACCTTTAAAAATAATTTTAGACTGGGCACAGTGGCTCACACCCGTAATCCCAACACTTTGAGAGGCTGAGGCAAGAGGATTGCTTAAGTGCAGGAGTTCAAGAACAGACTGCACAACACAGGGAGACCCCATTTCTACAAAAACTTAAAAAATTAGCCAGGCATGGTGGCACGTACCTGTAGTCCCAGCTATTCAGGAGGCTGAGATGGGAAGATTACTTGAGCCCAGGAGGTCAAGGCTGCAGTGAACTGTGATCACACTACTGCACTCCAGCCTGGGCGACAGAGTGAGACCACTCTGTTTTTTTCTCCCAAAAAAAACAAAACACATCAGCCAAAGGTTTTCAAGGATGCAAGATAACAAAATTACAATAATCTCCAAAGCTAGGAAGGTGGGACATGGTTAACTTAGCATCTGTTCAACTCCCACTCACCTTTCAAAACCCACTTCAGAATTATCTTTTGTTTGAGCAGCTTTACCCAATTTCCTCATTCAAAGAAACTCTCCTTAATAATCTGGATATTCCTCCCATCAAAGCCACATCACATCACTCTCATTTATTTCTTGCATTTCTCCTGAAAAGCATGTCTCCATCAAGGGTGAGGGACTCAGTGTCTTTGATTCCTCAGCCATGATCATCAGGTCTGACACGTAATGGGTGCTACCAACAACTTCCTGAAAGAATGAGCTATGGCAAAACACCGCACTGACCGTATGAAGAAGAAAACCTAAGATGACCTCAAATTAAGAAAGCCAGACGTACACTCCACAATGGGCTAACAGAATATGATTAAATAACAAAAAAGCTGAATCCACAAACTAATCCTAGGAATTCAGAATGTGGAGTGAGCTGTGAGCTGGGGTGATCACAGAGCTCCATGGAAGGAGAGAAAAAGTCCAACCCAAGTTCCAGGTTAGCTGGGTTTGGGACTGGGCTTTGAATGAGGAAGTTGGGTAAAGTTGCTCAAATAAAAGATAATGCTGAAGTGGATTTTGAAAGATGAGTAGGAGTTGAACAGATGGTAAGTTAACCATGTCCCACCTTCCCAGCTTTGGGGATTTTTGTAATTTTTTTTATTTTGCATCCTTGGAATTCTTGGGCTAATTTTTTTATTTTTTGGGAGACAGGGTCTGATCTCACTCCATCACTCAGGCTGGAGCGCATTAGCGTCATCATAGCTCACTGCAACCTTGACCTCTTGGGCTCAAGTAATCTTCCCATCTCAGATGAATGAGAGGTTGTGGGCATTTAAGTTATCAGAGACGGTATAGTTAGTGATCTTTAGGTTACCCTTAGGAGGCACCCAAGTTCTCAACCAACTAAAATAGACAAAGATGTAAGGCAGATGTAGATCAAAATGTCAGCTGTATTACCACAAAGTTAATATTGCAGAATACAGCCTGTTCTCTTCTTTGGGGTTCTTCCCCATAGGAACCCGAGTTGGGCACTGAGTGATAGTCCCAAAGACTTTGATAGCACTCAAAGTCTGCATAGTCTGGCAACGAGCACTGACAACAATGCACCATGGTCGGAACACCTCTATGTCACCAGAGGGTGGATCCACCTGGACAACCACTTTGGAAAACAGTTTGTCACCATTTGGTAAAGTTGAAGATGCAGTGAACACATGATCCAGCCATTGTAGACAATGAACCTGGAGGATTTGGGCCTGTCTGTGTTGTGACGCAAGTACGAAAATGTTCACAGGAGCCTTGTTCATTGGAGCAAAGGACAGGTAACCACCCAAATGTCAGCTGTAAAAGAGATGAATCCTGGAACATTCCTAGAATGGAATAGCATAGAGCTGCTACACATTTCAATGTGAAAGAATCTCCCAAATGCAATGTTTAGTGAAAGAGGGGCAGCACCAAAGGACACCCAGAGTACAACTTCACTTACATACCACTCACGAAGAGACCCAAAAAAATGATGTATTATTTAGGGAGCAAACAGAGCAGCAAAGGAATGATGAACACAGAATTCAGGAGAGGTTCTTTATGAGGGGATAGGGAAAGAGATTGGGGAAGAGCACAGAGGGGGCTTAAAAGTAGAGGCACACTGACTCAAACCTGTAATCCCAGCACTTTGGGAGGCCACGGTGGGTGGATCACCTGAGGTCAGAAGTTCAAGACCAGCCTGACCAACATGGTGAAACCCCACCTCTACAAAAATACAAAAATTAGCCAGTGTGGTGGTGGGTGCCTGTAATCCCAGCTATTCGGGAGGCTGAGGCAGGAGAATCACTTGAACTCAGGAGACAGAGCTTGCAGTGAGCCAAGATCACACCATTGCACTCTAGCCTTAGTTATCTTAGTGACAACAAGAGAAAATTGGGATGTCAGGGGAAATCGAGATATACTGTTACTGTACGTACGTCACTCTTTTACCCTATGTAAAAGAAATAATCTTTTCTTTTCTGTTTTTGAGACAGGGTCTCACTCTGTCACCCAGGCTGTGTGCAGTGGTTTTGATCATGGCTTATTGCATCCTCAACCTCCCAGGCTCAAGAGATCCTCCCACCTCAGCCTCCCAAGTAGCTGGGACTATAGGCATGAGCAACCATGCCCAGCTAATTTTTGTAATTTTTGTACAGATGAGGTTTCACTGTGTTGCCCAGGTTGGTTTCGAACTCCTGGACTCAAGAGATCCTCCCACCTCAGCCACCCAAAGTGCTGGGATAATAGGCATGAACCACCACACTTGGCCTATTTTTCTTAACTAAGTAGTAGGTACATGGGTATTCACTGTACGATTTTATTCCTTAAATGTAATTTATAAAGATGATTTTATATCTATTCAAGTTAGTATAAAAACAGAATTATATGTATAGAGAGATAAATAGAGATAGAGATGCTTGTGCGTTCAAAAGGGCACCGTGAATAGGTTCCTGAGTGTTCTATGTGGAGAGCATCTCCTGATGAGGTCACCAGTGGCCCTCCTGACCCTTGGCATCTGACTGTTTGAGCGAAGAATGACATTGAAATGCAAAAACATGAGCCATGCTCTACGCAGAACACTCTGGAAGTGGAAGTGCCAACATCTGTAGCAGGGATGGGTAATGACCTGCCAGGCAAGGCCACAGCGTTAAATTAATCCCTGATGTGTTGGAGGGTTTTTATTCTTTCATTGGGTCATTTAATAATGTGATGACTCCCTCCTTCCCTCCGCCTTTAGCTCCCCCATTGCTATGGAGACGATTGTGAATCAGCTATCATAAATAAAAATAATCCAACTGCACACGCCCGCGCCACATGCCACTTGGATGTGGTGCCAACTCGAGTTTATTTTTTTTTTTATCCAAGAGCTCTCAGGAGCTCGAGCAATACAGGACATCTCCTAAGAAATGGATGCTATTCGGTGTCTGTTCAAAAACAGGCCTGAGCCCAGGGGATCAGAGGCTCATGTCTGCCTCTCACCAATCGCTGGACCAAAGAGGGAGTTTTTGCCTAAATGGGAATTTCCCACCCACTGGAGGACAGGGATACCCTATTCATCAATATATTCTGCTGCAGAAACTAACTACTCCTGTACCCCCAAATAACCCCCTGAAAGGTATCCCAAGAACTTTTCGGCAAATGCAACAAATGCAACAATCCCTTTAGCTCGGCATTCAAAGCCCTTCCCACAGCCTTTTCCCAAGTCCTCCCAGCAATGTGGAAGACCATTTACAAAAAGGTTTTCAGGAACGTGGAATCCCACCATTAGAAGGCTATTCCTTTCTTAATTCTCCTGCAGTCCTTCTCATAAAGACAGGAAGCCTCCGTCTCTGCTAATGAGTCTCTAACATTTGGCTAATGGCCCTTGTTAGACGGGAGACAGCAGGTCTCTGTCTGAGAGGCTTTGGCAAGCCGCAGTATCTAGCTGGAATTTAAGATCATTGCTTTGTTTTCATTGTCTTTATTTCAAAGGTTTCTGGCTATTTATGGCAAGTGATACTGGCTTTCTATTTGTGGTAGTGATACAGTCTGCTTTTAAAATAAACATATTTAAGTAAAAACGAGTTGATTTTTTAAAACATATATTAGATTTTTTTAAATAGCCAGAGAATACTGTTGATATGGCCAAATATATCCATATAATATATAACATACATTATATATATGTTATATGTTATATATGATATATTATATATTATACATTATATATTAAATTATATATTATATATATGAAGGTAATATATTAAAAAACCCAAAGTTTGGGAAACATGGCCTCTTCATTGTAGCCTTTCTTCCTACCAATGCACTTGCCAGCTGTGCACATAGTAGGTTTGCAATTCGAGACTTCTGAAAATAGAAAGGACACAGAGAGAGCACCAGAGGTGAGCATAGCTCAGGGCAAGCCAAGTACCACCATCAGATGGGCCTTATCCCATTTCACTCTGACTAATTTTGAAATTTTTTTACTCAACCTTCATGAATTGTGAGTGCTACAAATACCAAGGGTCAGGAATAGCAGACTCTCAACACAAAACCTTCCACCTCTCCACCACCACACCATGGCAGACACTGTCAAACAGCTGTGGAATTCCTTCCCACGATCAATCATAATGAATGGGTGGAATGAAGATCATGGTGTGCCAGAGTCTGCCATTTGTTCTCTAACATCCTTGCAACAATAATCGACCCCTTGTATTTTGCCAAGCTCGTGGCCACTGTGAATAAAAACCATATTTCCATCCCAGCACTTTAGGAAGCTGAGGCAGGAGGATCCCTTGAGGCCAGGAGTTTGAGACCAGCATAGGCAACATAGCAAGACTCCATCTCTACAAAAATAAAGATTAAAAATTAAAAATTAGCAGGGTATGGTGCATGGTGGTGCACACCTGTAGTCCCAGCTACTCGGGAGGCTGAGGTGGGACGATCGCTTGAGCCCAGGAGTTGGAAGCTGCAGTAAGCTAGGCTTGCATCCCTGCACTCCAGCCTGGGTAATAAAGCAAGACCCTATCTCTTTTGGGGGAAAAAAAAGAAAAAAAAACTGTTTCCCAGGTTCCTTTGCAGGTAAGCATGGCCATAAAGCTAATGCTCCATCTCACTTTCTTTCAGTCCATCTTTTTGCCCTGGCTCTTGCTGTAAGAAGCTGGGCACATGTGGAGCCCCCACGCACCTCCACTGCACCTCCTATCCGCTCCCCGCCGCAGAGCCCCTGCAGGAGCCCGTTCAGCTGTCCCGTACATGCTCAAAACCGTGAGTACAAGGGATTCAACATCCTGAAGAGCAACTCTTGACCAATGGAGAAAATACTCCCCTCATCGTGTCTCTGGTGAACAGCAGTCCTGGAGCGTGTTTCACTCTGCTCTTGGAAGCAGTTTCAGCAGGAGGGAACCCCAAGGCCTACAGTGGTAACTACCTGGGTCATGCAGCCTTGGATTCAATCTTCCCTCCTTCCTGTTTCCTCTTCCCAGTTGTCCCATTCCACTTCCTTTGAATACATTTCCAAAGTAAATTACCTGCATACAAGCCTTTATATCAGCTTCCACTTTTAGAGGCAACCCAAGTTAACATAATAAGGTCAGGAAATGGGACACTGTGGGGTACTACATGCAACTTCTTGGAAAGTGGCCTTAGGGAGCAAAAGGATCATACGCTAACAAGAGAGAAAATAAAAATTAGCAGGCTAGGATGCATGGTGGTGCACCCTGAGGTTCCAGGTACTCAGGAGGCTGAGGTGGGAGGATGGCTTGAGCATAGGAGTTCGAGGCTGCAGTGAGCTGTGATCGCACCACTGCGCTCCAGCCTGGGTAACAGAGCAAGACCTCGTCTCTTAAAACACACACACACACATACACACACACACAAAAAGATACGAGATGTGGCATTAGCTTTCTGGCCATGCTTAGCTGCAAAGGAACCTGAGAAGCATAGCTTTTTTTTTTAAGAGGCAGGGTCATGTTCTGTTGCCCAGACTAGAGTGTAATGGGGCAATCCTAACTAACTGCAGCCTCGAACTCCTGGGCTCAAGTGATCCCCTTGCTCTTTTCCATTTCCTGCTACCTGGAATGTGGGAGGCACATCTGGAGCTCTATCTTGGACCATGAAGAGAGACCCACACCTTAGGAATGATGGTGAGCTGGAAGGAACTGGAAACAGAGAGGGTTTTCCTGCAAGCAGCTGCCATCCCAGTTCTGGACACTTATTTCTGCGCGTGTATATGAGAGGGACATACACTTCCGTCTTGCTTAAATCGTTGTTACTTGAGGTCTCAGTTCTCTACAGCCAACCTAACACATAGGATTTAAGTGATCAATCACGCTCCGTGCTGGATCCTACTGAACTAGGGAGATATAAGGTGACAGGACAATCCCCCGACACCTGGATTTCTCGCTTTGTTTAAACAAGGAGAAGGTTCTAATTCATCCTGGGTGAGAACACAGTACATCCTCTCCCAAGCTCCCTTGACAAGCTACTGTGCTGAGAAACCTCAGGACACAGGTAAAGAGCTAATTACCAGGCTCGAGTCCCAAGGCAGCTCTCAACAGCTCTCTAATCTTCAAGAAAAATGTCATTTAAACGGCACCTCTGCCAGGGAACCAGAAAGGCTGCCTGCCTCGCTCAACAAAGGGCCTGCATTTGTTACCCTGCTTTCTGCAGCCAAGGAATCATTATTTTTCCTGGCACCACTGGAGGAAGGTGAAGTAGCAAGGAGACCCTCCCAGTCCCTGGAATTCCAACAGCACTCAGGACAGCGCCTGGCCCGAGTCACCGGCAAGGTTACAAATGCTTAGGTGATGAAGTAAACATAAGGGAAACCAACCCAGGTCTGCTCCATGAACTGCAAAGTAACTGTAAATATAATCAGAGGTGTATCTGGGAACCTAAGATCCTCCAGAAGAAGGTGTCACCTCGGGGCCATTACTATTGAGGCCAAGAAAAACAGCAGCTCCCGCAAGAAACCCAATTAACTACATCAGTTGCTAAAATAAATTCCAGCTTGCTAGTTAACAAGGTGGAAGTTCTTCTGAACAGCCTCTAAGAGCAAAAACTAGCAGCATGGTAAGATCGCTGGGGTAACAAGATGCGGTGCTGGGAGGCGCAAACAGGGATGCTGATTCTAGCCCCCAACTGCTGTGTGATGCCTGGGAAACCCATGTCCTCTCACAGCCTCGCTAGTCTTTCTTGTCTTTTATCTTTATTTTATTTATGTTTTGAATGAGTAAAACATTTTCATGTCTCAAACTTCAAAAGATACATGATTCTAGAATAAAATGTCTCCCTTCTGTCTTACACTCAACTCCCCAGAAGCAACCAACATTACCAGTTTCTCATGAACTTTGCAAAAATATTGTGTGTATATAAAAGTGCACATATACACACATACTATATTACTTTTTCTTTTTAACACCGTCACATACTATACACACTGTTCTGCACCTGGTTTTGTTTTTCACTTAGCAATCTTTTATGGAGATGGTTACAGCCAATATATACACTGTCTTCATTTTCCTCACACTGTATAGCATTCCACTGTATGGCTATGCACCGACATTTATTTACGCATGCCCCTCCTGGTGGACATTCAGGTTGCTTCTTGCCTTATGCTACTGCAGGGGTGCAATGAATAACCTCATGCATGGGTTAATCTGCACAGGTACAATCTCTCTGAATGATAAATTCTCAGAAGTAAACTGGATGAGTCAAAGTGTGTGCATTTGTAATTTTAACTGATAATGCCAAATTCCCCTCCAGAGAAGGTGAGCCAACACTGCTAACATAGTGTACAAAAGCCAAGTCCCAATTTCCTCCTTTATGAAGTTGAGAGATCCCTGAGCTCTGCCAGTCAGAGGATAACACCATCTCACCTTGGTATAGCAGCCTTTATTTTTCATTGTTTCCTTTGCTTTTTGTAGAGATGGAGTCTTGCTAAGTTGCTCAGGCTGGTCTTGACTTCCTGGGCTCAAGCCATCCTCCTGCCTCAGTTTCCTAAAGTGCAGGGATTACAGGCGTGCACTACCTCACCTGGCTCATAGCAGCCTTTACAGTAGAGATCACCAACCAAAGGTCCACAGGCCAAATGCAACTTGCACACCAATATTGATTGGTCCACACTGCATTTCTTACCCTGAGCCAAGATTGAAAAAATCAAGACACTTCTCATTTAAAAATATATATATAGATTTCTAGCTTCTCTCGAGAAATCACATCTGTTAACTCTAAGTTCATATTCTCACAGACTAGTAAGTGGCAGTCACAGATTAGGAGCCGCTGCCCCCGCCAACTCATGCTCAGGCTCTGTCATGAGCCACAGTCCCCAGCACTCCCTATTGCATGCCCCAACCATGAGTGCGACTTTCAGTTACCTCTTATCATCCCAACTGCAGTGTTACTTTCTTTATAGCAGAGAAATATTTCTGTATGACAATGTGCTTATCAGAAGAATTAACCAAAAAGAGAGGATGTGACAGAAAATGGCTAATTCTAGTTTCCTTTCTCCCCTTCTTCCTTTTATTCATGGAACTCCCCAACGCACAAGGTTGGAGATTACCTTTCCCAGTCTTCTTGCAGCGGATGGTGTCTGTGTGGCTCATTTCCAGACTTTGGGACACGAGCCAAAGTGAGACATGCAATTCCCAAGCCACACCCTTTAAAAAGGAAATTCCCGGCCCTGCACTTCCTCACTCCTTCCCCATCCAGCCTGGAATGCACCTATGGAGATGAGGTAACCTCAATCACGAAACAGACACCAGCCTAGGGAGTGACAGAGCAAAGAGATGGAAACCGCTGGGTCCCAGGATGACCTCAGAGATCACAGCATTTCCTACATGGGGATGGTTAAACGAGAAGAGAAAAAACGGTCTTGTCTGAGCCACTGCACATTGAGGTCTTCATGATACAGCAGCTTGCCACATCCCCAAAAATGGAGAGAAAGCATGGTTCTTTGTGAACAAGAAGAATATTCCCAAGTGTTTAACATTCAAATGCCTGGCCTGCTTGACCAGCAAGGCTCACCATCCTGAGTTCATCCTGGGTCCAGTATAGTGATTTGCTCACCACTGTGGTCTCACTGGACAGCCCAGCCCAGAGGGCCGTGGGACATATTCACTTTCAAATTAAATGACTTCAAGGCAGTCAGAAAACACAGACTTGATTGATAACTCACATCCAGACAATTTCATGAGCTAGTGGGACTTGGATAAGAAGCCCAAATTCACCCTGATGCTAAAATAAATTCCAAGAATCAAATACTTTCAAAAGAAATCACTGAAGTACCAGAAGAAAGCCTGGGTAACATTTTTTACAAGTGTGGTGTGGAGAAGGCCTAACCCAACCCAAACCTGACCCTCAGCCCCAACCATGACAAAACGGAAAAATCTCCAAAACAGAAAATGCTGTCAGCAATTACTTGGTCTCTGTGAGCAGGCCTGGCCTGAGCAGCTAGACTTGCTTCCATGCCATTCTGTGTGTTTCCATTTTGATCATGTGCATAGATCACTCTTAAGATTTTAATTATAATTATGCTCAGTTATAATAAATTGATTTTAAAGGGAAAGTAATACCCAGTGCCCATTGGCAATAGAATGGGTAAGCGGTAATAGATTCACATAAGTCAATGCTCAACAGCAGACCTTGGCCAATGTTTTCCATAAAAGGCCAGAGAGTAAATATTTTAGGTTGTACTGGCCATTTAGTCTTTGCTGCATATTCTTCTTTGTTTGGGGTTTAATTTTTTAATTTTGGGTTTTTTTTTTTTTTTTTTTGAGGGTCTCTCTCTGTCACCCAGGCTGGAGTGCAGTGGCGCGATCTCAGATCACCCATGACCTCCGCCTCCAGGGTTCAAGCAATTCTCCTGCCTCAGCCTCCCTAGTAGCTGGGATTACAGGTGCCCGCCACCATGCCTCACTAATTTTTGTATTTTTAGTAGAGACAGGGTTTCATCATGTTGGCCAGGCTGGTCTTGAACTCCTGACCTCAGGTGATCCACCCACCTCATCCTCCCAAAGTGCTGGGATTACGGGCGTGAGCCACCACGCCTGGCCTGGGTCTTTTTTTTTTTTTTTTTTTTTTAATATATAATCCTTTAAGCTTAAAAACTATTCTTAGCTCACAAGCTCAATTTGGCCCACAGGTTATAGTCTGCCAACCTCTCTGTTCTACAGCAATGAGTATGAATGAGAAGTCACTACTTGTAACGATATTACAAGTATAATTGTGCTATTTTGTTATTGTCATTAATCTCTTACTATGTCTAATTGATAAACTGAGCTTTATCATAGGTATGTATGTATAGAAAAAACACTCTAGTATAAGATTTAGTACCATCTGTGATTTCAGGCGTCCACTGGGGATCTTGAAACGTATCCCCTGCAGACAAGCGGGGAATACTATATATACAGTCACGCACCACAAAATGACATTTCTGTCGACAACAGACCATGCATATAATAGTGGTCCTGTAAACTATAATACCGTATTTTTACTATACATGTTTAAAGATGTTTACATACACAAATGCTTATCCCTGGGCTGCAGTGGCCTACAGTATTCAGTATAGTAACAAGCTGTACAGGTTAGTAGCCTACGTGTGTAGTAGGCGCTACCACCTGGGTCTGTGTAAATATACTCTGTGATGTTCGCACAAGGACAAAATCGCCCAACAGCAAATTTCTCAGAAGGCATCCCTGTCATTAAGTAACGCATGACTATATATTATAATTCAATGAAAAATTCAAGAAATAAATGAATTTCATAAGGAAAGATGGGCTGAGCGTGTCTATGCACGTGCGTGTGGGTGTTTGCATTCATGCAAGGGGAAAAGAATGCAAAGGGGCTTATAATCTGGGAGGTGAGGGAGAAGCAGACCAGAAAACAAATTAGGCCACTTTAAATTGCGTTTGAGAACAAGGTGTGTCATTTTATTACAGGGAACTGCATGCTTGGCATACAACAGTTGTGCACCAGCTGTGAGCTGCTCCACTCTCCCAGACCCAACTGCTTCTGAGACCCCTAAAGACCTGAGCTGGGAACAACTGGTAATGTTCCTCTGCCCAAAACAGTCCATCCCCATCAACACTCCAGCACCTGGGCCCCAGGCCCTATCTGCCCAGAATGGCCCACCTTGTTTTGGGCCCCTCCAGGCTGCCAAAGCCCAACCAGAACACCCTACCTTTTCTGACTTCCCGGGACCCTCAAAAGCTTAGCAGAGTGATGGCCTCCAAAATGTCCACATCCTAAAGGCCAGAACCTGTGAATATGTTACTTTATAAGACAAATGGGACTCTACAGACGTGATTAGGTTAAGGATCTCGAGATGGGGTGGATATCCTGGATTGCCATGATGGGTCCAACATCATCTCATAGGCACTTATCAGAGGGAGGCAGGAGAGGCGGAGCCAGGAGAGGCAGAAGCAGAGGAGGCGATGTGATGACGGAGACAAGTTGAATGCATGCTTTGAAGATGGAGGAAGGGGCCACAAGCCAAGGAATGCAAGTAGCCTCTAGAAGCTGGAAAAAGCAAGGAAACATATTTTCCTCTAGAGCTTCCAGACAGAACACAGCCCTGCCTTGATTCCATTCCTTGTCATTTCAGACTTCCAACCTCTAGATAGTAAGATAATAGATTTGTGTTGTGTAAGCCACTAAATTTCCAATAATGTGTTACAGGAGCAATAGAAAATTAATACATGGAACACCACAAGTTTTCCCAAACAGCCAGTACCCAGTACTATGCCTGGGGCAAACTTACTCCACAATTCCCTCAGATGGTTGTGACTTTCTACATCTGGTTGCATTCACCCATAAACCATTAACACAGCCACAAACACCAACAGTTCACATCTAATCACATCTCCCAGGCCACCTCTTGCACCAAAACCCTTAGTTATACCACACATCTGACTTCCGGTTTGGAGAACATGTTTTTATACCCATATCTCAGATGCACACCAACCTCAAAAAAACATTTTGAAACCCTTTGTTCATTCTTGATACATTTATTGACCACCAAGGGCCTGGAACTGTCCTGGGTGCTGAAGATACAGCAGAAAACAACAAATATGCGTGAAGACCTCACATGTGCTAGGCACTACTCCAAGTCTGGGGTATGGAGAAGGGAACAAAAACACAATGTCCTCGCCAAGTGCCAGGCACCAAGGACTTTACACGTCAGAGTTTATCAAGAATTGCAGCACCCTGATGAGAACGTGTTATTATTCTGCCTAGTCTACAAGTGAAGAAACAGGTCAGACAGCTTGTACAATGCCACAGGCAGTCTGGCTTCCAGTATGATGCTTTGAGGCACCTACCTCTCCATACTGTCCAGCAGAAAAACAGTTGCTCCCATCAAATGTTCATTCCACTCTGAGCTGCATCCGGTGGTACGTGAAGTGGAGGATACAGACACATTATATAAGAAAAATCTGACCTCAAAGTGGGGAGTTTATTGTCCCCACAGATGTAAAACCACCGCCGCCAATACCACAGGGTAATAGACAATAGCAAACTCAGTTGATTACTTGAGAAGGAATGAGTAGTTCTAAGTGGAAAACTGCTGGGTAAAAGCTTCCCCTGCTGTGAGCTATTCAATTCATTCATTAAGGATGAAACAGACTCCAATCCACTCCATGCTCAAGGGGCCTGGGAGGCTGGTTTACTGCATCTGGGGGCACAAGGCTCTGCAAGGTGCTCCCCAATAGTCAGTCTGCCTTGAAGAGGCCCTTCCTGGCCTCTTAGCTGAATTCAAGGGTCAGAAAGTCAAATGCCTGCAGGGATCTGACAGCAACAGTAAATGAACAGAGGCAGCCAACACACTTTGCTTGAATATTAAATACATGAGAATGATCTTCACTTCCACAAAGATGTTCTCTCCTATTGTTCTCAAAACACACAGCCCTCTGGAAGCCTCTAATTTTTGACAGAGTCTGGCAAAGAGAGAGATATTTGTTTCCCATAAGAAAAACTATAGTTCAAGAATGATTATAAATGGTAACTGACAGCCTCGATGTAGGGTAGACAAGAGGGGGTGGTGGTGACTGTGGCAAAGTGGCAAGCCCACGCCTTATCTAAAGGGGGCACACACTCATCAGCACCACTCCAATGTTGCCAGCACTTCCTCTGTTTCAAGACAGACCAAAAATACAGCTATTTGGCCGGGCGCGGTGGCTCAAGCCTGTAATCCCAGCACTTTGGGAGGCCGAGACGGGTGGATCACGAGCTCAGGAGATGGAGACCATCCTGGCTAACCTGGTGAAACCCCATCTCTACTAAAAAATACAAAAAACTAGCCGGGCGCGGTGGCGGGCGCCTGTAGTCCCAGCTACTCGGGAGGCTGAGGCAGGAGAATGGCGGGAACCGGGGAGGCGGAGCTTGCAGCGAGCTGAGATCCGGCCACTGCACTCCAGCCTGGGCAACAGAGCGAGACTCCGCCTCAAAAAAAAAAAAAAAAAAAATACAGCTATTTATGAGCAAGAGTCAATTTTTTTAATGTTAGCCCCTATTTTTTCAGACACTCCTTAAGCAAAACAAAACATATCTGTTGGTCAGATTCAGTCTTTGGACTGAATCCAAGCGGGGACCAAAGGTGCATACCACCAGGTCTGGCTAAGGTTTACTTTTTTTTTTTTTTTTTTCCTGTACAAACGAGGTCTTGTTATGTTGCCCAGGCTGGTCTCAAACTCCTGCCATTAAGCAATCCTTCTGCCTCAGCTTCCCAAAGTTCTTACAGATGTGAGCCACTGTGCCCAGTCAATATTTATCTTTAAATTGCCCCACTTGTTTTTAAACTTAATGCCAAGTTTAGCCTTGTCCTGAGGTATAAGTATTACTGGTTTGTTGTGCTAGTTATATTTCTTTCTAACTCATACTCAAATAAATATAGGCTGGGCATGGTGGCTCACTCCTGTAACCCCAAGCACTCTGGGAGGCCGATGTCGGAGGATCACATAAGCCCGGGAGGTCGAGGATGCAGTAAGCTATGATTTCACTGCTGCACTCCAGCCTGGGCGTTTAGAGCAAGACCCTGTCAGAGCAAGTGGGCATCATTTTTCATATCCTGCTCAGGGGAAATAAGGGCCATTGATTATGGAAGCAAATGCCACTGTCCAGAGACACATATAACCCCTTTTCTGGCCTTCCTCTGGTTAAATAAATCTTCCGGCCGGGCGCAGTGGCTTAAGCCTGTAATCCCAGCACTTTGGGAGGCCAAGACGGGCGGATCACGAGGTCACAAGATCAAGACCATCCTGGCTTACATGGTGAAACCCCATCTCTACTAAAAAATACAAAAAACTAGCCGGGTGAGGTGGTGGGCGCCTGTAGTCCCAGCTACTCGGGAGGCTGAGGCAGGAGAATGGCGTGAACCCGGGAGGCGGAGCTTGCAGTGAGCCGAGATCCGGCCACTGCACTCCAGCCTGGGCGACAGAGCGAGACTCTGTCTCAAAAAAATAAATAAATAAATAAATAAATCTTCCATTCAGCCTCTACACACTCCAGATATTCTGAAACCATTATATTTTCATATAATGTTATTCTTTCAATGAAATCCATTGGTTAATCACATAGCTACTAATAACTATTCGAATTTTCTGCACTTGTGGATCATTGAATATTAATAAGTTTCAGACAATACATTCTGATTTGGGGCATAAGAAATATGGCCATGGTATACATGAGTTCACCTCTCATCAAATATTACCAGTGTGCAGAACTCTTCTCTCTTTCAGCTGAGCATTAAAATCAATTCCACTGGATCTTTAAGTCAGACAATGATATTAGAGCAATGAAGACCAGCTGGTACACAGTCCCATCCCAGGCGCTAGGATAAAGCCACAGAATATAATAGCACATTTCAGGTCCATGAAAAGTAACCTCTAGGGAGATTCACTCTGAATTTTCTGGAAGTCAATGAACAGTGATCTGAGAGAGTCTTTCTTGTACATGCCCTTACATTATTTTGCAGGAAAGGAAAGAAAAAATGGGCACTGAAAACAGTCACAGAATTTAAGACAGGATGTATCTTTGCCCTAAAATACCTGGACCAGAAACCTCTCACTGGGAGGACAAATGGGTGGAAGCTGCAAGTTCATTGCACTGGAAAAGTAGGTACGCTATTCAGCCAGCCTACCTACCAGTGAGGCAGAAGATGACTGGATGGCACACACATTCTCTGGTTATTTGGGGTGGTAGACAAGGGAAATGATTTTGTATTAATCACACACATACACACACACACACACACACACACACACACAATCTGTAGAGACAGGGTCTCGCTCTGATGCCCAGGCTGGAGTGCAGCAGTGAAATCATATCTCACTCCATCCCCGACCTCCCAGGCTTATGTGATCCTCCAACATCGGCCTCCCAGAGTGCTTGGGGTTACAGGAGTGAGCCACCATGCCCAGCCTATATTTATTTGAATATGAGTTAGAAAGAAATATAACTAGCACAACAAACCAGTAACACTTATACCTTAGGACAAGGCTAAACTTGGCATTAAGTTCAAAAACAAGAGGGGCAATTTAAAGATAAACATTGACCGGGCACAGTGGCTCACATCTGTAATCCTAGAACTTTGGGAAGCTGAGGCAGAAGGCCAGAAGTTTGAGACCAGCCTGGGCAACATAACAAGATCCTGCTTCTACAAAAAAAAAAAAAAAAAAAAAAAAACAGCAAACCTTAGCCAGACCTGGTGGTATATACCTGTGGTCCCAGCTACTTGTAAGACTGAGGCAGGAGGATCACTTGAGCCTACGAGTTAGAGGCTACAGTGAGCTATGATCACACCATGGTTGACATAGCAAGACTCTATCTCTAAAAAATAAAAAAATACATGAGTAAGTCATAATAGAGTTTGTACACAGTTAAATGGTGGTTAGGAAATAGTGGCAGTTTGCAAACCCTGGAACTATTTCAAGTAGTGGTGTACTCCAGAGACCAAGACTCGTTTTGCCAAAACTGCAAGCTCTAGCCCAAGGCAGGAGCTCCAAAGCTCCACAAACGTTGACCAAACATGTAAGTGAACGGCGGCAAAATGACAGAACAAAATACACTTCAATCTCTCTCTCAAAGCTCCAACCTGGCTGGCACAATTTCTTCAGTGTGGATACCAGCAGTTTCTACCAAGTTAGCATGCGTCCATGGGCTCATCCACAGCAAAACATAATTTCTACAGTTGGGAGAAACTCTTCCCTAGGATGATGGCTGCCAAATCCACAAATGAGTGAAGAGACCCCTCTGGGCAAACACGTTCACCAAGAACCGATTGGAAGACTCTGCAGTGAGCTCAGCCCAAAGCCACAAGGGTGGCGGCCACACCCATCCTCTCTTTTAACCTTGATTCTAAATCTCAGCTCTTACCAGTATGTGCGTTCTCACAAATCCAACAAAACCTTAACCACAGCATTAAGTCCTCGTGTGCTGCCTTCCCCCATAAACAAGCAAGATTTATACCTTCCCAGGGCTATTATCCAGACACATTTATCTTTATTTCTATGCGTAAGTAATGAGCGGGATGCCACTGCCGACGAGTCCCGGGGGATTAATTACAGAAACCATTTACGAAGGGTTCCCTCCCGATTCTCGGAGCATTTTTCAAACCCAGGAAAGAGAATTTCATTTAAAAGACCCAATGGCCCATACGAGTAGCATCATTACTGGGTTCCAACTCAACCCGGTGACAAATTTCAAGCATCCAGAAGGCTGACGACATTCCTGGGCTTTTCTCTAATTACTTAAATCTTGTGACAATTACTGAAGTGACAGACATCACACTCAAGGAGAAACCCTCTGCCAGGTAGCCCTGTGGCTAAGAGGTAGACCTAGTCAAGCATGCGTCATTCATTCAACGAATTTTATCGGATGCCTATAGATGCCGGGCATCCTGTTACACACTGAGAAGGCTGGTTTTCAAGACAAAGTTCCCGTTCTCATGGGATTTTAATCTAGTAGGTGAGACAAAGCATCAAGAAGTAGACAAATAATTTCAGAAAGTGGCTACATGCAAAAGAGACAATAAAACAGGGTGATGGGGTGATAAGACAGGTTGACCAGGAAAGCTAAACTCATTCCCACCCAGAGACTTTTCCCTCATTTTTTCCCTCTTCCTGGAACATCACTGGCACAGTCATCCTCACAGTTCACAGCTGACGCCCATCCCAACTGGCCATGGTGTTGTGGCTGATTGGTCTATGTCTACAAAGGATACAAATGCCTCTCCCCTGCCTGGATCACTCTTTCTCTGGATCTTCCCAAGTATGGCTCCTTCTCCTCACTCAGCGTTCAGATTAACTGACACCTTGCAGAGAGGCCTTTGCTAATCATCCAATCTAAAACAGCCCCCACATCCCAGCCACTCCTGATCCCGTCATCCTGTTTTATCGTTTTTCTGCATGTGGCACGTTGCATTTTTTAAAGATAGCAGCATACCGTGTCCCATGCCACAAGCTGTTCTACGATGTCATCTTGTCATTCTTCCCACCAAGAAGTGGGGTCTATGTCCCTTCCCATTCAATCTGGGTGGACTTGTGAGGGTTTTGACCAACAGAGTGCCGTACAAGTGATACTATGTGACTCTGGAGACAGGATCCTCAAAGGCCATGCAGCTTGCCTTGCACTTGGAGTCTGGAGGCCACCATGTTGTAAGGAAACCCAATCACACACAGAAGCCACATGAAGATACTCAGACCAGCAGCTCTAATCTTCAAGCCATCCCAGCCCAGGAGCCAGACATATGAAGGAGGAAGTCATTGGTGCTCCCTGCCCCTAACTATTGAGTCACCACTAGCCTTGGAGCCTTCCCAGCTGAAGCCCAGACACTATGGAGCAGAAACAAGTCATCTCCACTGTACTCTGTCCAAATCCCCAGCTCACAGATCTGGGAACATAATAAAATGGTGGTTGTAAGACACTAAGTTTGGGGTAATTTCTTATGCAGCAATAGTACCTGGAACACAGCACTTACTGCTTCATGAAATCATCTCATTTGTCTGCCTTGTCCAAGGCAGGAACCATGCCTGCTTCGTAAACAGCCCTTAAACAGTGCCTATACACAAAAGGCTCCCTGTAAATATTTCCTGAACAAATATAGAGGGAAATAATACTAAAAACTTGCATAGTTTAAAAACCATAGCATCAGTGTCTTATAGCTGCTATAACAAATTGTGCTGGAATGAACTCACTGGCTTCAGACAATACACATTTATTCTCTTTGTTCTGGAAGCCAGAAGTCCAAAATCAGCAACACCGGGCTGAATTCAAGGTGTAGCCAGGGCCTCACTTCCTCCAGAGGTCCTAGGGAAGAATTCATTCCTTGTCTCTCCAGCTGCTGATGGCTGCAGGCATTCCTTGGCTTGTGGCCACATCATCCCAGTCTCTGCCTCCGTGGCCACATCACCTTCTCTTCTGTCTGTGTCACATCTCTATCTGCCCACCTTTGACACTTTGACTACATTTAGGGCCCACCCAGAAAAATCCAGGATAACCTCCCCATCTCAAAATCTTTAACATAATCACATCTATAAAGTTTTTGGTGTATAAAGTGATATTCACAGGCTCCAGGAATGGGGGTCACCCTGGGTGGAAAGGAGGATTATTCAGCCTACTACACCATCCAAGAAAGGAGGTCCAGTTCCTGGGCAAGAGAGTAGCCCCCACGCACCACCCACACATGCGCAGCGTTCAGCCAGTGCCACATCTAGTGACAGAAGCCAGAACCAGAAACGTAGAATCTGTTTGAAGGAGCAACAGCAGAGATTCAACAGCATGCAGAAAAGCCTGCTTGGTCATTCATTCTCCCTGCACTGACCAACAATACAAAGAGGAAGCCTCTAGGTGAAATTGCTACTTGACTTTTTTTTCAGACAGGGTCTTTCTCTGTTGCCCAGCCTGAAGTGCAGTGGCATGATCATAGCTCACAGCAGCCTTGAACTCCTGGGCCTAAGTGATCATCTCACCTTGACCTCCCAAGTAGCTGGGACTATAGGCGAACACTACCACACCTGACTTTTTTTTTCCTGAGAGTTGGAGTCCTGCTATATTTCCCAGGTGGGTCTCAAGCTCCTGGCCTCAAGTGATCCTCCCGCCTCAGCCTCCCAAAGTGCTGGGATTATAGGCATAAGCCACCATGCCAGCCTTGACCATCTTTTTTACCTACAAAAACTGCAATTTCTAATAAATCCCAGGCCTGATGAAGATAAGGATCTCCAACTCCTCTCTGAAAAGCCTTCTTGTCGGAACTGCTGCTGAGAAGCAGAAATCTTTGTGTAAAGAGCCCCCTGTTCTTTCAACTGCTCACCCTTATATGAACAGAAAAGTTACCCAGAAGAGGTGAAGCGAAGGTCAATGGACAGTCCTCAACAGCCCTGAACTGACTGCACAATTTGGTTGCCTCATCCTTTCACTTTTATAATACTAGGTTGGTGCAAAAGCAATTGCAGTTTTTACAATTGAAAGTAATTGTAAAAACTGCTATTACTTCTGCACCAACCTAATACAAAGCTTAAAAGGCAGAAGAACCTTCTAACAGAAGTGTGGGCAAATGTTTTCTGTAAAGGGCCAGACAGCAAATATTTTAGGCTTTGTAGGTCACATCTATTCATCTCTGCTTTTGTAGCTCCAAAAAGAGCTGCAGATAATATGTAAATGAACGTGTGTGGCTGTGTTCCAATAAAACTTTATTTACAACAAACAGGCTGGGGACCAGATTTGACCTGAAGACCCTAGTTTGCAAATCTCAGCTCCAAGTTAAAATTTTGCCTTCCAACACAACCACTAACAAACCTGAAAGCAAGTTTACAGGTTCCCCTGGCCACCCCTAAATGCCTGACCTTCCTCGCAGCACAGCCGATGTTCTTAAGTTGCCTTCAGCGAGGCTGTATTAAAAATATGTGAATCCTGTGATGTGGCACACTCCCGTTTTTAGAGACTGTACTGCAATTTCCAAACACCTCCCTGTTTTCCAGCAGGGCTGTCAGAGAAGAAAGTGCAGCAGATTCCTGAAGCTGGCCTCTGTCTCTTTCCAGCAGAAGCTCATCATTTTCAGCTTCAGCAAGATCTTCAGGGTTTGATGACAGGGGCCAGGACATGAACACACTGACTGACCCAGAATTGCTTCTGTGAAATCCATGAGATGAGAAATTCAAATGTTTTTCTTTTTAAAAGAAAAAAAAAAAGCGACACACAAAACCAGATGACTTAAAACTCAGTGATTAGGGTTGACAACAGAAGCATAAAACAGGGCCCAGGCGAATTTACTAATTGTTTCTCGGCATCAGATACTAGTTTCATCAAACCCACGATCAGTCGCTGTGACAATTTCAACCAGAACATGTCCTTCCAGAGCCATCTTTCATCTCTACTTGTTGAAAGATGTTGTTTTCCCTCAGACACATCCACTCTCAAGAACATCTCATTTCACTTGTATTTGAACCACCCCGTGAGATCAAAATAAATAAATAAATAAAATTTTAAAAGAGAGGAAGGAAAAGGGCAGAGACCTCGCTCCAAGATCCCCGGTCCCTGCCCAGTACTCTCCAAGGACCAGGCTCAAGCAGGTGAACTAGGTGGACTGTTCTGACTAATTGTTGAACAAGAAAAGATCCTTTAATATGGTGGAGCTGAACCTAAGGGAGCAATTTTTAGGAGATAAAAAGAAAAGGCATCTGTATGCAGCAGGATACATTTGCACACTTTTCCATTTCATTAGGAAAGTCTTCTGTGGATTTTTGACAGTCACCTTGAACAGAATTAAAGAGAGAACTGATAATTGCCTAAAGCCTACAGCACAGCCATGCCGCCCCCATGGGCAACTGTGGCTCCACTACCCCCACCCCCTCGTGCCCACATACAGCGAGAGAGACAGAGAGGAGAAGAGAGAGGAGAGAGGAGAGAGAGAGAGAATTTGCTCCACAAGCTGCTACCCTCTCTTCCCAGCAAGCCCCTACCTTGGTTCTGAGCTAGGGATGGAGGGTGGCAAACGTGAGGGCAAGTCATGTGGATTTCCGCAACCCCCACTGAAATGCAAAGCAACGCCCTCCCTCAGCTGCTCCCCACATTTCCACACATTTCATCAATCAAAGAGGATGAGAGCTCCCTGTCAACCTCCTCGTCACAGTCCCCACCGTTTAAAATAGGAAGAGGCGTCCAGGCGCAGTGGATCACACCTGTAATCCCAGCACTTTGGGAGGCTAAGGCAGGTGGATCACCGAGGTCAGGAGTTCAAGACCAGCCCACCCAACATGGCAAAACCCCATCTCTACTAAAAATACAAAATATTAGCTGGGTGTGGTGGCAGGCACCTGTAATTCCAGCTACTCGGGAGGCTGAGGCAGGAGAATCTCTTGAATTCGGGAGGCGGAGGTTGCAGTGAGCTGAGATTGCACCACTGCACTCCAGTCTGGGTGACAAGAGGGAAACTCCATCTAAAAAAAAAAAAAAGTAGGAAGAGGCTCCTAGGCCCATTCCTCAGTCCCAGGAGAGATGACCTTGCACTTAAACAAAAACGCAATTTCATCTCTAATCCAAGTGTCTCTGGAGGGGTACAGGCAATCTCACAGGGTCTTTGTGGAGGTGATGGATAAGGAGGCTCCCCAGGCAAAGCTGCGGCTCTCTTGGTTGATGGACAGAAAACTAACCAACTTACAAGCAAAACCTCACAAAAACATCTGCTGCTGCTTCCTCAAGTCCCCAGTCTAAGGGGACTGACGAAGGCAAACAGAACCTCACCCAAGCTCCTTTCTTGAGTTCTCCTGACCAGGATGCCACCAGGTCTTGTCTACAATTTTGTGGTTTTGCTCTTCTTCTCAAAGTTAGTTTTGCTCTTTTTCTTTTCTTTTCTTTTTTGGAGGCAAGATCTCACTCTGTGACCCAGGCTGGAGTGCAATGGCACAAATGTGGCTCACTGCAGCTTCGACCTCTGGTGATCCTCCCACCTCAGCTTTCTGAATAGCTGGGACCACAGGCATGCACCACAGGCCCAGCTAATTTTTGCATTTTTTGTAGAGATGGGGTCTCACTATGTTGTCCAGGATGGTCTCTAACTCCTGGGCTCAAGTAATCCTCCCACCTCGGCCTCCCAAAGTGCTGGGATTACAGGCGTGAGCCACCACACCCGGTCTAGTTTGGCTTTTCTTTTTTTTTTTTTTTTTTTTAGAGACGGAGTCTTGCTCTGTCACCCAGGCTGGAGTGCAGTGGCGCGATCTCAGCTCACTGCAAGCTCCACCTCCCAGGTTCACGCCATTCTCCTGCCTCAGCCTCCCAAGTAGCTGGGACTACAGGCGCCCGCCACCACGTCCGCCTAGTTTTTTGTATTTTTAGTGGAGACAAGGTTTCACCGTGTCAGCCAGGGTGGTCTCTATCTCCTGACCTCGTGATCTGCCCGCCTCAGCCTCCCAAAGTGCTGGGATTACAGGTGTGAGTCACCACGCCCAGCCCAGTTTGGCTTTTCTTGTTCCTTCTCTCCTTCGCCCATTTATTTCAAGCTCTCTGCAAAAGCCAAGCTCCACAGAAACAAAGACAAACACAACATTGTTCAAGAGAGTGATGCCACATGCAAATGCCAAAGTCAGACCCAGGTTCAGAACCTGACCCTCTGCTTCTTAGCCAGGTGACCTTGAGCACATTATTGTAACTAACTTTCTTGGGCTCTGGAATAGAGATGATAACAGTACAGCCTCATGGGGTTATTATGAGGATAAAAAATGAAGGGATGGGCCAGGCACAGTGGTTCACGCCTGTAATCCCAGCATTTGGGAAGCCTGAGGCAGGAGAACCACTTGAGCTCAGGAGTTCAAGACCAGCCTGGGAAATATGGTGAATACCCATCTCTGCCCAAAATACAAAGATTAGCTGGGCTTGGTGGTACACACCTGTAGTCTCAGCTACTAAGAAGGTTGAAGTGGGAGGATTGCTTGAGCCTGGGAGGTCGAGGTGGCAGGGAGCCATGATTACACCACTGCACTCCAGCCTCGGCGACAGAGTGAGACCCTGTCTCAAAAAAAAAAAAAGAGTTGGGGAGAAAGAAAAAAGAAAATGAAGAGATGTGTGAAAAGTTCTGGGCACTGTGCTCAATAAATAGGCTTTGCTATTATTACTGTTTCATTAGCAGATTTTGCACAGACAAGTAACAGGCTAGTCCTTGTTAATGGACTTAACGCAGTGCCTGGCACATGGTGAAGCTTCCATAAATGTGAACCAACGGCAACACTCAGAGACCCAGCTCTCACGACAAGGCGGATAAAGTGCTGAGAAAATGCAGAGATGAGAGGGTTTAATTCTGCGTGGGGAGGAGGGGGTCAGAGGCAGCCTCCACGAGGGGGTCATTTCCTCTGCCAAGCTCCTTTGCAATGACAGATGAATTTCTTACAACAAGACAGCTCACATTCCCATCTCAGCATCTCTTGAGGAGGAAGGCTATTCCCTCCCGGCTCCACGGGGCTCCAGACACAGAGCAAATAGATTTTTTAAAGTTGTTTTTGTCTTACAGTCAACCCCTTTGAGTTCTTAGAAATGCCACTATTTTTGCAACTGTCCCAGAGGGCTGGGATGAGGTCAGGTACCACGTTTCAAGAAAATGTTGACCAAGTTGAGCTTTTCCCCAGGGAATGCACAGAACGGAGAATGACTTTGGAACCTAATCAGCTGGGAAACGGGGAGGAACTGTGGGTACTGAGCCAGAAGATCCACCCTCAGGGGAGACAGCCATCCTCAGTCACGGGGCAGGGACCCTGGGCTTGTCTGTGTGGTTCTGCAGGAGGCAGGATTAGGAGCCACAGTAGAAGACTTCCCTGAGAGAAAGATCCACGCCAACAGAATCACAGGGACACCTTCTGGGAGTTCCAGGTGAATTGTGGGAGTCACACGACATCTCCCACCCGTGGAGTTGGCCAGGTTTGTTCAGAAGCCATCTTTGTTCTGTGTGATCTCACCCACTGGCCATAGCTGATTGGACCAGGGCACGACATCTGCTTGTAGGTGAGCCAATCAGATTCTCTCTCCTGGACCCTTGGAAATGAGAACCAGAGACAGCGAGTGCAGGCCTCTGTGGGAGGCTGGAACAGACATGCCTAATGGAAGAAGCTGTGAGGCCACCACATGCCACCATAGGAACCGGAGGCCTGAAGAAAGGCACTCACTAGAGAGAAGGGAGAGGGAAAGCAAGATGCAGAAGGCAGCAGAGCCCAGGGAAGGGGAATTCTGGTGGCTTCCCATTGCCTACTCCGGGCCCTTCCTGAGGCCCACTGGCTGCATTCCGCCCTGAGCTTCTTTTTGGCTTGTCTTGGTTGTCATTATTCATCACCCAAGAGAATTTCTTACAACTCTTGCTGGGAAACAGTGGCAATCCCATCTCGTTAGGTAGTGAGTGCACCAGTGTCAGTGTATACTAGAGGAAGAATGCCTCGTTGTAAGAAGGCTTGACATGTAACTCTCCTCAGTTAGGTAGGAGGTTGAAACTGGTGCACCCTAGAAATCCTTCCAGCTCCAACTTCTAGATAACTGCAGATCGTGCATAAAGGCCTTCAGGCCAGACGTGGCACCTAACTGTGCTGTTATTGTTCTTTTGTTTTGCTTTGACCACCCAATATTTTTTAAATTATGATTATTAACGTTATAAACTTGGGAAATTTCACATGAAAATCCAAAAGAATGGCCTTTCTAGGAAAATCAGCTCTGGCAACACTGGGCTTGTTATTTCCAAACAGAACCAACAAGCTAGAACTGAGTTACCACTGTCCCCTTCATTTGGCGCACACAGTCTCTCCAGTTTGCCACAGTCCACACCATTCCCTATTGTCTCAGCAACCCTACGCCTGGGTATTAGTTGCCTCATTTAGTTTATAATGTTATTTTTCTTATGGTAGAGAAAGATTTCTTTATAATCAAGTGCCCATCAAAAGAGTTCAAAGATAGGCAGAGAGCAGCGAATTTCTTAAACCCAGACTTCTTCCCTCTCATACATTTCCTGCGTTAGCCCTGCAGGTATTTCAGTTTGCAATCCCTGGTTTAAAGGCTCATATAACTGAACCTAAGTATGACTGCATCTTAAGCCCCATCCTTGAAGAAAAATCTCAAGACACAAAATACATTTCCATCCAGTTTTTTTCTAAAATGCTATTTCATGGTATTTAATATTGAATGTTTAAAACTAGCTGGTTCAGCCCAAATTAAAGATAGTTTTTGATATTTTCAAAAATAATCTCACTTTCTGAGCTAAATGCCCCATGTATGGAGAAGCAAATCCCTTCTCCATGCCATTAAATCCTCAGTCTCTCAGCCAGCCCAGAAAGACACCTCTGCCCTATTGAAGGATGATGTCCTCCTGAAGAAATCAAAGGGGACGCCACTCACTCCTAAGTACTGCTTTTCCGCTTATTGTTAAATTAGCAATAGCTGGAAATGATCTCTTCCTTTTAGAGAAACCTCATTAAATGTAACAACAAAATCAAATAAGGAGAACGGGGCACTGAAGTAGAGGAAATGCTGAAAGGTCACCTTGGCAGCTGTGCGCACATTGTGCTGGGTTTTTTAAGGGAATAGAGGGAGACTCAGATTTCCAGGAGGTAAAGATGGAGACAGCCACTTCCTTTTTCCCAGCAGACCATGGGCAGGGGCCTGTAGGCTGCTGAGTATGGATGGGATATTTTTTAAACATAAATTGCTGTACTTGCAGCCCCCTCCTACTCAGTCCACTGGGTCTTCTGGGCTCACTGCTTCAGGGAAAGGGGAACCCAGAGGGAGCCAAGGAAAGCAGAGGGGATGCTCGAATTTTGAGTTTCAAAAGCCTGCACCTCTTGGAGCACACTAAGTGCTCCTGTGTTTAGACAAAAGATTGGATGGAATTGGTGATAAGCGTAAGCGAAGGTTCCATGCTGGAGACTGCACAGGATCCTGGACTGGGGGCAGTGGGAGCAAGAGCGGAAGGGGATACATTGAGGATGAAAGGTCAGCAGGGTCAGGACGAGGGTCCCAGAGGCATGAGGACCACAGACATGAGGGCATCAAAGAATCCGGAGAAGGCCTGATATGTGCAAGACGGAACAGCAAGGTAACTCTTTCTGCCAAGAGCAAAGTGATTTGACATTTTCTTTATGCAATGGGGACTTATTGCAGGTAAATGAGCCAGTTTTGCACAGGCTTCTGAAATACCATGAGGAGCTCACCAGGGACCTTGTCTGCAGCGCTCACATTTTCCCGCCTGCTGCGCTGGGCACTGGGGTGTACCGCCCAGATCCCCCCACAATGTGGGCCTTGTTGCCCAGCTGCTGTGATGCTGCTGTGGGTGGTCTCAGCTGTCAGCTGACCTGCCCATGCCCAGGGTGACCCAGAGCCAACAACTGAGTCAGTCAGGGGTATAAAAACACAGGCATCTCTGCTTAATGGGAGGTTCTCCCAATAAAATGCCCTGCACTCCGACCTCCGCCTCAGAGTCTTCCTCCTGGGAACTCAGCCTTGTAACCACTGGCCTGGCCCCCAGACTGGTAACCACTGATTCAGGGCAAAGGTGAGCTCTAGGTGCCACTAAGTTTCTTATGAGCTGTGTGGCCCGATGGGGGACTTTCTGAACCTGTTTTTCTAACTGTGACATGAGATTAAAGATACTTGTCCCACCCTTCCCATTGTCAGACCACGAGCTCTGAAAGGGTCTTAGAGATCCCCTCATCTAATCAGTCACCCAGTGCTTGATGACAGCTTGATGACAACTGTCAAATTGCTTCAAAACCTGCCCAACATTGCCAGTAATTACCATCTTGGTATGAATTTCAGTGATGCAGAACCCCTGTCAGAGACAGCTGCGTTTGTAAAAGCAAGTCTGGACGACACAGTGATGATTACATCATCTCCATCTTCATCGCCATCTCATAGTAAAGTTAACCCACTGTGGCATCTGGCTGATGGTTTTGTGGGAGTCCCACCGCAAACTAATCACCACTAATAGATCAACTTTCTAGATAATTCCTCGGCAATGTGGTTCAAAGAAAGACGTAATGGCTCCTGCCCTTGTGTGAATTTTCCTTTTGTTTGCTGGGTGGTTCTCAGAGCGTGGCTCTCAATCCGGCAGCACCTGCAGCCTCTGGGAACCTGCTAGCAATGCAAATCCTCAGGCCCCACCACAGGTGTACTGACCAAAACTCTGGGATGGAGCCCAGCAGATGCTGTTTAACAAATCCCCCAGGTGATCTGATGCTCACTCAAGGGTGAGAATCACTGGGCTAATTTAAGCCTCTGAGCTGTCACTTGTCTGAAAGATTGTTTCAGGTCCTGTGGTGCAAGCATTAGAAAAATTAGGACAAGTCTTACGGATCCCACGTCACCATGAGAAACACAAGTCCAGAGAGGTACGTGAAGCCCTGCCCAACTCCACCTGGAGGTCACATGCTCATAAGGGGCTCAGTGGCACCTAGACCTGACCTCTGCCCTAAACCAGGGGTTACCAGTGTGGGTGACTGGCCAGTGGTTAATAAGTGTGAGGTGTCACAGGTTGGGCTCCCCAGAAAGAAGACTGATGGAGGTGACAGCAGGACGTGTTGGTGCAGGCCCTCAGACCAGCGCCTGCAGCAGGGGAAAAAGCAGCCACAGTGGGCAGAGGGAGAAGGGGAACCGTGGTGCAGGCCCAAAATTGACTACAACTTCTGGGCAGACATCCTCACATGCTCCCCAAACCCCACTCCCCTGACCCAGTCTCCTTCCCACAAAAAATACCAGCCTAAAGCATAAGCGAACACATAAATAAAGCAGCCAGAATCAACTACACTTATGCCTTTAAGTGGAATCGATAGATTACTTTATAATTTATTAGGCTTCCATGGGGCACACTCAGACACAACGCTATGGGCACATTCAGATGGTTTTCTACACATCTAGCGATATAAACTCCATCAAACGCTATATAAATCCAGATAAAGATAATAAAGTTAGTGTAGTAAAAAACCAATGGCAACGCAATCACTGATGCCCCCTGGTAACCCATCTAAAATATTACAATAACTCAAGTCTCCATATGGAGATTTCATTTTCTTTTTCTCCTCTGAGAAAAGCCTGTTGTGAGCTTTAAGATATTTAAATAAGGATAGATTGAATTAGTATGGTTTACACTCATAAAGATGCTTTTTCCGGTGTTTCTGAGGTTCTCTTTTCTTGGCTATATCTCCTGCTAGCTCCTAATTTTTCCTCCTGAAGAAAGACAAGATCAGGGACCTCAGAATTGCAGAGCCGTTGCTTTAAACTACTAGCTGTGGGTATTAGAATGCCTGCAGGTGACAGATACAGCCTCTTTTCAAACTCTCTTTCCTGGTCACCACCTCCAAGATCTGCTTCTGGGAATAAAAATCATGCTGGCTGGGATTTTATTTAAAGTCTTCTGCCATGCAACCTGACTGCATAGAATATATGCGCTAATCCAAAGTCACACTGAAGGCTGTGCCCCGAAGCAGTAAGTGTCTCAAGGTATTTTTTAGCTGCAAATCACAGAAAACCAACTCAAACTAGCTTAAGCGAAAAGCAAGTTAATTGGCTGGAAAATTAAAAAAAAAAAAGAGAGAGAGAGAGAGAGACAGCAAGGAGTAGTTCCTACTTCATGCCGTCTGGCGGTGGGGGTGGCACATTCATTCCCACACTGTCCCAGTAAAAGTTCTGAAATGAAGTCTAATAGGTCAGGCCTATCCCAGAGCCGGTGACATCGGCTAGGGGAAATGCTATGCTCTGATTGGCCAGGGGGATACTATTCTCTAACTGGTCAGGGGGCTGCTGTGCTCTGATTGGCCAGGGGGCTGCTATGTTCTGATTGGCCAATAGGAAGGCTATGCTCTGATTGACCAGGATGTTATCTCTGATTGGTCACTTGTCTCCCTGGGCCAAGGTATGTCAGCCACCCCTACACCAAATATGATCACTGGGATGGAAACATGGACATCAAGCCTGAAGAATCAACTAGGAATGCCTTTCAACAGGGTGCAGACAGGAGGGGGATGGCAGGGTCATCAAAGATGGGTTCATGTCGCATCATCTGTGAATAGGCAGAATCTTGGGAGAACCTCCAAAGATCCCCCAGAACCTATCTCCTATGAGGTTTTAAACTAGATAGAGCCTGTTATATGAAACTGTCCCATGCAAGTTGCCATCAAACTAAAAGCAGACAGAATGGAGCTTTTTCATCCTGAAGATGGGGTGTGATATTTGTGTCTCATTCAAGTAAGAAGACTTCTAGGATTGTTCTGAACAACTCCAGAAGTTCAAAGCGGTGGGTGATTATGGACACAAAGAAAGGAGAAAGTCAGGCGTAACAGTCAGATCTGAACTTTGATGGAATGGGTTACCTTACAGGTAGTGAGTGTCTCATTACTGGAAGCAATCAAAACAGCACACAGAAGGAATATTCCTGCATAGGGGAGGGTCCCCGCTCAGATTCCTTTCATTTGATTTAGTGTCTTCTAAAAACACTATCCCAAGCCTGAAATAGTAATAACTTAGGTGGCAAATCCTGACTGTGCCCCTTCCCCCGCCACCTCCCCCACCAACCCAAGGCTCTCCCGGTGGGAAATGTGATGAAATGCTGAAACCCCAAATGGTGTCACATCAGACACACTGCAAGTGCCTAACAAGCAGATGGATTCAAAATGACAGATGCCTCCAGACTGCAAAATCCATCACTTCTGTCCACAGGAACAAAGGGTGAGAAGGCAGGTGCCTGAAAGCCGCCTCCGATTTAAGAATCAAAGCACTTCACAAAAGAGCCCGAAATGGAAAAATCAGTATTTGTTTGTACTCTGAAGCCAACACTGGAACCAGGGCTTCCTCTTTAAATGGCACTGTGTGTGCTGGAGACGCTGAACTTGTCCTGAAGTCTCACACGTTGTGCATTCATGCCGAAGCAAACGGGAATCACTTAATAAGGGCTTCCAAATGCCGCTGCACAAATAATAATAGTAATCACAATCATAACACCGGCACACTGTTTCAAAACACGGCATCTAAGTGGGGACGGCGTGTTAATAAACAGGATGACAGACGCAGCCCAGGAAGCTGACTTCCTCAGAACCGAACGAGTCCCCTATTCATATTCATAATCCTATGCATTATTTACATGGATCAACTTGCTCCCTAACCCAAAACCGGCTTGAGTTCCCTGTGGCAGGGAAGGCGGGGAAAGGAGGAGCCACCAGCCAAGCTCACACTGACAGCAAGCCGGTTTTTATGATCTAACAGGCTTGACATTCTCCTCAGCACAGAGCGACCTCCAGTCCAGCCAATCCTGAGAGCTATCGTTGTCGTGAAGCAGAAAGCCAGCAGGATCACAGGAGAGGCAGCGCCAGTCACTGCCAGGACCCAGATTGATCCCCACTGGTCAGTGGAATGCCTCTGCCCATCCTGCCAGTGGAAGAAGCACACGAGGGTCCCGTTTTGTGTTAAAATGGGCCATGTTATTGTCACTATCCCAGCCTGCATCTGGCTGCAGAGATACCGGGTGGCCTGATCCCAAAGGAGGCCCGACCTGGGAGCTCATGACCCCATCTCAGAGCCTGGACCTTGAAGGACTGCTGGGGTATGGGGTAGTGGGACAAGCATGGGACACCTGCAAGGATGTGATGTGGGACAAGCCAGAGACTGGAAGGGTCTGGGGCATCTGCCCAGCACTCCCCCAGCACTGCCTGGGCTATCTGCCCACCTGGCAGAAGAACCAACGCTGCCAGGCCTGTTTCCAGGGCTAAGTCCCCCCATCTCCTGACATTCTGTATGAGCAAGAGGCCGGGTGCTAGAACTCATCAAACACTTCACAGATGAAAACAGCTAGATCTGACACTGGGTCCTGTGGGAGGAGCAGCTGCTGCCCCTCCAAGTCTAGCTACACAGAACTGCATCGAAGCTCCCCATCCTGGGTCCTGCCTGTCCCAGGAGTCAGAGGGCAACGTGCTCTTCACAGACTACCCTGGTCGTGACCTTCCAGGGTCAGAATTCCAACCTGATCCCAACAGTTCCTACCTCGGCCACCTGTGACCAGAATCAACGCAGAGGGGTGGATGGGAGGGGCAAGAGTTGCCTGGTTGTGGGGTGTCTTTTCCTGGCAGGCATGGTGGGGGTGAGAGTAGCAAGTCATTTTCCTCCCTCCTGAACTGCAGCGGGGGGCTGGCTGGGGGTGGGTCTGGGAAAAAGGAAGCGTTCTTGATTTTCAACATTGCCCTTTTTTTATAAAATGATTCTGAAAAGAAACCAAGTGAAAGGAAAAATAACAACCAATAAAACGAAAGGAAACCAACAAAAGTACTTTTGTTGTTGCCTTAGAATTATTTCAAGGGATACAGGCTTTCCACTGGTGCTAGTAATTCAGAATTGCTGTCGTCCTGGGTAAATACTTTTAAGTGAAAAACTAGCAGAGATGGTCGGTGCTTACTGATGTCTGGGAAACAGTTGCCCAGCTCCAACCCCCCATTGCACAAATGGGGAAACTGATGGAAGAGCCAAGAGAGGGAAGTGAATTCATGCAGATGGTGGGGGCAGGGCTGGCCTAAAGGCCCCTGGCCAGACTCTTCCACCCCACCATGCTTCTTTCAGTGGCTCAGGAGCTGCCACCAGCACTCTAAACTAGGAGGGAATTTTCATTTTAAAGCCATCCTGTAACGGCTGCTTAGATGAGGACAAGCCATCATGCCTTCACGTGGCTTTGAAGGTTTTGTTCAAGGGGATCTCGCTGTCATATGAATGAGCTGACCTTTCTCTGGGGAGGGGAGGAAGGTCTCCTAACCACAAGCCAGCCCAGTCAGAACCACTTCACTGCGAGTTGGCTGGTAATATTTTTGTCCAGACACCGACCTTCAGTTCCCTTGGGTGCATACCCGTGACAGTGGCCAAGAGGTGGTGTTGGACAGGGAACACTGGGGAAGATGCAGCCTGGGAAAGTGAGGCCCCATGTCAGCGGGGTCTGGGCCCTGGGTCCCCAGGCCAGAAGCTGGTTTGGCAGAAGCAGCTCCCTGAGGGGCCAGCACTGCACAGGACTGTGCCATCCTCTCTCCATAGCACGGTCATGCCTCACGCCCACCTCTGCTCTCCAGAAGCACTGAGGCTCCCCAATAAGTTGAAGATGGAGCTGCCCTGTCACCCAGCAATTCCACTCCTGAGCATAGACCCAAGGGAACTGAAAATGGGTGGTCAGGCAAAAAACGTACACACTCATGTTCATGGCAACATTATTTACAATAGCCAAAAAATCAAACAACCCACATGTCCATCAACCAATGAATACACAAAACGTATCATATTCATACAATAGAATATGATTCAGCCATAAAAAGAATGACATTCCGACACAGGCTACAACGTGGGTGAACCTCAAAAACGTCATGCTAAGTGAAAGAAGCCAGACGCAAAAGGTTGCACTGTGTATGACTCCATTGACGAGAAATGTCCTGAATAGGCAAACTCAGAGAGACAGGAAGGAGGTTGGTGGTGGGCAGGGGCTGGGGGGAAAGGGAGGGTTGGGGGTGACTGCTAATAGGTATGGGGCTTCCATTCAGGGTGAGGCAAATGTTCTAGCTACATTTGCAGGTCTGCATTCGTTCAAGCCTGCAGAAACAGAAAATCAAATACTGGATGGTTACACTTACAAGTGGGAGCTAAACGGGTACTCACAGACACAAAGATGGGAACAACAGACACTGGGGACTGATGGGAGAGGGATGGGGGGAAAGGGCTGGAAAAACTACCCATTGGGTATTACGCTCCCTACCTGGGTAATAGACTCATTTGTACTCAAAACCTCAACACCACTCAATATACTTTTGTGGCTGGGCATGGTGGCTCACGCCTGTAGTCCCAACACTCTGAGAGGCTGAGGCAGGCGGATCACTTGAGGTCAGGAGTTTGCAACTCCACCTAGAGTGAGTTTAGTTCTGGAGTGGTTCCAACTAGGCTCAAGGCCAAGTTTTGCCACTGATACGCTATGTGATTTGGAACAAATCACTCAACCTCTCTAGGCCTCAGTTTCCTCGAGGATAAAATGGGAATGATATTGGGAGAATGAGGTGGGAGGAT